>NC_046381.1:15601756-15943559 GCF_011125445.2 Fundulus heteroclitus
ATTGCGTATCAGTTTTTTACTGTGTATTTTTAGAGTTGTTGAGAAATGTTCATGAAAATGTCGCGCATATGACATGATTTTTCTACTTTATTTTAGTTCTGATCCCTATTTGAGCCAGCTGAGTCTTACAGACTAAGACGGGTTATGATCCCTGATCAAAATAACTCTAAACAAACTTGTACTGTAAGATATATGTCACAGTCAGATAACTACGATCCCTTAAAGAAGACTTCAAATCATCGGTTCTCTAAGTTTAGTTAGGAAAGCCCTCCAACCAGGCAACAGACTCAGAACCTATAGCAACCTGAGGTAGACGGCTTGCACACCCAAAAAAGCCAAATATGCCATTGCAAATACTCTGAATCTACTAAAGGGAGAAGAGGAAGAACGACGAGCAACCATTTGGTTTAAAAACACGCTGATAAAAGGAAGATAAACATGAAGATAGGACAAGGAACTCTAATCTGAATGAAGTATTTGCAAGCAGAAACTTTCTTTGGCTGGACGTAGATTCTTTATCAAATAGCGATGTGCAAGAAAATGGCAAAGAAAATGGAAAGCTGTTGTTCTCTGAGGGAGGAGCTAAAGATAGAAAAGTTTGCACTTGGCTTTCATCAGTTTTTAATTATTATTATTATTATGTTTTTTAGCCTGCAGCAGAAGCTCAACGGCGGTGGTGACGATGGTGTTGGAAGACCGGAGCGGCCCAACAGCCTCCGCCTCCCGGTGGTGGAGTACGGTCCGTTGCAGAGCTCCACTCCTCAAGCCGAGGACCTCCCCTCTTCCATCAGCTCACCGAAGGCCCCCAACGTGGTACCGTCTTCTTTTTGGCCCGTTACCAAATATGGTCTCTGTTTTAAATTGTCTCCTTAATAACGCTGTCCACGTTCTGCAGGACGAGTCTCGCAACAGCCCGCTTCTGCCGAGAAGTCCGGCTCCCTCGATGGAGAGGCGCGTCCCGGAGCGCCTTTCCAAGCGTTCGGCGCAGTCCCTCGACCTCAACGCCAACGAGAACAACGAGTCGGAGCAAAGCGGCTCAGAAACCTTCGACGATGGTAAAACGGGCAAACGGGGACGCAGATCATTCCTCTCCGCTGCTGTTTTGGTTACGTTGCTCTAATTAATTTTTTCCCCACCCCACCAGTGGAGGACCGACTCAGCGGGTCCGAGGAGCCGGGGCGGCTGTATCTCAACAGGGTTTTCCACATAAGCGCCAACAAAATGTTCGAGCTGCTCTTCACAGACTCCAGCTTCACTCGCAGGTTTCTGCACACCCGCAGGATAACAAGTAGGGCCTTAGATCCGTTCCCCGCACGCTAGAACTGACCTAACCGGGAAAGCTTTTTTAATGAAAAGTGCCCCCTTTTTGTGCCTCAGATCTCAACTTCACTGCTTGGCAGAAGGACGAGTCGGGGAACAACAAGCGGAACCTGAACTACACGATAACCATCAATAACCCGCTGATTGGGAAGTTCTCCACTGCTACAGAGACACAGGTGCGGTCCTGCTCATGGGAACGCTCAGGTGGACATGTAAACACGGGTTTTTGTTTGGCTTATTGGAGCTTCGTTTACCCTTGCAGACTCTGTACAAAGAATCCAGGGAGGGTCAGTACTACCTGGTGGATGCCGAGGTGTACACTCATGACGTTCCCTACCATGACTACTTCTACACGCAAAACCGCTACTACATCATAAGCGTCTCCAAGAGGAAGTGCCGACTAAGGTGATGAAGCAATTCACCTATTTGCGGACTTCTTGTTTAAATGTTAATGGGCTTGAACTCAAAACTTCCTTTTTTTAATGCCTTTTTTTAGGGTGTACTCTGACGTGAAGTACAGGAAGCAACCATGGGGTCTAGTCAAATCCTTCATTACCAAAAACTCCTGGAGTGGCATTGAAGAAAATTTTAAACAGCTGGGTGAGTTTTTTTTTTTCTGTCTCACTGTGCGTTGTCAAAAAAAAGGGTTTGTCCTTTACTTTTTGTCCCCAGCCTGTGATTTATTTTATCTTTTGTCCGATACGAACAGCACACATAAAGCACTGCGCTGCTGAATCATATTACCGCTGTGTTTGCTGGAAGGGCAAAGAACATAAAGGCCGATATTGCAGTCGCTCTTATCAGCCGCTCTGAACGCATGCCACACGAGGCTGGTGCTGCAGACCGTTATCATTTATTGCGTGTGAATTAGTCATATCACTGTGGAGGATTAAAAACGACCAAATATCCGCCAATAGGTAGGATGCAGTGCAGTGCAACCTCAACTTTAAATGCATTTTATTGTGATTTGATGGACCAACACAGAGCTTGACTGCAAATTGGGGCAAAACGTATGTGGTCACAGGTGCTTGTCCACCAGTTTTGTCCATCTAAAGACTGATGTTTACAGTAATTCTTTGCAAAATGACTCAGCTTGAGATATTTTGCATGTGACAGAAAAACACAAGGTTTCACATAATGGTGACGTTGGCAGAAAATCATTTACGGTAATATAAATGGCAACCTGAAAAGTCAGGCTCGTTCAGATTAGATGGAAACGAACTGAGCATAAATTTTTCTGGATTCGACAGCCGGCACCCACAAAAAAGTTTGGACCAACAACTATTTACTTACTGGTAGTCTTCCAAAGGCAGGTGGTTTATTTCTATATATCAGAGTAAATGGCAATGAATACAAAAGCAAGTCACAATTTGGAGATATTTATAGCATCTCAGTTAGAGGCCCCTTTATGTGTGTCTCTTAAATAAATGCTTATGCTATATACGGGAATCTGTGGTTGCAATGTTACAGGATAAGATGAGATAGACTTTATTGATCTCACAGTGGAGAAATTCACTTGTCACATCGGCTCAATAATCAAAAGAAGGTGCCAAAAGGAGGAAAAGATATATATATATATATATATATATATTATATATATATATATATATATATATATATATATATATATATATTATATAGATATATATATATATATATATATATATATATATATATATATATATATATATATATATATATATATATATATATAGTGGATTGAAAAAATTAAATAAAAAGGAAATAAAGCAGAGATTTAAGTGCTTCATTTGAATTATGTACATTTAAGGTGGCTTAAAATGTGGAACATTTTCTTAACTATAGTGTAAAGTTACAAATAAGACTGTAATGAACGGTGAAATCTTTGCAACAGCAGGATGATTCTGAGGATATTGCAGTAATATTGTTGGTAACTTGTCCTTTGCTCAGAATAACTTTCACATCATTTTTTATAGTCTAGGTTTGGAAAACGAAACAGATTCCCCCCTCCCCCATATTATTGCAGATAAATTGTAGGTTATGAATCACCTAATCTTTGGGACAAAATTAATACAGTTGTCATCTAAAGTGCTATAAGAAGAATTTCTTTACGAACAAACAAAACTTTTAGGAACAAGAACAAGGTGATTGTTTTTACATAAATGGCTTCTTAGCCGACTGTTCCTTTTCTACACGTTTTGTTCCCTCGTGCTGATATAGAAGCTGAACTGCTGGAGGAGGAGGCGGAGATGAACCAGGCAGCCGTGGAGTCGGGGAAGCTGGGAGGGGTCCGCCGGAGGAGGCGAACGTTCAGCCGGACCCTGCTGGATCATAAAAGGCCCAGCAAGCAGTACGGGCAGGATCCGGAGCACAGAGACGGCAACAGGGGTACAAAGGCTTCGCGTCTAATTTTCATTTGTGGAACAATCGCCTAACTTGTCTATAAGTGCTGGTTTCGCAAAGTGGTGATTTGCATTAGAAGCTTGGTGACAAATTGACTCATTTGCATACAGTCCCTAGAGTGAGAAGCCAGTTTGAAAGATAAAATAAAACGTAGAAGACGTTGCATCACAGCAGCGGAAGAGTGTGGCAACATTTATTGGAAGCCTCTGTTACACAATGTTTCCTGCCCCTGGTTGGGAATATCATGTTACAGTAAAGCAGCGGCAAGTTTTCTGATTGATTTAAAAAAAAAAAAAAAAACGTTTTTTTTCACTGCACCCTATAAAAAAAAGAAGTTCAAAAGCATTTATTTCAATGTCGTGCTCTGTTTTTTTTAGGCCCCGCAGAAATGACGGGCACACACAGATGGAGCACTACGGCGATAGTTGCTGCCATGAGTCTGATGTAAGTGGAGACACCGAAGCTGCTGTTCAACATTGTGATTTTGTGTGTTTGTTGAGGGAGGGTGCGTATCTTTCCAGGTCGGGCGTGAAAGTCATTCCTTGTCCAACCTGCAAACGCTGGAACCTTTTTGTGTCTGCGTCGTTCATCTGATACCGCCGTCCCGTCTGGCTGTCGTGACATAAAACTCTGTGCTCTCCCTTTGTTTCAGTCTGCTGATCCTGGTGGTGCTGAATCTGGGCTTGTTTTTCAAGCTGTGGGCCATGGAGGACGTGGCTCACCGCATGTACCTGACGACGAAGCACCGACTGAGGGAGAGGATGGAGACCAGGTGGGGATAACCTCTCCTTTTTAGGTAGCATATTTCTGTGGCCGGTCTATAGGACAATCAGCAGCTGGAGTAGCGCTGGAGGTGATGCGGTGGTTTCTTATGCAAGACGCGTTGCACAAGCCGCCGTCTAAAGTTGCATGATTTTTTTTTTTCTGCTTGCTAGTGCACCTTTTTTTTATATCGAATGCATAAAAATGGTGGTCTCCGTTTTGACAGGTTTGGAGCACAGTACGGTCCCAAACCAGGGCCAGGGGTCGGGCCCAATGAGGACATGCAGCTGCTAAAAACGGTCCTGCAGGACTCCATTCAGCTCCTAGAACAAGTGAGATATGTGGACTGCTAACGTGTAACATGATCCTCACCGCTAATTATGTTTCATGTTATAGACCAACTGAAAGAAGTGCATAATTAAAAGGGGAAGGAAATGATGTGTGTTTTTTAACACTTATAGGTAAAGGGAAAAATGGTGTGTGTGGTTGTGTGAAGCTTCTTTGACCCAACGCTTTCTAGATTTCCTGCCTCTGGACGTCTTCTGGGGACTGTATATGCCATCTTTTCACATAGATTGACTATTTTTGCCCATTTTCCTTTCATTTATGCATGTCTATTTATCAAGCTCTGTAAAATTTAAATGGAAAGCTGCACATGTGTAAACATTGATTTTTCAAGTCATGCCAAAGATTCCGTACTGGATTTAGGTCTGGACTCCGACCAGGTTCTAATAAATGAAGGGGGTTTGATCTAAACCGCTGTAGTTTAGCGAGGCTGTTCTGCTGGAAGGGAAATCTTGGTTTCAGTTTGAAGTTTTAGTCTTCTCATCTCAAATGATCGGCTTTCCTGTCCCCCGCAGAAGAAATGCTTCGCCGCAGCATAATTTGACCCTGTTTTACGGCAAAGCTGTGATGTCCAGTGTTGGTTTTTCTGATGCACATAGCGCTCTGCCTCTTGGCCCACAAGTTCAGTTTTGGTCTGGTCTGACCAGAACACCTGTGTCCCCAACATGATTTGTGGCAAATCGGAAGCAAGACTTCAGCGGCGCCTCTCCTCTTGCCACGGCTAATAGTTGTTCTGTGAACCGAGTTTCCCACCTGAGCTGTGAATCTCTGCAGCCTCTCCAGAGTTACCGTGGCCATCTTGGATCCTTGTCTGATTAATGCGGGCCTCCATGCCACAGTATATGCTTGTCGTTGTGCCACACAGTTTCCAATTTTTAAAGGGATTGAACGGGACTGCGTGGGAGGCTCAGGGTTTTAGACTAAACCTGCTTTAATAACTTATCCCCTGGTCTTCATGATGCTGCTTCGTCATTAAGGTTCTCCAATAAACCTTTGAGGTCTTCATAGAACAGCCGGGTTTGAATTCACAGCATGTTGCACGCAAGTGGACCCAAAAAGTAGGTTGATTCTCAAAACATTTAGTTGCTCTGGACATTATTACCAAAGTAAATGCCCCCCCCCCCCTCCAAGTACAAAATGCACTCCGCACTTTTCAGACCTTTATTTATAAAAATGTAACCATGTTCCATTAAAACACATTAAAGTTTGTGGCTCTAATGAGCCACAAACTTTGAGTAGTCGTCTGGTAATCAGAAAGTTGTGGGTAATTGTCTGGTAATCAGAAGGTTGTGGGTTCGATCCCAGTTTCCCCTTGCCACATGTCGATGTGCCCCTGGGCAAGGCACTTAACCCCAAATTGCCTACCGAACTGTGTCTCGGCGTATAGGGAGTGTTTCAATGACAATAATGATGATATTACTATATTACTATTAAATTACTAATGTGCCAGTGGGCGTTGATGCTTTAGCAAGGCAGGGCATATGCAGCTGTTTGATGTAAAAGCCAGACGCCCGTCCTTCACTAATTCGGTCCCATGTTCTCCACAGCTTCGTACCTCTCTGGTTCTGCTCCAGCAGAACTTTGCCATGGCCAATCGAACAGCAGCACCGCAGTGACCTTCCCCCGCAGCACACCGAGGCCGCGCTCACCTCCGTGGTGAAAGACCAGCCGCCGGGTGCATCAGGCTCCCCAGAGGAGTCCTGGTATCCACAGCTTTGTTGCTCCGCTGGCGTCTCCAGACGTGTTGCCAGGGTTTCGATCCAGCGCGGCGGGACGACCCTGGTGACGGAGCTGGCCTCTGGAGAACCTGGAGCAGCGGGTGTAAACTTGTTCAGGGTTTTTAAAATGCTGGCATCATGTTTCTCTGTTTTTTACCCAGAGCTGTGCCACATGCAGGTGATAATGTAAATATTTATCCTGGTTTTTTTTGTTGTTTTTAGCTTTGCTACGTGCATTAATATTTAAGAATTTTAATTTTTTTTTTTGCACAAGTCTTGTGAATACCTCTCAATCTTGTTTTTAATCCTAATTAAAAAACAAAAACGAAACTGTGGACTCAGTGATTCAAACTTGAAAGTTTATTTGTCGTTTAGTGATCATAAATCTTGTCGGTGCCAGTTTTGGTTTAGGTGTTTGGTTTATTTTTTTTTCCACATTTAATTTATATATCAGGGATCGCATATTTGTGATTATGACGTGCCTGGCCTAGATCACTGTGTATAATTCATATTTCTCTCTTTGTATGTTCTGATTTTGATTCATAAAGGTTGAAGTTTTTTTTTTTTTTTTTTTTTTTCTGCTGGTGACACACGGTACAGTTGAGCCAGGTTTATTGTTTACAATGTTTCTCCTCCTGAATGTTAGGACAGCCCTGTTTCATTCAGCTCTTCTTCATGCTGTGTGACTAAATGATTACTTTCTACATTAAAAAGTTCAGGATAGCTTCTTTTTTCTTTCTTTCTGTGTGTCACCATTTTCCTGCTGATGGAAGGATATTTGATCTGTATAGAAATGTTCACTCCTTTGCATTAGTCACCTCACGTGTTAGTTTGAACACTAAAGCTGATTTTTAAGGCTAGCTGGACTTTATATCCTCGAAAGGGAAAAACAATAAATGATTAAATGAAACTAAAGCCCAACGTCTGACCAGAAGCCTGTCTCCTCTTTCCTGAAATATATATCGGTCTTGATGTTTGTCTTTGTGACGGCACAATAGGCCATCTGCAGCAGGGTAGTGTTACGCGCTATCTCTGTTACACCAGCTGAATATGTACTATCCCAGTCACATAAACAATGAATATTTGATGTGAGAGCTTTTATATATTGTGTCTCTAAGCAACATGAAGGGGGGGAGGGGGGCACAATCATTAGTAAAAGTTGTGATTTGTATCTCAAAAAGCAGATGGTGCCAAACTTAATGCAGTAGAAACAGCAAAAAATATTTTTTTTTTGTTTTTTTTTTTAGCCGTTTAGCCTCTAGTTGACAATGAGATTGCCACACGTGTATATTTATGGTTGATCCTCAACTTACTGCTGTCTGAATTTATAATAGAAGTTTCACTTTGGAGGAATTTGAATAAAGCGCAAAAACACAAAAGCCAACTTTATTTCTAAAGCCCTTTGAAAAAAGCAAGCACTGACCAAAGCAATGAACAAGAAGAATGATTAAAATAAAAGAGGGAAAGCTTAAGAATAAGCCTGAGGTTTGATAGCAAAGTGTGATCACAGTCATATTTAGATTTTATTTTATTTATTTGCCTGTTTGAACATTTTGGGAGCCACACACGAGGCCTGACTGCTGTTAACGGCCAAAACAGGTGGACAGAAATAACCTCTTTAAACAACCGAGGTGGAACAGCATCAGCGGGAGAACCTGAGGGCTTCAGATGATCTATAACCCCACAGAGAAAAGACAAAATCACGCTGAAACTGGTAGAAAACAGCAGAGACTAAAGGCTCTAAAGCAGGGGACTTTATTTGGTTTATCTGATAGGGACAAACACAACAACACAGACAAGCTGTTGTACAGAAGTCTGTGCATCACAGAATTTATAGTAGAAGCTAATTCACAGCTCTTGTCTCTAGATGGGTTTATTCATTAAAATTAAAAGTACAACACAGTAACAATAATATGATACAAGAGCATGCCTTGGGTGAAGGCTCAATCTGATCAATTTAAGAACCATTTAGAACAATCAATAGTTATAAATAACACCTGGTTTATAGCACGAGGACATTTGATAAATAATTTTTGTGTGTTAAGCCTGATAATGCTAAAACTCCTGCAATACTTTAAATGACACCCGCAGCTTGCCTTTTTTTACCACTTCCGTTCAGCTTTTCGGCTCTCGTGTCTGGCCACTCCAGTGGTGTTGTTTAGCCAGGGCTCAGCTTCCCCTTAATGCTGCCTGTTTTTTAATGGAGCTACTGCATCCAATATAGTTTAGCAGCCAGAGCGCAACCAGGAGCTAAAGCTGCGTTCCAGTTGCAGTGGGAACTGGACCGGACGCGGAAGTTGTTCTTCCCCCTCCGAAAGTCTGAAACATTTTTATCAGGGCCGATTGTCGGATCCAGTACGGCAGTGCCTTGCGTCAACAACATTAAGCTGTGATGAAAACATGTTTATTTTACAAGACACAGTTGTAAGAGTAGGTCTAAAATCAATGTTACAGTGCTTAAAGACGAGTAGCGGTTGTAGCTCTGAACCGAAGAAATCAAAAGTGGGGTTTGCATGTGGAAAGTACTGCAGTACTACCAACAAAACTGCAGCTTTCCCAGCCGTGGCCATGTCAACATGCGTTCACATTGAACGTCAATGTGCGTTCAGACCAAGCGACAGATTTACATGATATCCCTATGCACAGGTGCAGCACAGGTGCGGCACAGGAGCAGCACTAAGCGAGGCCACAGAAGCAATTCTAGCCATGCAGAACACTCCCAGACACAACATCATGCCACTCCCAGCTCCTAGTTCCGACTTCCCAGGTAAATAGAACGGAGCATTACCCCCTCTGTGTCTGACAGCAGAGACTCAGGAATGACACATTTCTGTGTCGCAGGAGCACAAGGTGTAAAACGGCTGCTGGACAAAGTAATGTCAACACAGACTTATGATAATACAGCCAGTGGCGCCTCCAGAAACCTTTCATAGGGGTGGCCAGATGGGGCCATTTAAAAGCTTGGCGTGGCACACTGAAACTAAAAGCCATAATTTCAGGATGTATTCTACTGTTGTAACGCTGCCCGTAGAAAACTATTTTAAAGACTTAATTAAATGCCTACTAACATCTTATGGTTTATTGTTTGATTTTTATTGTTACTAATGATCATTTTGAGTTGAACAACAATTCCTTGTTATCGTGTAATTATATTAGGAATTAGGTGTACATTTATTCATTTATTTAAAAACAAAACAATGTCAAGGGGAAAGTAGATACTGGCAGATACAAATAAAAGCGTGATAGAAGGTCAAGAAGAGCGGCTGCCTTGCTGGCTGTGCATAATGGGATGAAATGCTAAAGTTATGCTACTACAATTTACACTGGCTAGTGTGGTGGTCAGTGTGGTGGCCAGGACATGGCAAGGGAAGGAGGGGGGGGGGGGGGGGGGGCATGGCCACCCCTGGACACCCCCTGGTGGTGCCACTGAATACAGCGTCAAAACTCTTCAGGTATGAAACAGACAAGGGACAAGGTCCAGTGTGTGGCCACATACTTGTGTAAGTCTAGATATTCTCTATGTGAAGTTAAAAGACTCAATTAGACAATAAACGTGCTTAAAGGTACAGTGGATGATCTTCTTTTGGCTTCAAGTTCTGGGAGATAATTTTTTCTACTGGTTGTCCCACGTGTCAATCTTCACGTGTTCACATGACGGCAATGTGCGTGCACATTCCATGCTAGTTTCCATTTGCGGGCTGTGCATGCGTACTTCTTGTGTTTAGTTTATGTATCCGGTTAGCTGTGGTGTTAGCCGTTCATTGCAGCTGAAAATAGCCGAGAGTCGCAAGACGTAAACTGTCTTACAAGTTTATGAGAAGCAGAAGAAGGCTTTAAAATAAATAAGAACAGAGTAGATTTGGGAGATTCTTTTATGTGACCCCCCCCCCCGAGGAGCGGACGAGCAGGACAGATGGTCTTGTGCATGCGTAGCAGTTCAGTGAGTGACTCGGCGTTCCTTTCCTACATCTCCGGAAAAATCGCATCAGTCTGTTTATCAAGATAATAATCAGGGAAATCACTTGTTCACCTTATCCACTGTGCGTCCCCCTTTGATAACCGGCTTTTTTGGTAAAATCTCTTGTATGTAGTGTGGATTCATGCAATATGTTAAAATGTACACATTATTTGAGAAAGTTCATTTATAGTTTCAAACATATTTAAAGTATTTTTAATCACGTTTTTTTTTTTACTTTCCAAAAGCTACTTATTCTTACACCCTTGCCTGGACTACAAATAAATATAGATATATGCAAATTAAGTGGTGACGTCATCGCGTGACTTCTGGGTACTTTTAGGCCCAGGGCGCCGGTCACATTAGAGCCGCCCCTGCTGGTGCTGCACGCTGCGCTCGACCTAAAGTTGATAAAAATAAAATAACAACTTCTTGACATGCACAAAGGAGCCTGTATAATGTCTTTAAACACTGCCAAGTGTTTATAGTGTTTCTCCTGTAGCTATAAATATATAATTATGTGGCAGTAGAAGTTCTGGGCGGGGAAAGTCTGCCTCATCACACATCAGGAAGGAAACGCTTCCTTTCAGCTGCACAGCCTCGGGACTCCGGACAAAAAACTGGACCAGAACCAGGAAGCAGAACCCGGAGAAAGCTCTATGCTGCGGTCTTTGTCACCTTTAATGCGGTCATTACTCTTCGCTGAGAGCCGGTGTTCAGGTGAGCTGCGCCGCACAGCGAGCCCCGTGTAGCGGAAGGAAACACCGGATACGAGCCGCGGCTACCAGCAGCCAGCGGGGCTTCCCCCGAGGAGGGAGGCTCGCTGGAGCCCATGCCCAGGTGGAGGCGGAGGCGGAGCGGGGAAGCAGCATGTAGGAGGCCGGTGTTCAGGTAGGTCTGTCTGGGCTCACAGGTGGAGGACCAGCTGCCGGTGTGTGCAGGCTGAAGAACGACAATGCATAAATAAAACTACCTACTTTGTTTACCCACTGCAAACAGCATTTAACATGTCTTGTTTCAATGTAAGGAAAGTCGGTAATTTAGCGATGAAATTAAAATAAAGTTTCAAATTATAATTCTACTGTAACAACACAAATAAAAAGTAATTTCAGCTGTAAAGTTCACATAATGTGTAATATACAGCTTCCCATTAAAAAAATGCTTCTTTTTGTTAAGTAAAATATAAAATACTGCGATGGTGTTGCTATATAAATACAATTTTATTGAAGTTGAATGGGATTAATGTCAGCCTGCGTGGGTCCATATTGGTAAACATTAAAGAGCTTTAGGGGTCAGTTTGCTACTGACATGCACTTAAAGAGACAGAGCTGTATTAAATTAAATTTTTCAAACGTAAGTGTTAGAAAGCTTTCTGAAAGATAAATTTGCATTTTCCTACTTTACCATCATTTTTTTTGCTTTTTTAGCATTTGAGGGGTAGTTTATGATCAAGAGTAAATCCCTGGATATTAATATCAAATTCCCTTTGTTTATCAACAAACAATATTTTTTTTTTGGGGGGGTGGGGGGGGGGGAAAGTAGAAATTACTTATATAAATGTACTTTTCTCTTTCTGTTGCAAATGAATAGACTATCCAAGGTACTTAGGGTTGCATTGCTATGACAAAGGTCAATAATCAAAACTACATGCTGCCTGGGGAAAAAAAAGATGGCTTCTTCGAAAAATTAAATTAAAATACCTACCCCAATTTTTATTGTTACTATCCCACAATAAATCAGACCAAACCGTTCCAGTTTTGTGTCAGCATGGAAGACCAAAACTATTTCTATCTATTCAAGTTCATAAATTTACATATTATAAGATCTCTCTGACTTTCTACAGAAAGTATGCGCATGAGGGTTAAATTAAATAATAGTGAAGCCGCAGCTGAACTAACAGCATTGCCACTTTTAAGCATGTATATTTGGAGAGCAAGTAGGGGTTTTTACAGTCTTTTAATGGTTGGATGTGATGGATGTATACTTAATTCAACTTTATGGTAACTTTAACTACAAAAAAAATCAGTTTTCCAAAGTGGCTTCCTAAAAAAGGTAGCAGAAACAGCTCTGCAGCTCTGGAAGGATCCAGGCTGCAGAGCCAGGATTCCCAGGGTGAGACAGAGGCCTGGTCAGTAGATGTTACCAGCTGCAGAGATTTCTGGGTTCCTAATCCTAATCCCACCTACAGAGGCACTCAAAGAACTGCAGCTGTCAAAGCACAACATGACTGCATGTGAAGTGTTGCATTAGTAACATGCTGTCTAGCGTCAGTTACTCAGAATGACCACTGTGAGCTCACCGTCATGCATTCAGGGGGTCAGAGGCTCAGTCAGACCTAAACAGAGTCGGATCCCACTGCAGGGGAAGGCTCGACTCATCCGAAGGATTAATCCCACCTAACTGCTCTCTTTTAAATCATCAATGTTTGATTTAGACGACACTGCAGACCCGCGACTGCTGTAAATGCTGACGACACCTCAGCCTAAACCCGTCTGAGCTATAAATACGGCAGCTGGCGGAAAGGGGTGGGAGGCCTGTCTTGCTGTGACTCATTAAAGCACGACAGATGTGTGGCAGATGTGTGGAAAGCGGACCGGACCGGGTCAGGTCAAGCGACAAGGGGGTTTACTTAGCAGCGATGTGTGGGAAAAATGGTTTTGGAAGCGCTCCATGGTCTGAAACATGTGCAAATGTTTGATAATCTGCTGTATTAAGAGATTATTTCAGCAAAGCGGGTTTGGAGTCATATTTGCTTATTGTGTTTTCTTTTCCTGGGGCTCATCTGGCACTTTTTACATCATTTAACTGCTGATCTCAGTGGCTTGCAAAAAGCACGTACACCGCTTGATATGACTTGATATGACGTGCCTTCACTGAAGTTTGTGGTTGTAACGTTGTAAGGTTTTTTGCAACGTACAACCTGAGCACTCGCACAAATAACTGGCCAGTTAATGTTTTTTCTTTTTTTTTTCTTGTATTTTTGGAACCCCCCACAGGTTGAGGTGCCATCGGCCATGAAAAAGCGAGCCAAGAGGGAGCTGAAAGAGGAGGAGGAGGAGGAGAAGGAGGAAGTGTTGTGCTGCTGCGAGTATGTGAACAGGCACGGGGAGCGCAGCCACGTCGCGGCGTGCTGCTGTGACTGCGAGGACCTGGACGACGCCTGCGACAGGTGAGACCAGAGGAGTGAAACTCAGACTAGGGTAAAAATGTGGGGGCATTTGCATAATGTTCTTGGCAAAAACCTAAATGGGGACTTTGCAGGGTTCTTGTTTTAACCCAGCAACATTGAGAAATCTTCACATCCATTAGTTTTGGACCACAAGTGAAACATTTGTACTCTATTTTTAAAGAACTTAAACTTCTAGTCCCTTTTACTGAAATGAATCCTGAAGCGTACAAAAAAACACAACCGAATCCAAGGGTGGATCCATCATCTCAGAAGTGAGGGGGGGGGGGCATCTTTTTTCAGAAGCCTCTCCAGTGGCAAAGGAACCACATGATCACCACCAGCAGCATTTGCAGCACCGGGCGACCAACTTTAGTTCTTTAAATGAACAGAATCTAAAGTTTTAGCTCCCAAACTCTGGTTGAGTTGACGCAATGATCCACTGACATCTACAGGGCAAGTAGCCACATCATAAGGTGCCAAATGAAAACACCGAACATGATGAGATGTTTGGTCAAAAAGCATCCCTGTAAATAAATGATTACTTATCACACGATATGGACTGTGAGAGACAAGGTAACAGGGTGGTAAGCCTCATAATTTAATCTATTAGCATGAACACAGAAAGTGACCCAACACTAAACAAATCCACTTTTTAGTCTAATCTGTAACAGCAATTAATCAAGATAAAGAAAAATGGCGTGACGTACCCCTGCTTCCTTTAAGAATGCAAGTAATGCAGAAGTCAAATAATGTCTGAAAATATATATTTACCAAATAAACCAAACAAAGACTCAATGGTCTGCCCTGTCACTGTCTGCAGGCTCTCCCATTCAGTGCTCCAGCCTGGTCTCTCCCCTGACTCACGGCCTTCTCCCTGGGCTACCTTTAACAATACAGGATCAAATATTTTAGAGTGGAAATGAGAGTTACTCTGAGATATCAGAGAAAAGCCTCTCCCAGTAGCTGCTTGGTTTCTCCTTGCAGACGCTTAACTCGGCAAGTTGCTCCTTACCTGTGAAAACCCAGCATCATCGTCCGTCCACTGCTGCTGGCTTCTGCTGTTTCTTTTTTTTTTTTTTTTTCCCAGTGTCCTGTCTAGAAATGTGGCAATAAGAATTGATGTCTTAATGCCAAATAGAGCTCGACAGATTTTACTTTCACAAGTGGAGCAAACAGCTTTCGCCATAATGCTCCCCTTGATTTGTGCGTGTAAATAGCTTTATTGTGATTCCTGCAGGGAGAATTTCAAATTATATGGACACTACAATGGGAAAGTAGGAGAGTAAAGGAAGAACAAGAAGAGAAAAAAAAAGAGAAAGAGAAGAGGTGAAAGAAAGAAGAGATAAAAGGAAGAGAATGATAAAACGTCCTCTGTCTGCTCCATCACCTGGAAAGAGACACAAAAAAAACAGCACAACCAACAGGCATAAAGCAACAGATACAATCGAGTAACACCTTGATACCATTGCTAAATCATATGTATTATTATTTAAGCTGACATGTGTAATGTGATACCTAAAAAAAGAAAGTAAAAGAAAGTAAATAAATTATAGCCTTTCTGTATATAAGTGAACATTTAACACCTGGGGCCCAGCACCTGTGGGAGTTTGTGAGAGTGCACTAGTTTAGGTGAAAATTATCCAGAAGGAAATGGCTTGATAGTGATTGTGGAGAACCAAAGACAGCTTCTGCTGTTTCTATAGCAGCGATAAAGATTTATTTTAAATATGTGGAAAGCCGCAATGAGCAGAAGTTCTACACATAACGTAAAGAGGTTTGTGTTTACTCTCGCCATGAACTAGCAAGGGATACAACACACAGGTGACAGTAGTATTCTTAACCATTTTAACATGACAATGCCAGGGCATAAAGACATCAGCAATGACTTCAGAAGAGATTTTGTTGTTGGCCATCCAGCTGTGAGTTGAAAATAATTACCCCCCACCACCATCTTATCTCCTTTAAAAAAAGAAAAATCTTTATTTTTTAATTCTCCATCTATTGCCAGCCCTTTAGATTTATTTGTAAGACTTGGTATAAGCTTATGTTTGTAACTTTAGTAATTTGAATTGAATAGTTAAATGTGTACAAACCCTGTAAATAACTGACTTAAATCACTACTTTCACTATCACTAAAAAAGCGCGCAAAGCACCTCGGGAAATCTTATGGCAGGCAAGGCCACTGAGGATGGTAGCGGTGCATCCTCAGAATTCGGGGCAAAGGAGGACGCATTCGAAGGCGGCATTTGAAGCATCCTCAGAATTTTTGCCAAACGGGACAGCCTCCGCGCATCGTTGTGACGTAACCGGCCCTAAAATGCGTCCTTCGAAGGACGCAGCCTGCAAATTGAGACACAGCTATTGTCATTGTACAAGAGTGCAGAGAAAATCAGTTTTCAGCATCTCTTGTCTTGTAGCAGCCACAGTGTCCGTAACTTTGGTTTAGTTGAGACCAGGGTAGAGGCCAAAATGCCAGTGCCATGTTTAGGGAAAACCAAAGCCAACATGCAAGCACAAACACGTCACGACAGACTTCAAGTGAGTCAAAAAAGAAGATGAGCAAGAATCCCTCTACCATGATGTGAGAGACGAATAAAGAAAACAGTAAGAGGACTGCTAACAGAGGCTGTCCAGATGAGGTGTAGGTGCTGTGTGCCGCTGATGTTGCTCCTTTTGGGCTCAGCTTTTTTTTAAAATGAAGTCAGTTTGGACTCTGCGGCGCTGAAGGAAAAGGACGTTATTGATGCGTCTGCTTTGCGTGATGAACCATGAAGCTGGAACTGTTGGCCCTTTCAGACAAACGTTTGACCATTTGGGATGAACGGCGTTAAAAAAAATTACTTTACCAGGTTCTTTTGTTTTGTTTCTTTAGGTTTCTAAAGAGAGCGCCTCAGAAACCCGAATCCCTGTCGCATGTGGCCGCGGTCGTCTCAGACCGGCTCCGGGTACCCTGGTTTTGGGGCGGAGCCCGGAAGCTGGATCTGTCCATCGTCCCTCCTCTCGTCCTCCTTCCGGGCCTGCTGCGCCTCGCCGCCCTCCACTTCCTGCTCGGCGTGCTGGTTCTGACGGCCCTGCCCGGCCTGGTGTTGTGGTACTACTTCTTCACCCACCGCAAAAAGGGCCGGACGCTCTTCTTCCTCAGCCTGGCGCTCTTCTCCCTGGCCTACATGTACTACCTGTTCGTCTCGGAGGTGTTTCCGCGCGGCGACGTCGGCGAGGTGGAGCTGGCGGCCGTGAGCTCGGGGGTCGTCCTCACCCTGCTGGCTCTCGTCCACACCAAGAGGGATCCCGGCGTCGTTCGGCTGGACCACCGGGCCGTCCACAGCACGGTGACGTACCACAGCGCCGCGGCAGACGGGGACACCTCCCTCAACGGGGGGACGCGGGAGGCGCCGATGACTGCGGTCCACCGGATGGGGCCGTCGGAGCCGGACGGGTCAGAGTTGAAGGAAAGCGGCCGGAGGAGCTGGTGCTCGGCGTGCAGGGTCGTGCGGCCACCGAGGGCGGGACACTGTCGGATCTGCGGCGTGTGCGTGCTGCGCCTCGACCACCACTGCGTCTGGTGGGTGTCGTTCAATCTGTGCCATATGTCAAATGAGAAAAAGGTTTACATCCAGTCTTGGTGGGAAATATTAACCCGTACATCCTAATATTAGAGAAACCCTCCTTCACCAGGCTCCTGACATCATTTTAGCTCATTTCACAGGGTGCTTGCGCAAGTCTTGAAAGTCTTAATAAGTATGGAATTTTGAAACACTGTTTTCCAGACCTTGAAAAGTCTTGAATTTTGTGTGAAAGTCTTAATAAAGTATGTGAAAAAAATGTATGGTAGAATTTTACAGTATGCTCAAAGGCATTGTGAAATGAGAAATAGGAAGGTAGGCTATAAAACTATAATTTTACTAACTGGTGACGTACTGTATTAGCCTAATGGAATCAAACACTTGTTTGATGTGAAATTCATGTACTTGTGATTTTCATGTTTTGAAACGTTTTCATCAGTAAAAGCATAATTTACTGTGAATAATGCATTTGTTCATTAAATACTAGCCTATAAAAATTAACATTTCTAATAAACACTTTGTGCAATCTCAACCAATGAAGTAGGCAGTAGGCACACAAGTATACAAGTACATAAAGTTAAGGTCTTGGGGAAAAAAAATATCAGTTTTAAAAAAGTCTGGAATTTTAATTTGGAAAAAGAGCAAGCACCCTGTTTTAAATTCATGTCACATTTTTCTTGGCAGAAAAGATGCATTTCATTTAATCTGGCTAGTTTCTTGGTGTTTAGGCGTTGCTCTTAGATTTTCTGGGTGGAGTCGTCCCAGAAGTTTGGTGCTGTCTGCTTTATCCGTCTGTTTTTGGGATCTTTGTCCGGTTGTGTCTACCTCCCAGCCACTGAGGTACTGACCTCCAGTGACGGTAAAGGATTTGGGGATGCTCAACCACCTTTGTGCAATGCACCAAGCAGGCCGCCAAACAGGCCCACAACATGATGCACTGCAAAAACGGAACTAAAAATAACTAAAATGTTCTTAAAATTAGTGTATTTGTCCTTGATTTAAGCAGGTCAATAAGACGATTTGCCAATGGAATAAGATTTTTGCACTTAAAACAGGAGCAACTCATCTCCATTGTCTTATTTCAAGTGCATTATATCTAATTATCTTATTTTAGGGGTAGAAATACTCATTCTATTGGCAGATAATGTTATTTACCTGCTCAAATCAAGGATAAACGTACTAATTTCGATACATTTTTACTTATTTTTAGTTCAGTTTTTGCAGTGTGCTACCATGCCTGACCGTTCATACTGTGTCTTTAGCTTTGAAAGCCTTGCTCAGATTTACACAAATATTATTCTTCTCTTTTTTCCCCCCCCTATATATGACCAGAAACATTTACTCCAGAAGGCGTTTAGCTTCTCCATGTGTGCAACTTCGGCAAAGAATGGATAAAGCTGACCATTAAGCTTCTGGGCTCTACTCCGTTGAACATTTGTGAACTTTGCTTAAACAAAAACACAAGTCCATACCAAGGAGCCAGCCAAACGAAACGAGCTCTACTGACTGTTTGGCTTTCTCTGAAACTTGCTCAACAAAGTTTAAGCCTCCACGCATACGTTTGATCCTGTGTGGATTAGCGCCAAACCGAAATAAATGTGAAATGTACGCAGTTTCTGCTTCTGGAAACGCGTGGAGCCTTCAGTGTAGAAGGAACGATTTAAATGCTTAGTTAAAGATCACCAAAGTGAGGGTTTTGTCTTGCCACCAGTCCTTATCCGCCATTATTTGTGCTACATAAGGCCCGTGATCCAGGTAGATGTGGTCCAGAGAGGGAGCCGGCGTTCCCTCAGTCCCTGCCTGCGTCTGCGTTCGCTTGGTTTCATGATGTTTGCTCTGCTCCTTTGGTTCTTCACCGTGTACCTGTGCTCGTCTCGGTCCAGGATAAACAACTGCGTGGGCCAGGCCAACCACCGGAGCTTCCTGCTGACGCTGGTCTGCTTCCTGCTGACGTCGCTGTGCGGCATCGGCCTGGTGCTGCGGAGCGTGTGTCCCCAGCAGAGCGTCCTCACCGCCTTGCTCTACTGCCCCGGGGTCTACGACCACTACAGGTTCTGCTCGCTCCACTTTCCTACTTAGGAAAACCGAAACAGACATTTTTTTAAGAAATGTTTTCTTTTGTAAGTTTTGTTAGAATATAAGCTCACGCCAGAGAGCCTTTATAGTACACTGGCATGCAAAGGTATTCACACCTCTCGATGTTTTGCATGTTTTTTTTTTTTTAAGCTTTACAGCCATAAACTTCATTGTATTGTCGGGGGATCGACCTGTAGCTCATAGTTATTGAAGGAAAATTAAACTTGCCCTAATGTAAAGTAGTTCATTTATTACAAATAAGTGTTCACTTAATTAAAATAACTCATGTCAGCATAGGTACTGTACCGTAGGCCCAGTGTTTGTAGTACTTTGTAGAACCACCTCTTGCTACACAGAAATCTGCCATTCCTTCGGGTTAGGTCTCTACCTGCTGTACGTGTCTAAAGGTGGATAGTTTTCCCCTCTTATTTTCTTTTGTGCAGTCCTGCCATATGCACTACTTTTGTGTTGGACTATCACACAAAGAAAATCTGTGAAATCCATCAAGTCTGTGGTTGTAACATGAGGAGCAACAGTTCAAATACTATAAATACATCTGCACTATAGTCCAAACACATAAGATCCCAGAACTCGCTTATAATATACTTTCTTTTTACCATGACTGTTTTACATCAGATTGTGAGACGGTTCCCATCGTGTGCGACGTTTTTAGTGAAATGTAATCGCTGTGTGTGTCCTCGGGAAGCTCGGCACGCTCCTCTGTTTCCTGCAGGTCTTCCTGCTGATATCAGCTTGTCCTTCTCTATTTTTTATGTAGAGACGTGGGATGCAGCCTCAGCATGGCCACCAACTCAAACTGTGCTGTTTTTGGAGATTTCTATGCAAGTACACTTAAAATTGACCCATATTCTAGGGAATCGGTGTTTAGGCTTCTTTTTTATGTTGACAGCAGAACATAACAGCTCTGTCCTCCTTTTTAATTTTGGCTGTGAAAGACGTTCCGCTGGGATCTTTAGGTGTTTTATACAGTAGATCAGGGGCTGCCTAATTAGGGGTCGTGAGATGATCCAAATATCTGACTTATCAATGTCAGAGATGTACTTTTTAAATATAGCAAATTTGTGCCTTTAATCATGTGAAATAATTTTTTTCCACCAATTTACAACTATTCAACATAAGACAACATCCCAGTGTTTTCTCTCAAATGCATGAAATTAATCTGAGATTCTTTCATTGTTTTGCGAAAATGTAGTCCTCTGTGGCTAGTAATTTATTTTCTTTAATCAACCATAGTTGTAATACTTGTTTTATTTTTGAAATTACAAGAATAAAGTTACAATCATAGGTGTACAAAAATAGGTAATAAAGACAATAAGAGGGGGGAGACTGGTCTTTTGTGAGAGTTCTCATAAAATCACCACTATACTCTCATAATTTGATGACTTTATACTTGTGATTTCTATAAAGAAAAGAAAACCACCCCCCATCTCACCAAAAGCGGGTCGCCAGTCACAGGCTGATAAGTTTGGGAACCTCTGCAGTTGATGGTTGGAGGCTCTATGACGCCGAGTCATCAAAAGCTGCCTTATTTAGTTCCCACAATGTAAAACTCCCCAGCTGCAAACGAGCACATTAGACCCTCTTTAATGTTTATTTTATCTCATTGAATCAAATTAACTTATTAAGTACGTCAAATTAAATACTTATGTGTTTCCTCTGACACTCAATCACAGACTCTAAATGTTAGATCTTGGATTTTTTTCCCCACTTTGCGATAGAAAGCCTCGTGAAGCATTTTCTGTTCCCTGCAGGCAGCAGTAATAAGAGACCCTTTTACATAATCACTTAAAAAAATGCTTTAAAAGTTGTGGATCAAACTTGCCGCTGGCTAAACACAAGTCTCCATGCCGCTCAGAGCTGCATGTCTGTGTCGGGTGAGTCTCAGTTTACCTGACCGTTCCTTTCTGTGTTCTCCAGCTCTGCTCTCTGCTTCACCTGCGCTTGGTACAGCAGCATCGTGACGGGCGGCCTGCTGCACCTCCTTCTAGTGCAAGTCATCAACATCAGCTACAACGTGACGGAGCGGGAGGCACGAGCCGCGCTGAGGGAGAAAACCGCCCGCAGCGCCTGCTGGGGCCTGGTGGTGGACACCGGCGTTTACTCGCGAGGTCTGTGGAGCAACTGGTCCGAGTTCATGTCCATGAGGGACAAACTGAGGCGTCCGTCTCCCACAGACCTGGTGTGAGAGACAATATGGGAGTAGCAGCGCTGCTGTCCACTAGATGGCAGCGTTGCCACTTCGTGCATGCCGGCTCGCAGCTGTTGAGTGAACTTGTCCTGTCTCCAGCAGAGTCCGCAGTGCTTTAAGGTGGAGCAGCAGCTCTGGAGTCACACTTTGACATTTAGCAACACTGGCTTCACAACTCAGTCCCTCGTTTTCACATCCACTACGGTGACTGACAACCAGGACCTCATCTATGCATCAGGATCCGCCCACGGCCACCACTGTGGATGTCTCCCTTCCGACTTGGAGTCTGACTTTACGCCTCGGCTGCTTTTCAGACTGTAGACACCTGTAAGGAAGCTAAACTCTAATAAAAAATAGATTTTCCTACAGACAACAATTAACTAAGGGGAGATTCCTCTGGGTTTTTTAGATTTTATGTCATAGATCAAGACAAAGTCATGAATAGCTGAGATGTGGAAGTGAAATGATGCATATTTTACCAGTATTGTGCAAATAAAACAAAAATGTTTGAGAAAAACAGTGACCAGAAAAAACAGCATGTAGACTAAGACACATAGGCAGGTCAGAGAGAAGGTTTCAAAGGGGTTTAAAACCAGGTTTAGGTAAAAACAAAAACAATGTTTCCAGCTGGGAAGATCTCAGAGAGCACTGCTCAATCAATCATCTGAAAATGGAGGGAGTGTGGCACGACAAACCTACCAAGACACGGCGGTTTACCTGAACTGACAGGTTAGGCAAAGGGAGCATTAATCAGAGAAGCAGCAAAGGGCATCAGGGTAACGGATGGAGCAGCAGGGATCCAGAGCTCAGGTCATGAACTTCAAGTCATCCATTCAACAAATCTGTCCACCTGTGAAGGAGAGGTCCCATGTGCGTGTAGGGGACTCGGCTGATATGTGGAAAAATGTGCTTGTGAAACATCAACACCACCAGGAGAGCGACCAAGAACGCACAGTGCAAAAATAGAACTAGATATAAGTACAATTTACTTGAAATGAGTGCATTTGTCCTTGATTTGAGTAGATAAATTAGATTATCTGCCAATGGAAAGAGTAATTTTACCATTAAAATAAGATAATTAGATATACTGCACTTAAAATAAGTTGATGGAGTTGATTTCTTCCTATTTTAAGTGCAAAAATCTTATTCCATTGGCAGATTATCTTATTTACCTGCTCAAAGTAAGTACAAATACACTCATTTCAAGAAACTTTTAACTTATTTTTAGTTCTGTTTTTGCAGTGCAGAGCCATAACTACAGCACAATAGTCGTTATAAACGGTAACATGATCATGTGCTAGAACGGCCCAGTCAAAGTCCAGAGCTACGTCCAGTTGGGAATCTGTTGCAAGATGTTCACCAACGTCCTCCATCCAGTCTGACTCAGTCTGAGCTATGCTTTCAAGAAAATGGGCAAAAATATCAGATGTCCACAGCTGGTAGAGACATAGCGCTGAAGACCTGCAGCTGCGAAGGTTTGGTCGACAAAGTATTCACTCAGTGAATGGATACAATACAAAATGCAATTCACTCAGAGAATCCATCAGGAAACAATCGTTTTTCTTCCATTTTGTAACTATATACTGCTTTGTGGCGGTTTATCACATAAAATCTGATACATGAGGTTTTTTTTTTTTTTTTTTTTTTCGTGACCAAATGTGAAACATTCAAGGGATTTTCACTACGTTAGCGAGGCTCATTCATCTGCCTGACGCCACTTGTCCGCGCTTTGCCTTGCAAATTGCATCATGGGTATTTACGCCGGATAAATGAAATATCATGACACGAGCCTAATTTAGGTACTGTGGTAGCTGATTGCATTTGTATAATTAAAGCCAATCTGTATCACGTTGTCACACTCTCACATGAAAAGCACTCTGATCATCTAGCTCACGCTCGTCAGCCTGAGACTGGAGAAGCTTTCTGCAGCTTCCCACTTTAGCTTCTAATGACCGTCAAGCTCTTTTGTATTGAATTAATTACTCAGGTGTTCACGTGTGGACTTCAGATGGATTTTATTTATTTTATCAAATAAAAAGTGAGAAATGAACAAGCCTTTTCTTTATCACCTGCCACTGATTTGGTGCTTTTTGTACTGTCGGGGTTTGCAGCTCGTCGCCCGCAGACTGTTTTTCTCCCTCGCAGCCGTTCACAGCGGACGGGAGCAGAAATCGGGCAGAAGCTCGGCCACTTTCCTGCTCAGCTTCTCCCGTCGCGCCTCCTTCTCCCTCTCCTTCCGCAGAACGCAAGGAAGCTGCCTCCAGGCCTGGAAACCCCTCTGCAGGACGCGTCTAAAGCGCAAACAGATGGAAGGACAAACGAACACGGAGCGAGTCAGCAATAACGAAGTGGAGCCGTGGGACCTCTGGCTAGACGACATTTAATTAGTCTTCACATGGTGTTTGGCAGCTGGTGGCACTTCACCTGTGGTCATTTAGCAGAACCAGACCTGGCAGCTGCAGCTTGGAAATGGTTGATGATATATATTTTTTTTTCTTACATGAAATATATAATAAAGCTCCAGCTGATTGGCTTTCAGGTTGCAGCTCACAGGTATTATTCATTATTTACCATTAATGGCCTTTTACTTCCACTTCACGTTTATGGACCATTTTGTGCTGGTCTATCACATAAAATCCCACTAAGATGCATTGATATTTGTGCTTGTAATGTGACAGAATGTGAAAAATTGAAGTGGTGTGAATACATTTGCAAGACAGATAGAAAAGGTTGCATATTTCCCTCCTGCAGATTTTATTTTCTAAGAAATGATGGCACAAATGAGGCATACCAGAGATCTGTCTTTTGGTTTTAAGCTAAGGAACTCATCAATTGGACTGTGGAGAAGGTTAGCGATGGGACTGAAGAAAAAGTCTGGGATTTAGCAGTTAAATAGACATCCACTGATGCTAGTTTGTTCTGTATAGAAAACAGCCTTAAACTGACCTGGAACCAGAAAAATACAGCTGTGCGGCCTTTTAGAGCTGGAAGTGACCGTGCTTCATCACAGCTTGAGTCAGCTTTGTCCTGACTTGTGTGTCTTTCCGCTTCCTCTGTGATATTGTAAATATCTTCAATACACGCACCAAGAAAACCTGTGTTTTTTTTTGCTCTCGACAAAAAAAACCCACAGGTTTCTACAAGGACGTGTGCTTCCTGTACAATCACCGTCTCTCCCGTGTTTCACGCTCTGACAGCCAACCCCGCGATACGTTTCAGTCATCAGTCTTCTCTGTGAAAACAGAGTCAACAGAAACACATTTTTATCTTTGGCTGTCTACCAGCCTACCCATAAACACGGGGGGACACTTTTTCCACGGTCGTCTTGTTCTTGCAGGCCTGTAAATCTGCGCATTGAGTGACTTTAGTCTAAAACCCTGGAGCCTAAAGAAGCAGAAAAACATAGAAAGTAAAAACTAAAGTAAATATAATCCCGCTGTGGCGACTTGAAACCTTAAAAGTACCAGATGTTTAGTGGAGCATGTTTTCTACTGAATTTGGATCTTTTGTTTCTTTATAAGTGTTAAAAATAGTGGCTATAGATAGATACAGATATGTACAGTTTAAAGGTTGATTGTTTTTAAAATAAAGAAATGTAGCTGGGTTAGTTTTGTCAGGGCTGTAGGAGGAGCAGACCTGTCGTGGTGGTCCTGAGCCAGCTTTCGATGGTCCCACTCCACCAGCCTCTCCTGGGTCACAAGGTCCAGCAGCGCCAGCAGGAACCTTCTCAGGGTGCGTTTCCGATAAAAGCGCTCGGCTCGCTCTACCTGAATCCTCCGCAGGTCGCCCAGCTGAAACAACGACAGGATGCTGTGACTCATGGGTTAATAAACAGCTGGAAAATGCTGCGGTTATTTTGTCCATTAAGTGTGTGGAAATAAAGTTTACGAAGCGGTTTGAGTGAACAAAAGAGTAAGTGCGATAAAGAGGTTTAAAAAAAAGTTTTCTTGTTGAACCGGACACCAATAAACTTGGTTTAATCTAATAAAAAAGTGCCGGAAACAATGTTCAGATGTGACGTTGCAGCCACAAACCTCTAAGCATCTTAATGGGGATCGCGTGCGACAGTGAAAAACACCAAGTAGTGCATCTAGTTCTGTGCAGGAAAGGAAACATTACGTCTAGACCTGCTTATCTGTACAGGGTCGGGTGGGGCTCGGAAATGTTTACAAATCTGAAAGGTGCGGTGTGCTTATGCATTTAATCT
This sequence comes from Fundulus heteroclitus, assembly GCF_011125445.2. Taxonomy (NCBI): domain Eukaryota; kingdom Metazoa; phylum Chordata; class Actinopteri; order Cyprinodontiformes; family Fundulidae; genus Fundulus; species Fundulus heteroclitus. The sequence goes on from NC_046381.1 coordinate 15,627,463, forward strand.
GCCCGTAGAAAATTCTGTCTGAAAACGCCGTTTACTGGAAACTACAGCTGCACCTCTTTTAGGGTGTAACTCTAACATTCCAAAAAAAAGTAAAAAACAAAGCAACTGGACTTGTTTTCCGTAGTTGAAGACGTTTCGCTTCCTCTCCAGGAAGCTTTCTCGATTCAAAAAGTCTGGAGTAATGTGGAGCATCAAGCTTTATACTACTGTCCAAACAAAGGCCTGATACTCCACATTACTCCAGACTTTTTGAATTGAGAAAGCTTCCTGGAGAGGAAGCGAAACGTCTTTAACTACGGAAAACAAGTCCAGTTGCTTTGTTTTTTACCTTTTTTGGAATGACCAAGACCTGATGACTGAGAATCTTCACCAGTAACTCTAACAGCTTTGCACATGAGCATCAGTTTCTCAGTCGGTTCTCCGTCTGGACTTTGACTAGGCCATCCCGAAACGTGAGCATGCTTTAATCTAAACCACTATATTGCACCTCTGGGTCTATGTTTAGGTTCGCTGTCCAGCTGGAAGGTGAATCTCAAGCCCTTTGAAGTCCGTAAAAGGTTTTCCTTCAGGATTCAGCTCTATGCACCTCCCCCCTCAGCCTCATACTGCCACCACTGTGGTTAATGGCAGGGATGGTGTGTTCAGGGTGATACGACTTGTTTTGAATGCTGGAGTTCAATAATGGTCTCCCCTAACCAGGGCGCCTTCACCTAGGTGGCTTGGTGGCAAAGCTTAAACAAGATTTTTTTAAAGGCTTTCTTCTTGATGCCGTTTGTTCACTAATGTTCTCCTCTGAGGTCTTCACAGAACAGCTGCATCTAAGCTAACAATACACCTTTTTCCCATGTTTATTTTTGGACAATTATTATGTCAAATCCGATGTGTGCCGGGGTATACCCACGCTCTTCCAGCAGTTCAAGCTCCTACGAAGCAGAAAGCGCTGCTGCAGTCGGTCAGCGCAGGCCTCCCTCTCACAGCGGGTCTCTCTTGCAAGCTGCAGCCATCCCAGTGTGAATCGCCTCAGGAGGAAGAGATTGTGATGACTCTCAGCCAGCTGGAAAGAAGTGGATGGAGATAAGAGAACATTAAGTTACAATTCCCAAAGAGAAGCCATGAAATGTTCTTATTTGTCCTAGCTCTGTTTAAAACGTGAGCGGAGCAGGCTTTGTGACTGCTTACTGCTACATCTATCAAAAAGACAGCGCGCCTCGGGGTTTGTGACATGTAATTGTTGCACTGAAAATGTTTTGCATCAATAAAACTGCAGCGTTATAGTCCATCAATAGAAAAAGCAGACTTTGTCCACTGTGTCTACACTTATTGCTTTATATTTCCAAGAATCTGACAAATCATCAAACCAAATATGAAAGATCTGCTGAGTGGAAGTAAAATACAGATTTTCTGTTGGATGCCGTTCCTCACTGCCACTTCAGTTTGAAGTTTGAAACTTTGCAGAGAATTCATGAACCTGTTGAAGGAGAGGTTAAGGCCTAAAAAGCACAACATGATCACTGCAAAAGTATTCACACCCCGGGAACTTATTAAGAATTTTGCCTCATCACAAAATACCTCTGTGTGTTTTATTGGGATTTTATGTGATGCACTAACAAGTAGTAGTGCCTAGTTATTGCGTTTTGTTTCTTTATTTTACACTTTTTCACAAATAAAGATCTGAAAAACATGCCGTGGGATGTATTAAGCCCCCTGAATCAGTGCCGTTTTGGACTACATTTTGCTTCATTTACAGCTGCAGTCTTTTTTTAGGTATGTCGCCACCACCTTTGCACCGCTACAAAGAAAAATCTTGGTCCGTTCTTTCTTTCCAAAACAGCTCAAACTCAGTCAGATTGGTTGCAGAGCCTCTGAAAACAGTGGTTTTCATTTGTTTTGCCACAGATTAACAGATGAATTTTGGTCTGGGGCTTTGACTGGGCCGTTCCAACACATGTATTCGCTTTGGTCTAAACCAGCGGTTCCCAAACTTATTTAGTCGCTAACCCGCTACTGTGTCCCATCCGGGTTGACGCACCCCCAATCTTCAAAAAAAGAAGTAAAAAAAATGCAGTTGCAGTTACAACAACACAACTATCATAACAAAGGTTATGGAAATAAAATTAGAACATGATTTCAATTAAATTGCAATAAAGTTACACACAACCTCCACAACAGGATCTGGAGCCAGAAAAAAAGAAAGAGACACTCAGACCAGTCAAACCTCCACAACCTGAAACGTCTCTGAATCAGAGACGTGGATTCACGGACTAAACTCTGATGATCTACCTGTGCGTGTTCTCACTTTATTTCATGTAGCAGCTTCTTAATCCGAGTCTGACCCACAATTTACGCCACAGATTAGAAACATGAAGAAGTTTGATTTGTGTCCGATGACGAGCGAGAGAGAGACACTTTGGTAGAGCGGCACAGAGTAACAATAACAGAGCGCTCCATAACGCTGTCATTAATCAGAGAAATAAAAACTTATTTCCTGATTGTTTCACAGCGGTTACATCCAATAGGTAAACACGCCCTTAGCAACACACCTCAGCTTCCCGCAGCCTCACCGGTTGCCCGTTTCCCTGTTCCGGTCTGAATATACTCTAATGCAGCATCTTTAAAATGAACTGCGCCTGTCTGAATCACGATGAAAAGTATTACAGCATCAGTTTTTGGGCAGCGCTGTGCTATTGATACAGATACGGAGACCGAGTCGCTCACTTTAATCTTGTAAATAAAACTTTCAGCCCAAAATTCAATTTTCCCTCTACTGATGTAAACGACGTGAAGTAAGGAGAGATAGAGAGACATTTTCTTCTCTGCAATTCTCTCCACTGTTGCCTCTGATTCCTCTCTCTCTCTATCTTTGTTCTTCTCCTCCTTCATCGCTAACTTTGACCTTAGATGTCTCACATGACAGTTTCCCTGATTTCAGCCAATTGAGCATATTTGCCAGGATGAATGAAGTAGAGGCCACAAGCTAGGTGCGCATATACAGCACAGTGTGTAGAAGAAGACAACTTCCTCTATATTTCATCTTAAAATGAAGCGTAGAAGAAGGCGTTTTCTAAATAAATTGATTTCCGTGTGAATACATTTTTATTTATTTATTAAATTTACAGTTTTTGATTTAAATTTTTACAAAGGAAAGTTTTATTTACACTACATTATGGTGAGGGTGAAAAAAATCACCGCCAGACCGCCATTACATTTTTCATCAAGCACACCCCCTAGCTGGGAATCTCTGGTCTAAACCATTCCTTCATAGCGCTGGCTGCATGTTTCAGCTCGTTTCCATAAATTGTCCCAATGATTCTGAGCAATTTCTCAGTCCCTGCTGGAGAAAAACCTGCTCACCACATAATGCTGCCCCCACCATGATCCAAAATGGGGGTTATGTGTATTAAATTTATATAAAATGTTAGTTTTCCCCTCCACACAACACTTTAATGTAGAACAGAAGGATCATTTCTGGTCCCATGTGATCAGAAAACCTTCTTCCACATCTTTCCTGCATCACTGAGACGGGATAGAGAAAAACCTTAAATGGGACTTCTTATGGTTTTCTTCAAACAATGGATTTTAGTGATTACTCTTTAATAAAGGCCTGATTTGTAGGGGGCCGTTCATGCTCCTACCTGAGCTGCGAATCTCTGCAGCTCCTCCATAGTTACCATGAGCATCTAGGCCACTCCTCTGATTAATGCTCTCTGCTTTGTGGGCATTAAGAGTCTAAAGAAATACCAGCTGATAAATACGATCCGACTTTTTGTGGTCAAGACGGGGGATTCACCTCCACGTTGGCGTGTCTTAACTGAACGAGGCGCTTCCACGGCGCCAGGCCACAACGCGACAACAGCGATCTGTCACGGTGTTGACAGGCCAGACTCGTGAGCTCCTGATGCCTTTTTAGTTGCCTTTGTCTTTCTGCTTCCCTCTGCACAGACACAAGGGGAGATCATTTTAATCTTCTGTGTGATTTGTACCTGCTGGTGTCTGATGATTAACACTAGAAATACTTCTCACCTCTCGTTCCAGCCTCTTCTCCTCCCTCTTCCTTTCCGCTGCCTTGCGCTTCTCCTCTACTTCCTCCCTCCGCCTTTGTTCCTCGGCAGCCTTCATCTCAGCCTGAAAGTTCAGCCATTAGACGCCGTGCACATGAGCTACACTATTAACGCTCGGAAAGTATGGTTACTCTGGAAGGATGAGCCAGCCTCACCAGCTTTTCCTCCTCTTTCCTTCGCTTAATTTCCTCGATCTCCTGCCTTCGTGCGACGCGCTGCTGCGCTCGGGTTTCCATGGCTCCGGGGAAGCAGAGAAGAGAGTTTTGATTTAAAAAACACATAATTCTGCAGGCCACAGAAGACCTTGAAACTGGAATTGTGTTTTTTTGGGGAATGCATTGCATCACTTTATGCAATAACAATAATAGTGGGCATTTTTATCAAGGGCATTCCACACAAAGGAGATAAATAGAACTAGTGTGTGTGTGTGTGTGTGTGTGTGTGGGGGGGGGGGGGCACTGGGGGTCTGAGTCGCAACATCTGAGCAAAGATGATGAAATAGAAATCAGCCCTCTACCTACTGGGGAAAGAGGCCAGGTGTCATGGAGTATCACCTTTTATTTAATCTTTTTTGAGGCAAATAAAGATAATTTTTTATTTTATTTTATTTGATGTAGTCCATTATCGCACTGATCACATTGTTGGTTGTTGATTTAGGTCTAATTTTTCTTCCAACCTTTATAGTGAAATATTGCGACTGTTTTATGAGTTTTCTGTGTTAAATCTAACATCAGAAGCGGCAGGATGGAGGTAAGCCTGGTTCCAAACTGCAGGACAGCGACCCAGTGACCACTAAACCACACCCAATCTAACAATAATGCAATCCCCTGCAAGGTATAGGACAGATAATCTATTATAATGGGAAACTGCTGATGTTTATTTAGTGTAGATACTTGAACTGACCGATCTGATTGTTTTTGTGTTTTTTTTTTCACTTGTTGGGTGACAGAGGGATTAGGGTTCCCTATAAAATGCAGTAGAGTAGTTGGTCCCTAGGTTTTTACACATCTCAGGGGGATTTTCAGGAAATCTTCCTTAAAAAAACTCCCATATTTCTTTATATTTCTTCATTTTAGCTAGGCAACCAGAAGATCTTGCTTCTTACTGCAAAGAGGGAACTAAAAGCAGTTCTAATCTTCTTGAAATGAGTGTATTTGTCCTTGATTTGTGCCGGCATGTTTAAATGACCTGCCAATGAAATAAGATTTTTGCGCTTAACATAGGAACTCATCTCCATCATCTTATTTCAGGCACAGTACATCTAATGATGTTATTTTAGGGGTTCAAAATGCTCATTCCATTGGCAGATAATCCTGTGCCTGCTCAAATCAAGAACAAATACACTTATTTTAAGATAATTTTTACTTAGTATCAGTTCCCTTTTTGCAGTGCCATCCATTTTCGTTAAGCCTGAGGTCTTGAAGTTAATGTTAATTCCTTTGTCGTCTCAGCAACGTTTTCAGGTCATCGTCACATTGAGAAATCAATCTGTCTTCAGTCTTCTGTGTGAAAGAAAAAGGGTTTCAGCCTCCTCTACTTTCTCTTCAATGCAATAACGCTTCCCTGTAGCCTTTTGTAGAAAAACAGCTCAAAAGCATAAAACTAACATAAACCAACAGGATCCTTTAGTGTCCTAACGGGCCGATTCCTCACCTTCCTCGTGACTAACCTCGCCCAGTGAGGCCAGACGTCGCATGGCGCTCCACATGAGGGGCGACTGAATAATCGCACCAACTGCGTCGTCATGCTAACCAGGCTTCCTGCCGTTTCCGCCGCTTCATTGAAATATACGGATTCAATAAAGTCTGTTTTCTCTTGTCCTGCTGTGTTTCTAGACGGTTGCTGGCCGTCAGAACGGGCTCTCTTGTCCTTTCTTCTTTTTTTCGGATTCGCGTGTTAAGACAGCGGCAGCGCTAGGACACGATACGCCAGAAGGTCGAAGGTCAGCCGCCCGAAATTAACAACCTGAGGCGAGCTAACCGCCTCCGGTTTATGCAGGGACACGGACGGGTGGCAGTCGGGGGCGAGAGAAGGCCGAGGCGGCTTCAGATGATGGAGGTCATTTATTTTCCAGCAGGGTGTGAATCGACAATCTATAAAAGCAATCTGCTGAGTGTGGTGAGACGACGGACTGTTAAAGGAAGCGAGATTTGTCTTGGTTGGTGTCAGGCTGGTGGAGGAACAGGTTGTGGTAACAGACGGCCGCATCGCCTTAAACATTTTGGTTCTGCATTTGATTTGTTTACTTATTTAGACTCCTGTCTCTTCATTATATATATAAAAATTTGTTTATATCTGGAGCATGTAACAAAAGTAATTTCCCTCTGTGATTCTTAAAGTATGTCTGATTCTGATTAAAAAAATATATGCCAATAAATTTAGAGAGAAGGAATGATTCGAACATGACGAATGGCGCGATTTAAAGAGAGTGGCTGCGTTTTCCCTCTCCCCACGACTTTTAAATGTTATCTATTAAAGGAGCGATACTGGGTTTAGGTTTATAGCAGTGCTGAGTGTTTTCTGATGGGCTGAATATTGCCAGCATTAATGTATCAGTCACCATTTAAATTAGAAATGAGTCAAACAGCTGCATGCATGTGGTTGAGGTCCCTCCAGGTTACATCACGCAGACTTCCAAAATCACAAATCTGTCAATGTTACCACCTTCCTCTGACCTTAGGGTATCTGCACACTGTTCTGGAGCACCAACACTATGAAATAATGAGAAATGTATGTTATCTACAGTAACCGCTGACCGGATCGTTGGCTTTCTGCTGATAGCACCGGCTTTTTATTTTCCCCACAGAAAGCGATCGCTGCAGTTCACGGAAAAATCTCTAGCAGTAAATAAAGCTTATAAAGCCTGGTCTGATGTTTCTCGACCAAAACCTCAATGAAACAACCTGGGATTAATGTTTAAATCGCCCTTTAATCCCACCTCCTCCTCCTCCTCCGCTCGCTGAAGCTGCAGGAATGAACCACGTGTGAATGTTGCAAACAGCAACCAGAGGTTATCACACTAACTGGTTATGATGGATCTAAAGCAGCCGTATTGCACCACCTTGTTTTATCGCGTTTCCAAACCAGCAGGACTCCTGCAGGCAAAGCGCCGTCAACGGCTGTATTTCCAAAGCATTGTGATAACACGCCTTCTCTTTATCGCTACTATCGGTGTTTGATTTGCAGCTTCATGCATTTGCTAAAAAAGTACAAAATTGAAATATCCTGCCATGGAAAATGTATTATTCAATTACTGTGATAGGCTTGCTGTCATCTTAATGACATTTTGCAATAGAAAGAAAGCTAAACGTGGAATATCTGGGCCCAGGTGTTGCAGGTTCTCGCGCTCTGAGTGCTCTCTGTTGTTGAGCTCGCAGACTGACCTGTGATGGCGGGGTGGGGGCACGTCTGCCTCATGACAGGTTTGCTGGAAGGGGCGCTCCGACTGTCGGGCTCCCCCGTCGGCCTCGGAGCTCTGCAGCCGGGATGATAACAGCCAGAAGAAAGAGAGCCTGTCAAAAGTTTTGTTGGCGTGCTCGCATCATCCTGATACTTGGCTGACAAAATTTCAGTCAGCGTAGGGAATGTCTAGTGGCAAGAGTTGGCCGTAAAGCTGAAACTCTACGGACAGGTTGGTTTTTCTTTTTTATCACCGACAGAAAATGAGTTCTGCTCGTTTCCACGTTGGATCCTCACAAACAACTCTCAGTTCTAGCTGTAAGGTTTTTAAAACATCCTTCAGTTTGCTAACCATCGGCTTTGATTTGGTGTTTCTCAGAGTAATGGAAGCTATTTACACATGTAAAGCACCGATAATCAACTTAGTTCCTAAGAGCAAATAAGCGCAGTTCATCTAGAAGTGCTTTTTTCCGTCTTTTATTTAATGGCAGGATATTAAATCTGCCGACGCGTAACTCCTCGCCGTTTTGTGAGGCGTGCAGCCGCATATTTTGAGGTTCAATTACTTCACAGTAAATGACAAAAACTTTGATTAAACACATCATGATCATTTTTACATTTGACATAAACCCAGCAGCTTCTTAAACTTCTTTTTTTTTAGTCTGAGGTTAGAATACGTTCATTGTTGGTGCGAATGCCACGATATGTTTGGCTTTTAACTGATTAAGTCGAACTGGTGGACTAATCTTAGATGACTGAACTTTAAAAGCAAAGACTGACTGCACAACTTTGAATTATTTTGGAGGAGAGAGGCTCTTAAATTATTCAAATTATTCGCCCAAGCTCAAATACATACAGACACACCTGTTAAATATCTTTCAGGGACGTTGCATAGATAGTTGACCCTTTTTTTAAAGTCATCAACATGTTTTTTTTCTTTTATTTTTTCTATGGCCAGACATTTGACCTCTCGTCTTATCAGAGTCGGTTTCCTGGCAAGGAGCTTTTAAACAGACTCCACAAGCATTTGGTAGGAAGTTGAAGAAAAAGGTTAGCGACACCAGCTTTGGCCGAATAGCTCAACCTTTCTCTCCTCCGATCAGAAAACTTTTCCCGAAGAGGACATCTGGCTTTTCTGTGTGAGGAGCTACAAATTTCAGTCTTGCTTGAAGACGTTCATTTTTCCCCTGGTGGACACTAAGTCCATTTGCACCGAGAGGTTCTTCTTGAACATATTAAGAGATTTCCTTTCATCTAAGGGTGACGGTGTCAATCAGATGGTTGAAACTTGGGCATAATTCGGTGTTCCAACAATAAACTCATACCAAACACAAGCTAAAAGTTGCACTGGGATTGATTAGGACGGATCAATCATGAATGCCACCAACCCTGCAATCTGTTAAGCGTTTGTGGACTAAAATTGGCTCCATGCCACGTAACTGTTTATCAATTTCCACCAAGAAGAGACAAATATCCAGCCAGAGTATGCCAGAAGCCTGCTGATGGCTAAGAAAGGCTAAAAAGCAACAAAAGCAACTCCTTTTTATTTTATTTTTTTTTACCAAAAAGGAGTTGGATTCTATAAATTTAAATAAGCCTGTGGGAAGAATTTTGGTTAGAGATAATCAACAATAAACTTAAACTTTTGGGCTGACTCTTGCTTTTAAAAGTAGTCGTTTTTAGTACAATCGCCTCGTCCTGTAAATCACTAAAAGCCCAAATACGATGAACATAGGTACGCTTCAGTTTGGTCCTGATGTTGTTCTTCTCCATCACCTTAGCTTATTGGATGGATAGGTCTGGGGACGCCCATCTGCAGTACAGCTGCAGAACATCTGGGCGTCCAGCTGTTCTGCAGCTGCACTGCAACAACTCACAGTAATGATTGCAGGACTGAGGGATTAAGCTACTTGCCTTTAATAACGACGTATTAACACATATAATGGATCATTTCTAGTTGAGTTTAATAGCGTTTGATATTCTAGCGATCAAATAGGGTTAACCGAGTGACAAACTGGGAATGTTGGTGAATACAACTCTTCAAGACTCCTGAACAGAGAGAAATTGATGAAAATTGTTGAAAGGTGTAATCATATCTGCCGTCTAAGTGGCTTAAAAGAGAATTTAAAAGATTTTGATACAATAAACCCGAGTAATTGTAACTCTAAACATCCTCAACAATTTCTCAGTGGTTTAAGGTTTTAGGACGAAGTGGCTGTAAGTCAGCAGAGATCACTTTGGTGGTGTCGCTTCGTAAAACGATCTCAGGTTGCTTAAATTTTTAATGATGTTCGGCGAGCCAACCTCTGCTCCGCGGGGCCCGAGCTGCAGCTCTTCGCTTCTCGCAGCGCTGACAGCTGGGTAAGCTGTGCGGCCTTCTCCATTTCCAACTCCAGCCCCATCACGCTCTGCTCCGCCTTCAGCCGGGCGATCTGCTCCTGCTGCTCCTTCAGGAGCTTCCTCTGTTGTGTGATGATCTGCTGCTGGACGGCGTGTCTCTTTTCACACCCGCCTGTCGTGCCGGGGGCTCCGTTCTCTCTCGCTCTCCGCCGAGCGTGGTGTAGCTCCGCGGCCGTGGGGGCCGCGTGGCGTCGGGTCACCTGCCACGGCTGACGAGGCTGGGCCGCCTCACCCACAGAGATTTGACCCTGATGTCCTGTAGAGGCATCGAGGACTTCCTTCTCTGCCGCACAGTGATCCTTCTACAGATTATATGACAGAGTGGTGGAGATCAGATCAGACACGGAGAACCTGGAGAATCTAAAGAAATTATACCATCAAATGTTAGTTTATTTCATTTCATTCAGGTTGAATTTTAGGCTCATGTAGCATATAGATTAATTTTACACACAATAAGATATTTGAAGCATTTTAGTTTTAATGATTATGGATTGCAACTACTAAAAATACCATTAGACAAATAAAAGCTTCTTATCTTCAGCTGCCACTTTATACATTTCGTATTGATTAACACTGTATATACTTCAGTGATGGTATCAAGGAGTTGCTGTATTGTATCTGTAGTTCTATATCTGTTGGTTGTGCCGTTCTTTTATCTCTCTTTGCAGGGGATGAAGCAGACTGATAAAGTTTGGTCAATCCCTCTCTTCTTTCACCTCTTCTTTTTTTTCTCTCTCTTCTCATTTTCTCTCCTCTTCTACTTTTTCAATGTAGTGTCCACATAACATGAATCATTCCCCACATAAATCATGATAAAACTATTTATATATATAAATCAAGGAGAGCGCTATGGCGAAAGCGATAAGGCTCCACTTGTGAGAGTAAAATCTGTTGGGCTCTTTCTAGCATTAAGACAACAATTCTTATTGCCACATTGCCAGAAAGGACACTATAAAAAAAAAAAAGACAAATAAAAGCTACTTTTTATTTTAGCACAAATGTTATATAACAACAAGGTCTGCTGATACGACAGCTGTCAATCAACAAAGACGGCGAGCCACAGTAGGTCCCCACTACAGAATGCTGCATCAAGGCATATTAATGGAAAGTTGAGTGGAAGAAAAAAGTGTGGTTAAAAAAAAAATAGCAGGGGAAACCACAGCTTTGAGTTAATTATGAACCGAAGCCGATTCAAGAGTTTGGGGGAGATTTACTGAGCCCTGACCGGAGCTGGAGTCGGAGGTTCACGAGTCGCCACACACAGGCGAATTCACAATAACTGAAAGATTCCTCGTGTCGAGATCCTCCTAGAGCAGACGCGACGTCAGAAGCGTCTTAATTGGCCTGAGGAGAAAAGGAACCGGAGTATTTCTCAGCGAACTGATGTCCTCTTCTTAGATGAAAGTAACGTTTGCTTTTCATTTGGAAATCAAGGTCCCAGAGTCTGGAAGGAAGGCACAGAATCCATGTTGCGTGAAGTCCAGTGGGAAGTTTCCACAGCCAGTGATGGCTAGTGGAGTCATGCCAATGGTCCAAAGTCAATGCAACAATATACAACAAACCTCAGAGCATTTACTAATGATATTAATGGAATAAGTGCTTGAAATGCATCACTCTGCATGTAATGAACCTACAAAATATTAGGGTTTCACTTTTTGAATTGAATTACCCTTCCAGTTACATTTTTTTACTAAGTTGCATCTTAATTTTGACACAAAAGTAGCAGAAACCTCTACACAAAAAAAAACTCTTTCGACTAATCCTTATGTTCGTCTTCTTCAGTCACTCTTTCACTCCTTTCCACTGTTTGTGACTGTATTATACATTAGATTTTACAGTCCAAGTGAAGATACGCTGAAGAAGAACAGGACAATGATAGCAGGTTCACATGCTCAAACTTTCTTAGTTTAAAGCAGAAAACCTGTGATCTGCCTCTATTCTCCCTCCAGACCTGTAAATATTTCAGCTGCAGAGTTTTTTTGTTTCTTCTGACAGGAAGAAACAAAAAACATTCATGCTGACACGTGTGTAGAGAAATGATGGAGAACAGTGTTGTTATTTTGTATATTTCTCAAACGTTTGTCTTCAAAGGGCAGGTTTTTGTTGCCTTTTGAAGGCCTTCAACATTGACCCACAAGGGATCGGCTTTATGCTTTAGTCACGTTTGTAATCCTGGAGTAACTCTTTTAAGAGTTAAATCATACGGTTAATTTTTAGTTGAAAGCATCACAGAAATGTGTAGTTTTTATGGCAGGCTGCATCGCTCACCTTGGCTCCTGCATCCTCTTGGCTCTCAGGCTCCGGCGGGACACGTCCTGCTGAACCAGCAGACGTCTCTATGGCCGTGCGTTTGCCCGTAGAAGCGGCGTTGATCAAGGCGGCCATTTTAACTTTGGTCTCCTGCTGCCGGGCGGAAAGCTCCCGCTGGGACTTCTCCATCCGACACCAGAGCTGCCACTCGTTCAGACACCGCCGCAGTAGACGCCTTCGGTCGTTCTCCACAGCCAGCTGGCGTTTTCTGAAGGACCAGGAAGATTTGCACATATTTTATCTTTAATGCTCTCAGATCAAGGTGTCTAAAATGATTACAGACATTTAACAATGATCTGAATCAATAAATTGGTGAGTTATAGTTACAGTCCCATGAAAGGATGGAGGTCATCTATGGACATCGATTTTCAGGTCTAAAATTGAGAATCTGTTGCAGATTTTCAATTTGATTTATGTCTGGAATTTGACTTTCTAACAATTCATTGAAAGTCTGGCTGTATGTTTAGGGTTTTTGTCCTATTGGAAAGTATAGCACATTTAAGTACAGAGACAATGCAAAGTGCTTTACATGATTAAAATACAGGAAAAAAAGAGAATAAAAGCAAGTAGGAGTAAAATGTAGAAACAAAATAGAACATGGAAAAATAGAAACTAAAAGAAAACATAAAAAACAGTCGGACTACAAAGTTGAACTAATGATGTTTCAGTAAAACAGTTTAACTTGAACAGTCAAAGGCAATCCTAAACAAACGTGTTTTTAATCTTGATTTACTTTTACAGTTTTCTGGAAATTTGTTCCAGATAAGTGGAGCATAGGAACTAAATGCTGCTCCGTGTTTGGTTCTGGTTCTGGTTCTAGCTATGCAGAGTAGACTGGAGCCAGAAGACCTGAGTGGTCTGGAAGGTTCATACACTGATAACAAGTCTGTGATGTATTTAGGTGCTAAGCCATTTAGGGATTTATAGACTAACAGAAGTATCTTAAAGTTTATTCCCTGAGATACAGGAAGCCAGTGTAAAGTGACCCTAAACCTCCTCCCAGCACAATGCTGCCACCACCATGTTGCACTGTAAAGCTTTAACCTTTGTAGAACTTTATTCCTGACCTGTCTGCTGTGCTTCTCGGTCTTCACGGCGCTGTTTCTTAATTAGTTTCACTGTAAAGTGGTGCTGAATACATATGCAAGCCACATTTTGGGGGATTTAAATAAAAAGGGGTTTAAATCATCCATAATTTTACCTCCATCTCAGGATTCTGAACTGTGTGTGTTGTTCTTTCACACAAACTCAAATGAAACACATGAAAAAAATTGATTCTCACTAACAAAATAAGAAAAAGCTCTAGAGGTGGGAAAACTTTTGCAAGGCTCTGTGTATCGTTCAACCTGCTGCGACCTTAAAAGCTGACAGGAATTGTTCTCTCTCTCTTTTTCTCTTCATAGTAGGTACACCTGGTCTGGCGTTCTGTTAACTGTGACATCATCCAGAAAAGACAGATCACCCGCTATTACCATCTAATGTAGAACAGATTACTGGATCAATGTGTGCTTCTGTGCTTCTTTGTCTCTCTTGTTGTGTCTCTGCTCTGTCTTCCGTAACCCCAGTCGGTCGAGGCAGATGACCGTTCATACTGAGCCCGGTTCTGCCGGAGGTTTTTCCTTCCCGTTAATGGGGAGTTTTTCTTCCCACTGTCGCTTTATGCTTGCTCAGTATGAGGGATTGCTGCAAAGCCATGGACAATGCAGATGACTCTTCCTGTAGCTCTACGCTTCTTCAGGAGTGAATGCTGCTTGCCGGGACTTTGATGCAATCAACTGGTTTCCTTATATAGGACATTTTTGACCAATCTGTATAATCTGATTGAATTTGACTTAGGAAAGTGCCTTGAGATGACGTGTTTCATGAATTGGCGCTATATAAATAAAATAAAATTGAATTGAATCCTTCTGGCTTGACATTAAGCGCTTCTCGCCTTTTCTCTGCTCGTAGCCGCTCCTCCGCCCTCGCTACCTCTCGCTGATTACGCTCCGCCCACACCACAGCCCGCCACGCTCGCCACGCCCTCAGCTGCGTCCTCCAATCACAGAGGGCCACTGCCTTGCCCGTACGTAAACGTCGTTTCAACACCACCGAGTGCCACCCAGACAGATGCCTGTGCAGACACTAAAAAAGGGGACAGGGCAGCGTTAATATCCGCAGGTGAAACAGCAACCTGAGCCTCCACTCAGTAAACTCTGGCACCCACCTTGAGGCGGCTCATGTTAATCTTTGGTTGAATCTTTACTTCTTGCTGCAGTCTGCTACGGTCCTGCAGCTGCTGCTGCGAGGGGAGCGACGGGGTTGACTCAAGGCTTCTGACTTCTCTCTGCACCTTCCTCTCTTTCTCGCTGGAAACCAGAAAAAAATAAACTTTTTAAGAATCCCATATTGTCACCGCGTCTTACTGTGGTGACAATGTTTTTGAGCCGGGCACCGGGTCAGGATGCACACAACCGATATTTACAGCTAGACACAACAGACATGGAGTTTTCAGTCTTCTCAGCATTTATAAGACAAATCTTTGCATAAAATACATCAAAGGCTTGTAATTATGCAAAAACTATCATGATGTTAAATAAAACACAAAGACTCACCACTCTTAATGCCTGCAGTAGTTTTCTATGATTGCTTTTAATAAAGTATTCCACTTAGAGGCTTGCAATGTTAAAGAAAGATAACTTTGAGGGCAGCAGCTCAGGAAAATGATAAGGTTAAGATCCGTTTTATTTTTTTGATCACAACATTTTAACAGGAAGACAAAAGTAAAGTTCATTTTGATGAATTTCTTAAACTAAAAAAAGGGGGGAAATATTGTGCTTACAACATTCAAGCTCTCTGTCTTCATCAGAGCTGGTTGGAAACCCCAAGTAAAATTTAATTTGGGGACCCAGTCCAAAAACACACAAACATATATTATATACATTCATTGCAAGAGCGATATTTATTGATAATTATTCCTGTTCGATTTAAATATTTACCCTACAACTGATGAAAATTACGGCAATTTGAATATTATATCAGGCCAAGTGAGTGGAAGGAAATAGAATGGTACACAACGGTGCACAATAAAGTCTTTTTCGCTGCTCTTATGTATTTTTGGTTTTCATTTGCTAAGGGCCTAAATGATCCAAATGAAGAGAAAGTGTATACAAACTTGATCTAACTCAGTTTGTGGGTAATGAATGCATACATTTCACTAAAATAAAGCAACTTTTCCATTATATTCTAATTTTTTTAATTATCTGCATGCTTGGGAAGATTTTTTTTAAGCGGTCACAAAGTTCCCACTTTACGGAGGTGTTTTAGTGGATGATGCCTGGCTGATCTTTAAACCAGGATTCCTGCAGGTTTTAGATCTACAGGTCCTGTTTTTTTGCACTCCTTGTATTAACTTAATGTCTGCTGCCCCTGTGCGATTAAAGGCATCTGCCTGTTTTATCTGAAGGGCGAGGCTCAGAGCAGCGAACTTTCCAGTTGGGTGATGACGTACCTTTGACGAGCAAAATGTTCCCGGCTCTTCTTTTCCTCCATCAGCCGTCTGAGTCTCACCATCTCCTGCTGCACCATCTCCTCCTCCCTGTGTACCTGTTGCTTCTTCCTCCTCTCCTCCTCCTGCTCCTTCCTCTTGGCCTCCTTCCAGGCTTCCCGCTGAGCCTCCTTCTCCCTCTGCTTCCTCTGTCTCTCGGCCTCCCGGCGCGCCCTGTTCTCCCGCACCTTCAGCAACAAGCAGCAGCAGCGGCAGCTTTTTTTCCACTATCCAACTCAAAGAATACAAATCCGTGATTCAACCCCTTACAGCGCCTTGCAAATGTATTCATACCCCCTTTGTTACGTTGTAACAACAACCTTCGATGCACTTTATTGGGATTTTATGTGGTGGACCTTCACAAAGCAGTGCCTATCTGTGATGTGGAATGAACATGGTGCATGGTATTCTGCATTTTAGCAAGTTAAAGTCTGAGAAGAGTGGTATGCACTTGCATCATGCAAACCTGGCTCCATACTGTGCAGAATCCCTTTCACCGCAGTTACAGCTGCAAGTCTTATGAAGTATGTCTTTATCGGCGTTACACATCTCCAGAATTATTACACCCTAAGATTAGATTATTTCATGTTTTTAATTGGAAAATGAAAATGAAATTATGATCACTGAGGGCTTTTAACCTGCCGATTTTGGTCTGAGGTGCAAAACGTTTGAACACAGCCGGTCTGAACCATCCCATTGGAGCTCTGGCTGTGTGTTAGGGGTCGTTGTCCTCTGCCTCAGTCTTAAATCCTTTGCAGACTCTAACAGGATTTCTTCTAGTGTTCTTCTAGTGTTCCCCTGCATTTAGCTCCATCGAGCTTTACATCAACCCCGACCAGGTCCCTGCTGAAGAAACGCATCTCATGGATGGATGTTGTCACCCCAGTGTTTCCTGGCGGGGTTGTCATACTCGGAGTGTATCAAGTCAAAACCTTTTGATCTCATGTGACGAGAGCCCCTCTCTCCAGAGACTTCTTGCCACGTTTCAATAAAAGGCCAGATTTGTGGAGTGAACAGGTACCTTGAACCTGAGCTGTGCATCTCTGCAGCTCCTCCAGAGTTATCTCTTGGGTACTTCTCTGATTAATGCTCACCCTGGAACTGGTCTGTACACTTTTGGTTTCAGACCATGTCTTGCAGCTGTGTCACATTCTTTCCATTTTCAGATGATTAACTGAATCGAGCTCTGTGGATTGCCCCCTCTGGGTTTGGGGTCAGCCTCTGCCTCAAGTGGAGCAGTTTAATCACCTCGGTGTCTTGTTCACCACGTTCCGACCCTCACCTAGTGACAGGTTATGGATCATGAGCGAAAGAATGAGATCCCGGATACAAGCGGCTGAGATGAGCTTCCTCCGGAGGATGGCCGGGCTCAGCTTCAGAGACATGTTGAGTACCTCTGTCATCCAGGGGGCAAATCAAAGTAGAGCTGCTGCTTCTCCGCATCAAAAGGAGTCAGATGAGGTGGTTTGGGCACCTGATTGGGCCCCTCCCTTTAGTGGATTTCAGGGCGCGTCCCACTGGGAGGAGACCCCGGGGAAGACCCAGAACTGGCTGGAGGGACTGTACAGTCCCTTCTAGCCTGGGAACGCCTCGAGGTTGAGGATGTCGCTGGGGAGAGAGAGTCTGGGTTTCTCTCCTGAAACTGTTGCCCTCTTAACCCAATATGATATGGGGATAAGTGGAAGACAATGGACGGAGGAATGGAAAGCTTTAAAGATTGTGCTATAAACTTCTCCTCCGCTTTCTTGCTGACCTGTTCCTGTGTTCCTTGGTCTTCGTGATGCTCTTTGTTCACTGATGTTATCTAACCAACCTCTGAGACCTTTATAGAAAACCTGCATTCATACCAAATGTAAACTACACGCTTTCACTTATTACCACAAATATCCGTTTCCTTCCATATCTGTGCACCACGTTGTGTCGGTCTATCAAATAAAAAATACATTGAAGTTTGTGGCTGACGTGACAAAATGTGAAAAGGGTGCCTCGATTTTAATACCGCATCGTATGCACAGACACAAACCTGCCGCTGTCGCGCTTCCATGGTGACGGTTGGGCTCCTAAACTTCTTCTGCCTCTCTCTGTCGTCAAGAGACAACTCCTCCATCATCCCAGGGTCCAGCAGCTCTTGCTCCATTAGATCTTGGAGGAAGCTCTCAACAGCAAATTCTTCTTCTTCTTCAACCAGACACTTATACAGATCTGATGTGAGATTGAGAGCAAGGAAGTGAGACGAAAGTCACCTTTTTTTTTTTACTGCTTACCCATTTCAGCTAACTAAACTGATTTCCATCCATTTTTGAAGCCTCTGGTGTCACTTAATCGCTGCAGTATGGAGTGACTACATAGGAATCTTTAGGTCTGCTTAATATAAGAAAATTACCGTCAAACTTATTGTAAGCAATGGAGGCAGGGTGGGCACTAGCTACAGCAGGTGATTGTGTGTTTTCAGCATGGTCCTTCAAGTCATCGTCCTCCATGTCCAGCTCAACGCGTAGCTTCTGGCTCAGCCAATCATCAAGAAGAGCCTGAGCTGCAATAAAAAACAACAAATGAAACAGATTGTTCCTAACTAATTAGTAAAGTTGCTGATGTATTGATAAATTCACCGTGTGGACACTGTAATTAAGGTTACAATGTAATCTGTTCCTACTTAATTTGGGGTTCAACAGCCACAATGGACGTTTTTGAAATTGTAAATCTGGGATACGATAATGTTTCTTTTACAACGTTTTTAAAAAACACGTCAATCCGTGGACTGCATTTTTAAAGCTTCTTGAGTTTGCATTTTTTTTCCGTTAACAACTGCTAATTTACTTAAGTTCTCAAAACTCTTGCCTACATTTATATGCAGCTCTAGCAAAGATGTTTTTTAAAAAAAACTTAAACTAAATTAAGATCGTATTCCAGTAGTATAATTTAACACATTTCTGAAATCACTACTGTGTTATTTTAGTTAGGTAAAAGAAAATCCTTACAAAATGAGCGTTCTTCTAAAAATGTATTACTATTAAATCAATGTATCAGAATCATTTATAAAAATATAGTTTACTTTTAGTGTGTTTTGCTTTTAAGTAATAATCCATGACTTCCTGTTTCCCAGGGGTTTAAATTGAGATGAGTTAAATTGAACTGAATCCAATCTAATCTAATCCATTCCTGTTTCCCCGGTATATAAATGCAGTGTGACACGGTGGCCCTGTTTTCTACTTGCCACTGTCCAAAGTGGAAAATGCAAGAGAAGAAGCAATTCAAGTGAGGACGGTGTCTTTAAAACTGCATTAAGTCATGAAATCAAGAATCTTTCATTGTCACCATGTGTTATGGTGAAAGGCTATCTATAAGATAAGATGCTTAAACATACTTGTAGTTATGAACGCAGCTGAAAATTCAACTTAAGATTTCCTTGTAACCATGCATAGTGGGGAGGAATGGTAAGAGCGGTTAACTCATAGAGAGCTGCTCCACAGAGCGGTATCTTGCTCATAAAGTCTCCACAACAACCATTAGACGTGATTTACAAGCAGACCAGCTGCTTAGGAGGCACCCCAGGAAAAGCTTTTCCACCAGACCCAAAAATCAACCTTTTTTTCCCACAAAATTCAAAGTGTCCATGTGGGGTGAGCTGAAGAGAAGAGAGCCTAAAAGTAAAGAAGATCCCTCTCTCTGTATGAGGAACCTACAAAAGGGTCTTACCAGGGTGAATTTGATCTGAGGCCTTTAATACATCTTTACCTTGGTTGCAAAGTCAGAATAAGTTTTGCTCTCAACATTAGTCTTTAACTTTGACCACTTTCTACTGTCGTTATATTTGTGAGAATTATTCTGCGATTACCATCTGATTTTATTTAGCCAAAACAATCTATGGGTTTGCATTTGTAAACTATAGTGGGTTACCAAAATATGTTTTTATGTTTATTCTAATAGATGTTATATTAAAATAGCCTGATGCAATAAAAACTATCTTTTCTCAGCATGCATATTATTTTATTCTTTCCACTGATTGAAAGCACAGAAACATATTTGATATTAATGCCCTAATAATGTCAATAAACCTAAATTATATGTAAAACAGTATTTATCAAAATAATATAACTGAATGTTTATATTTATTTATATAGGTGTGCGAATATGTATGTATATGTGTAGGTATGTTTACGGGTGTAAGTGTAGAATGTGTTTTATATTTGTCATATTTCATGCCCGCATGAGGATACATATGTACGTTAATATGTGTATATGTTGTAAATGAATTTGTATATGTGTTTGTGTATTTTCTTTTTCTTTCAAATACTTGTTGTATTCTTTGTTTTGTTTTTAATGTATATATTTTTTTCAGGACCCCAGGAAGAATAGCTGCAGCATAGCTGTAGCTAATGGGGATCCTTTCAATAAAACAAAAAAAACTAAAACCCTAAAAGGTTTTATGGTCATTTAAACGTCACTGTCACTATTCAGCTGGACCCGTCTGCAGAAACCTTCCTCCGTAAAGCTGACCTACCTTCGCTGTAAGCGTCATCATGATCCCTCAACTGTTCGCAGCTCTGCAAAGGCACAGCTACCCTGTTTATTCCTGATCGAGGTGTCCTCCGGGGGAAGACTTCAGACACGGCAAACTCAGAGGCCATCTCCACGCGCTGAGGACGGAGACAAGGGCAATGAGTTGCATGTCTGTAGCTAAAAATAAAGGCAGTCTAATAGACATAAAAAAAGCAAATGACTTTAAATGACAGTACCAATGTAAGAGACTCACCTTTCTCCACTCATCAATGTCATCGTTCTTCGCGGGTTTCTGGTATTAAAAGACACACATCTTTAGGTCAAAATCAGAAACTGAAAGAAAAGCTGGGCTCATTGTCCCCTATTTCGCCCTTTTTTTGCAAATCCCCCACACAAGCCGGGTGACACCTTGAGCTGCCGACGCCGTGCGCAAATTGTGGGCTCAGGCGAGAGAGGCTGATGTCTGTGGATTATTTCACAGGAAAGCTCGGCGGCTGCCTTGAATCCACGGATTACCCCGAGAATCATTACCCAGACTTCAAAAGGTGAGAGGTTTTCACCGGTAGCAGTTCAGCTATCTCAGTCACCCGGCTCAGAGGGTGTAAGAGCCGCAGGCGGACGAGTTATCTGACAATAGACCCGGATGATATTCAATATTCACATACTCGCATGCTCTCACTGCGATAGATGAGCTCATCCTTCATTTATCGTCCATCTTTGTGTACAATGGCTCTTAAACCTTACATACACCTTGAACTTTTTATTTATTTATTTATTTTTACATTTTGTCAGGTTACAAGTGCAAAACCCGTTCCATTGTAGGTCTTGCTGGTTGTTTGGTGTGAATGTGCAGCTGGAAATTAAACCTCTGCCCCAGTCTGAAGCCTTTGGCGGCCTCTAACTAGATTTATTTCAGGATTGCCTGTAATTTGGCTCAACCCAGCTCCCACCACGTTCAGTTTCTCTCAGCTAAAGAAAAGTGTCCCCTCATTATGATTATGCTGCTACCATGTGTTACTATGGGGGATTGAGTTTGTGCAGTGTTAGGTCTAAACTGGCATTACAACTGGACAAAGGTGGATTTTTTTAAATAAATTGGACACATCTGCAGGAAATTTGCCAAGGATTTTCATCCCTCATATTTCAGAATATTTTAAAAAAAATTGGCATCGCCTAGATACTTTTGAAAAGTACTATAACTTTATGTTTATAATGGATGTGAAAGGCGAAAAGACAATTTTATTTTGTTTATCCTGTTAAACGTAATGATTCAGTCACCATCGTTCATAATTGGTATACCGTTCAGTTCACGTTTTTAAAGAACAATGTAGAGATATTTACTCTTTCTCGTAACGTAAGTCAAGTTTAGCCTACCTTGTGGACAGACGCGAGTCTTTTCCACCTGAACAGGTGAGAATTATCCCCTGCTGCTGCCATCTCACCTTCTTATTGCATCTGTATACAGTTACGAGGTAAACCTTAATCCCATTCTGGAGTGTCTTGTTATTTCAATTGCGTATCAGGATTAGGTAAACCAGAATGAGTTGGAAAAAGTTACCCCCCCGAGTAAGCGTAACTAACACTAACGCGGATGGCAAAGGGTTCTGGGTAACGGAGTGACTCAACTATAATTTTTCTGAAATCCTGGGACGATGAAGACTTTTTGGAACTACGTATCCCAGTAGGGATTGGGAGCTCCTGGCTCTGAGAGGCTAGCAGATGTTACCATGGCAACAGAGTTCGCCTCTGCAGAACAAAGGGAAATAAAGGATTTTTTTAACCCATAAGTAAGAATAGACAGGTTAAATAGGGTATGCATATATGTATTTTATGATTTACAACACATTAAATTGGTATATTTGGTAGTTTTCAGAAAAGAACGCAGCGGATTTGGTCGCTTAACACTGTCGTCACGATACGGCCAAAGTTGCGTTCATGTACACCTCGAACACTACATTTTCCACATTGAAATAACTACAATAACGGCCTAAATTCTAGTTTTGTTACAATTAAATGTACTCATGGTGTGACTTAACACACAGTATATAACATCCTTGACTTTTTAAACTTGTTTTGCTCTCGTGAAATGATTTCAAAAGATACAATCTGTTAAAAACACTTTTTAAAATGTTAAAATATAGTTAAATCAAAGGGTCGCCAGGTACACTTCTACTACAGCCTCTTCAAATAATTGGTATTTTAATAAATATGGCGAAACTCACTGTCCATTAGCCTATAATTAACATTAGTACATCAGGTTCACAAAAGACAATAACAATATTTACAATGCTTTCAAGCCTTTACACGTTATGTCCACTAAACATACTTAGTCCAGTATATGTTATGGTTAACTTTAGAAGAAAATCAGCAGAGATTAGATATGTGTTGCTGCGTCAAAAATGTGTGTGTTGGTATCATTGGACCTCAGTGCTGAATTTTGCAGTTATAAAGCAGAGTTTTGGTGCCTTTCTCCAGCAATCTTCAGATGAGAGGTGCACACTCTGAAAAAGTCGCAAGTGCTTCACAAGGTAACAGACTGTGAGAGGAAGCTGGAGTGGAGTGTGTGAATCCATACATGTTCCATGCAGAATGGTTTCCTCCAGGGTTCAAACCTAGGTACTTCCTTCAAAATAACTGTAGGATTTTTTTAAATCAATTTGTTAAAACACTTGTCTGATACAATTGTTTTATGTGGGAGCTATTTAGAAATAAATAGGCATATAGCGGACTGGAGTTTTGGCGGTTTTCATCATTAAATAAAACCAATATAGAGCAAAATCAGAACCCACTTGAAACCGTCAGGAGAGTTTTTATGAAGCATTTAATGACAGATCAAATTCATGTAAGTAACAGTTAGGACCGGGTGCTTAAAACTTTTACATACACCCTTTAAATAATAAGTTATGGCAAAACAATTTGGATTACTGAGTATTTTAGGGTTTATACCAAACACAGAAGACACAGTTTCCATGCATTACTATTGTGGTTCCCATGGAGAACGTGCCACTCACATTATGCCGGACGTGCTGACGTATCACTTCTGCTGACGTTATATTTCCCCGACTTGTAGTTCTCACGAGTTTTTAGCGGTAAGCCGAAAACGTGCCTGTTAAAATAAACAAATATAAATATCACGAGCTCATTTATGCACACATGCCGCCTCTTATAACACGGTATACCGCGGAATTAAACATATTAAATTAACAAACGGGTTTGTCGCGTGGTAAGTGTTGTGTGGCAAAGCTAACTAGCTACGTGGCTAACGCCCATGCTTTTAGCAGCGGCAGAGAAGTGGCTCCACTGAGGTTAGAGTTGCTCGGTGAATCATTAGAGAACTTTTTAGAGGCCTTTTCCCCCTCTAGGAGCAGTTAGTGATGGCTGCCAGCAGGATGAAGCTGGAGCTGTCCCGAGTGGTTCAGGGAAACGCTCGTCTGGGTCTGCTGAAGGAGATGGGGAGGATGGGGCAGCACTCTCTGGACATTCCTGGATGTCTTCTGTACACGCACCTTGGCACCGTCCCCCACCTCACCCAGGACACCCTGCACACTCTCAGCAGCCTCCCCGCTGTCACCCAGGTCACCCTGTCCAACATGTAAGCTGGACCCCCCTCTCACACTGTCCGCCTCGATTGCTGCCTTAAAGCTAAATCAGCATCTCT
This sequence comes from Fundulus heteroclitus, assembly GCF_011125445.2. Lineage (NCBI taxonomy): Eukaryota > Metazoa > Chordata > Actinopteri > Cyprinodontiformes > Fundulidae > Fundulus > Fundulus heteroclitus. The sequence goes on from NC_046381.1 coordinate 15,651,314, forward strand.
CCTCAGGGCAGAGCACCAAGACGTGCTGGAGGAGTTTAAAGGCGGATTTAAGAAGTTTGCAGGTATAGATCACCTTTTTTTTGTTATCTTTGAATTACTGCCTCTTTTCTGGTGGCTATCTTATTGGAGGGGATCATGAAAGTAAAAGGGTTATATAATAAGGCGTACCCATCTTTAATCCAATTTTATGTTTTTAACATATTTTATATATTTTCATCTATGCTATTGGGCAGATGAATTTCCCCTATTGGGGATCAATAAAGTAATTATCTATCTATCTATCTATCTATCTATCTATCTATCTATCTATCTATCTATCTATCTATCTATCTATCTACAAGTGCCTACATTTAACACGTAAGTAGCTAGGTGAATATATAAATACTAATTAAAGTATGTGACAAGTTAAATAAAATCCATAAATTATATAAATAGGACGGATTTAATTAATTTGATTTTGTTTCTTTTTTTAAAGTATTTTATCCATACAGTTAATTTATTTGCAATTCTAATGTTTTAGTCATTTTTTTCCCCTTTATATTCTTAGATCAGTGTCTAAGGATGTCTTGGCTTGTCTTCATTAGTTTTGCTCAGAATTAGCAAACTGCTCCCACATTTTTCGAAGCATTGGGATCTTTTGGAAGAGTGTGTGCGCCATCCTTTGCCACGTTTCTGGCCATCGTTGCAACATGACATGTTTTATCAACGAAAAACAATGTTTTCTCATCATTCTCATCAGACGGCTCTGAATGGGCATCCAACCCCTCATGACCCTGCAAGGTAGCCTATAGACAACGCAGGGATGGGTGGATTACTTTTGTCCAAATGAATCACCTTTATAACCGTGTGTATTATATAGGTTCTAGTTTATTTATTGCTTTAGTTGGTATGTCTTTTTATTGGAAAAAATGTTTAAATCTGATATAGAAGGGAGGATTGAGATATTTAGTTTTATTGAGGTTGTCATCTAACCTTCTAGATTAGTGCTTTTCAAAAAATCTTGTTAGACCTAATGTGATCAACAATTCCATTTATACCCTTTCCTCTTGTGCCCATTAGCTCTTGCTCCCTGTCTTACAGTATTATACTTCCCTTGAGTATCTGACCTTCTAGTTTTCCGTTTTTCATTTTCTTCCTTCCCTTCTTCCTTACTCCTTTTCCTCCTTACTCTCTCGTGCACCTCCTTCTTTTCTTCCACATGCCCTCATTTCTGTTCCTCTCTTTTCTTCCATTTATTCTTTCTATCATCCAGGAATCATCTTCCAACCTGCCTTTGTGTCTCCCTCTCTTTCTTTCCATCCATTCATCTTTGCTTGCATCATAATTTCATTCCTTCCGTATGTCCTCCATCATACTTCATGTCCTTCGTCCCTTCCTTCCCTCTTACTTTATGTCCTCCGTCCCTTCCTTCCCTCTTACTTTATGTCCTCCGTCCCTTCCTTCCCTCTTACTTTATGTCTTTCCTTCCTTCCTTCGCTCTTACTTTGTCCTTCCTTCCTTCCTTCGCTCTTACTTTATGTCCTTCCTTCCTTCCTTCCTTCCTTCCTTCCTTCCTTCCTTCCTTCCTTCCTTCCTTCGGCCTTCTCCTCTACTGCATCCCTCTTACGTTATGTCCAAACCTTACGTATGTCCCCCTAAACCCTGACTAGGGTGGGGAGGCACGTGTCGGTACGGGAAGGCGGACGTCCCTGGAAGAGCAGGCCGGCCGGAAGGACGCAGGAAGGAAGGACCGAGGAACAGGAAGGGACGGAGGGACGGAAGAAGGACGGGGAGGGCCGGCAGGAGGGACAGGAAGGACGGAAGGAAGGAAGGAAGGAAGCGCGGGAACAGGAAGGAGCGGCGGCAGGCCGAGGCAGGCAGGAAGGAGGGAAGGCATGGACTTTCCGTTGCCGCTTCCTTCCTTTCCTTCCTCCTTCCTATAAACCTTCCTTCCTTCCTTCCTTCCTTCCTTCCTTCCTTCCTTCCTTCCTTCCTTCCTTCCTTCTTCCTCCCTCCCTCCTTCCTAAATATACCTAAAACATTAATTTCCCAGTCATACTTTCACTTAGATCTGCTAGAAGTGACCCTGATTGACTTCGCTGTGCGTCAGTCGCTCTGACGGAGCCCCGTCCAGCCCCTGACAACCAGATTTGAAAAAGCGAAATATAATCACCGCCTCGTCTGATATAAAACTTGCAGGGATTACTGCAGAGTTGTGTCTCAAGCTGCAGAAAGAAAGCGCACTGATTTTAATTACCAGAAATAATAATTAGGGCCTTTTGATCCCTCACCTTCTGATCTTGTGCTGCAGCTGGGTTTGCTGATAACTTTACAAGTCGTCGCCTGAGCTCAGCCGCTCCTGGCTGTTGGGACTTTTTAAGTTCGTTCTCACTGAGGGACTCCTGGGCTTCTGTTTTGCAGGCCTCCATGACACCGTCTTGTACTGCTCACTGCACGACCCTGCAGCTCAATGCCCGACAGGCCACACGACCAACAAGGTGAGCCGCGTCTCCCGGAGGAGGCTGACTCCCACTGAGGCGTCTAGAAGAAGCACGTTTAGGTCTTTAATGTAACGACTCGCCATCAGACGGTGTCGGTGTGGGGCAGCGGAGGGCGGATAGAGCTGACGGTGGCCAAGTTCATGGCCCTCCAGAAGGCGGTGCAGCCGGACTGGTACCAGAGCATGGCGGATGGGGAGACCTGGCAGGCCAGCGCCTCTCGGAAACGGGTTCGAAAGTCGGTGGACCGAACTCTGGCCCATTTGGACGAGTGTCTGATGGTGCATCAGAAATCCCAGGTACACACTCTATCTTTTAACGTCATGCATGCAGATAGAAACATTGGACAGGGATTGATTCTTTTTTTCAGTAGCTGTCTCTGGCACTGCCTTGCAGCTGTGTTTCTGCTGGAAAAATAGCAAGATTAGGGTGAATATATTAAGCCTGCAGCACTAAGAGCTGCTGATCAGATGATACTTTTTCTTGCTAATCCCCCCCTCCCTCCCCCCCCCCTCCATTCTCTCAGCAAACCTCCTACCACCCACCACAGCCTTTCTATTTGTCTATTTAATGTCATTTTCTAGGTTTTTCCACCGTCTTTATCTTGCCCCCTTTTTTTTTTTTTGCCTGACTGGCAAGCAAATGTTCCTTGACATAATAAAGTGGGAAATCATGTAAAGCAAAGAGAACTGACAGAGTTACTGCAGGTAATTTTTTTATCTAGCGCATACCCAGTGAGCTGTGAGATTGCTGCCAAGTCCCCCCCGAACCCCCCAGTGTGTCTTTCCTCCAAGTGATGTGCAACTGCTTGTTGAGTAATCAAAATCCAAATGGAGTCTGGCAGAGGGAAACCTCTTTATTTATTGATTTATTTATTTATTTTTCACCCTGTAAGAAGGAAGAAAAAAAAGTTTTACCAGCACTAATTTCATGCATCATGCTCATTGGTAAAAAAAAAATTTTTCTCTTATATTTTTCTTTCTCCTCCTCCTATCTCCCTGGGTTTTTGCCCTCAATCTCTTAGACGTTTCTCCTCTGGTTTGTAAACACCAGTGTGTCTTTGTCCTCCCAGGAATTGGACGGAGTCGGCGTGTTCGGGGTGGTGGAGGGAGGAGACATCCTGGAGGAGAGGCTGCGCTCGGCCAGGGAGACGGCCAAAAGGCCCGTGGCGGGATTCTGCCTGGATGGCTTCCAGACCGGCGCTATGGATCAGGTCCTGAGGAGCCAGCTCATCAGCGCTGTGACTAAGGAGCTGCCTGAAGACAAACCCAGGTGGGACTCTGTCGGATAAATGATTACCGGGTTTTTTATTTTAACAGAGGTGGGTAGAGTAGCCAAAAATTATACTCAAGTAAGAGTAGCACTACTTCAACATGTTTCTATTCCGGTAAAAGTAGAAAGTAGTCAGCCCAGAAATTACTCAACAGTAAAAAGTCCTTAGTAACTAGCGATAACAGCTGAGGATTTAATATTTTAAAATTATTGGACAGTCAAAAATATGAGATTATGTGCAAATCTTGGTATTTTAAAGACAAAAATGAAAGAATAGCATAATTGCAAAAATAACAAATACAGTTAGAAGAAACACTTTTTAAAATAATTGTTTTCAACATTAAACTTCAAAGCAGTACTTACAGCAGTTAATGTGTATACAGTAGCGTATTTTCCGCACTATAGGGTGCACACTGGATTATAAGGCGGACTGTCAATGAATGGTGTATTCAAAGTTTTTTCATATATAAAGTGCATCGGAATATAAAATGGATTAATTAAACTAAACAGTAAGATAAGTTATTCAAACCTTATTAAATGCATTCATAATAGCGCTCAACATTGTTCAAACGTTAATCAGCGTATTCACAATAACCCCCAGCTTTGTTCAGTTGTAACACATAAAAAAAACACAGTCCGATACCGCTAAATCAATCGTTAGCATATTCACAATAACTCTCAACAGTTGGGAGAAACGCTTAATTTTTTGGAGAAAATGAAAGGCTTTTAAGTGCGAAAATATGGTATATTAGAACAGTGCAAAGTACTTCCAATAACAACATCTACTATTTGCTGTACGCTCATTTGATCTCCAAATGGTTCAATGAGCTCAGCAGATAGAAAATAACTTTAATATAACTAAGCTCGTATACAAATAAGAAGTCTCACTTTAGCATAAACTCTAGGTTTTTGTCTCTCTGGTGCATTTCTGGTTAAAACAAGTATGTTCTCTGTTCATGGTAGGTAGAGTAGCCAGAAATTTTACTCAAGTAATAATAGCTATAATTTTATTATTTCTACCTGAAATAATGACATTTTGCTTATTGCTCCTTTAAGTGTTGACAATATTACATTGAAAATTATCTTATTTAAGTTTATTATTTCAGATTATTGAAATAATAGTTAATACTTAGTTTACCCTAACTTCAATGTTAGAATACACTTCAAAGTTGGTTGTATCATAAGTTTTGAACTTTCTTATAACCGTGTCTCTTGGAATATTAAATCTTTTTATACCCAAAGCCCTTCTGGTGTAATAAAATCTCTTCTCTCAGTGTTACTGGAAGCTCCTTTGTCTTCTCCATGATTGCAACTCATCGTAATACGTTCATGGATGAGTTTTATGTATAAACACATCACAGCTGAAGAAAATGAAGGGGCTTTATTGACTTCCCGATGGCTTTATCAGGATTGAAATCTTCTTTATACCAGAGAAACTGTCAAACATCATGGAGAGGATCAATAATTGTGACAGGGCTGTCTTGGTAAAATATAGAATGATACATAAATACTACATCATACATTTTTATGTTGCTTTTATATGTCTTTATACTCATAAGAAATTCATCAAAAGCAGAATTTTGCTGTTTGAAGAAACCTTAATTGATAAATCATTGAAACTTCTGAGGTGTTGAATAATTGTGATCACAAAATATGATCTACTGTGTGCGTCTTATTGTTTTCTGTTTTTCTTTTTCTGGCGTGGATAGAAATGTGCCTTGTAAACACAGATGAAACAGCCCGACATAAACAAAAATCCTTTTGCCTTTTATGTAGACACACATACATTTCAAGAATATCGCTAACATTGTCAAAAGAACAACAACAGAAAACAAAACAACAACTGTGCGAGTCAGGATCACAGGTTTGTTCCTCATCAGGAGTGTCATACAGCTTCAGCCTAATTAGAGCCTCATTTCCTCTTTATGAGCCCAGCCTGGTTTTAAAACCTGTCAGGGTAACCACAGCTGTCCTTTTCACCATTAACCTCCACATTCACCATAATGTCTCTCTTTGTATCTTGTCATCACTTCAAATACTCTGCGATTTAGCACACCTGCTAGGTAGCTACCGAGCAAACAAAATGCACTGTGGTTGGACTTTCGTGGAATTTTGATTTCCATCCTCATTCTGGAAAACAAAAAAAATGACAACGCCCTTCAGAAGGGCACAGAGTTTTAAAGGGGACATGTCATGCTTTTAAATCAGTTTAAAAATGTAAATAATTCAATTGTGGTCTTTATAAAGTGTAACTGCAATGCTTTTTTAGGGTTTCCCCCAGAAACTGGGCTAACCCTGGTGGGTCGCTTCTGTCGCTCTTAAACATCGACGTATTTAAAATAAACAGACGACCCTTAGCCTGGCGAGTCAAGCAACTTGTTTTGCTACTGTCTCTTTAAATCTAAAGGAGGCACTTCCCACCCCGCCCCTCTCTGAGTCACCTAGTGTTCCATTCCACCCTTTTCGGCCATTTTTGTAGTATTTATGTAGTGAACGACCGAACATGTTGACTTATCCACTTCTGCATCCTTCAGCTTGGACTACAAAATCGCAGCTAAATGGTGGATTCGCTAAATTGGTTAGCCTGAAGTCCAGGACCTTGTTTAGCAGCTCTGCAGCAAATACTGTGATGTCATTGTTCAAAAAACATAATACAGGTCAAAGAAAACTGAACTGGCCGAAAAATATCAACCTGACCCTAGCCCGATGTATTTCGCTCCGCCTAGCTCCACTCACATCCATCTGGGACATCTCCGTAGGAATTGCCTTTATTGAAGGCTGGTCCTCATCAAAAATCCTTGCATACGACTGGATAAGCCACTTGTCTGTCATTTTTATCGACGTACTATTTCAACCACTCACACCGAAGCTAACCCGTGACGCTGATGAGAGCGACGCAGGAAAAAACAAAACTTTTTTTTTTATTGTGTTTGCGGCTCTAGAGGCACGCGTTTTATTGACAGTGAGCTGACAGGAAGAGGGGGGAAGACAGGCGGTAAAGCGCAGCGGGTCGGAGTCGATCCCGGGCCGACCGCGTTGAGGACTAAAGGCCTCCTAACATGGTTCGCGCTAACCGCTCCGCCATGGGCACGCCCCGGAAAACAAAACCTGCCAAATCCGGTCGGGAGAAGGGCGAAAACATGGTTTCCACCAACAAAAGCCTTCAGAGCCGTTCTCTGATGTTCTTTTAATGAAACAATAGTAGGTAGATTGGACAACACGGAAGAAATAGCAGCATCAATGTTAACGCTTGCTTCCTCGATGCGAGCCGCCATTGCTGTCTGAATCAAAACAGTTTCACGGTCGCTTCTCCACTACGTCACATCTATGAAACTCCAGCCCTGCGTCCTGATTGGCTGGACAATAAAATTGGTTGGAGAAATCTCTCTCTATGGGAGATGTCCCAGATGGATGTGAGTGAAGCTAGGCGCAGCTAAGCGGAGCGACATCAATCTGGCTAGGGTCAGGTTAGAAAAATATGACCCACACACAGAATATAAAGATATCTGCGCAGCACTTGGAGAGACTACATTCAATTTTTCTGCACTCCTGGAGTCTCCAAGTGGACAACAAAATGCATTAAAGAGGATTTTGCATGACGTGTCCCCTTTAAACTTTGAATCATTTTAGAATTTTGAAAAAGAAAACGTTACACTTTCCTAATAATAAGCTTTTGGAAATTAATTTGACTGCCCGTACCATTGTGGTCAATATGCATAGAGGCAAGATGAATACGGGTCTCTATCCATTCTTGTTTGCCACAGCTGTAGCAATTTTCAACTTTCTGATTTTGTTTTCAAGAGTGGTTAAGACAAAAGGGCCTCTGTTGTCCAGGGAAAGGAGGAGCTGTAAAAGTTCCTGTACACTCTGATAAACTCTGAAAAAGCACGGATAAATCATTAAGATGGTTCAGTTACGTCTATAAAACTTGTTCTGGGTGCCTTCAGCACTTGGGCGGGGTGTCTGGAAAAATGTTCTCCAGTTAAAGGCTGCGTTTTTGTAGATTTTTCTGTGTGAAAGATGCTGGCGGAATTAAAGGTAGATCCATCTGAGGGCTTTTTACACAGCCCTAACAAGGACGGCAGTGTGGCGCGGTTTGAAGTGGAACCTGGGAGGAGATAATGATAACCAGCGCAGGGTTTCTTTTTCTCTAAGGTGGGAGCGCTGATATGTTTTTCCAGCTCAAATCTGAACTGCTTCACTCAGTGGAATATTTTAAACCTAGAGGCTTTAACAAGTGACAGCGTTTGGCTTAAATTATGAATTTCTGAGTTGGTTGGGGCTTCTGACTCGCACATATAAATTCGTAAGCAGTGGAGAAGTTTTCTCTCACAGATGTGCCCCCTCAGAAGTGCCGGCTTGTTTCTCCGCTAATTTGCATCTCCTTGTGGTTTTACTCTGAACTTGAATTGTCCGGATTTGACCGGAGCGGCTCCGGAGGGCCCAGGATGTCGGCCGATGCAGCCGGAGGCTACGTGCTGTTAGTCTGTTGATGGACTGTCATCGCGTAACCACAGCTTTGGTCAAACCTCCTTTAATCCGTCACTTTTGCAAGGTCGCCGAGCCACGCCGGCGGACGCAAATGTGCCCCATAAATCAGCCGTGACTCAGCAAACCGCAGCTAGCAGATAGGTGTCGGCGATAGCGCGGAAACTTTGGCACGGACGATAATTTAACCAGAGCCGCTTTACGTTCAAAAGCGCGATCCTTTTGAAGATATTCAAATAGACCTCTCCGTGTGTCTTTTGAAAGACGCGAGGACAAAACTTTGTCTAAATTAGCATGTGGGGGAAACTTTCTCTGCCTCTGAAGTCTGTCTCAAACAAGCGCTCCCATTCTGGAGGTTTGGCGGAGGAGCGGCGCTTGTTGCTAGAGGCTCGGAGCGTCATAGTGGAGCAGTAATTTGTTACCAGGAGCTCCCCGTGAGCTTTGCCTCGTTGGCTGATCTGGAGCACCATGGGGCACCCCCCCCCTCCTGCTGGTTCTTCTAGCTGGAGGGAGGTGCAGCTCCCAGCCAGAAAGTGGAGTGGAGTCATTATCGGATGCTAAATTGGGCTTGACCTTGATGCCTGCAGGCAGAGGGTGAGAGGCAGCCAGGTTTTTTTTTTTTTTTTTGGAAAGCTCAAAACACACAAGAGGAGCCCCGGCCGGTCTGTTGAAGAGGCAGGCTGCGGATGTTTGTGCACATCACCTGTCTTTTTTTTGTTTTGTTTTGTTTTGTTTTCTTTGCAGACATGTTGCATTAATGTTTAATGCTCGCTGCTGTTTTCTCGTGTCTCCCTGTCTGTCGACTGTGTGTTTGCGTGCGAGTCAGATTGCTGCAGGGCGTGGGGCGACCCGATGAGGTGCTGGCGTGCGTTGAGGCGGGCGTAGACCTTTTCGAGGGCTTCTTCCCCTTCCAGGCGACGGAACGAGGCTGCGCTCTCTGCTTCAGCTTCGACATCACGCCGGACCCGGAGAGCGCAGGTAGAGCCGACCTGACAGGTGCGGCGAAGAGCCGTGGAGCTTCGTCTCTGCGGCGGCTCAAACTCCTCTGCCTCACTGATAATTGTCTCTTCCTTTCACAGGCTTCCCCTCTTAATTAAGTCCTAATCATGAAAACAAAAGGTCGTTTTGGGTGTTTATAATGTATTTACCTGATTACTGCACCGTTTCCTCTGATAATCTTTGTCAGCAGGGATCAAAGAGGATGTTGTGCTTTGCAAAAGTATTCCTATACATCAAAAGTTAGTGTATTTTATAGGATTTCATATCATTGACCAACACAAAATAGCAAATAGTCCTAAAGTAGGGGGATGGTTTTCAACATTTGTAATAGATTTTACGTATAAAAATTGCCCAGAAATGTGCCGTGCATTTGTATTCAGACTTTGTGGAACCACAGAACGCTAGAAATCCCCACCAGCTTTTTAATCTAGACCCTGAAATTAAAACCCTTTCTCCGCTGAAAAAAGCTCAGGCTGCCTTAGAATCGATTAACGGTTTCTGTCAACAGGAACTTATAAGTCTTTTACAAAGATTCAGAGTAAGAGATTTGGCCTGGACTTTGACTAGGCCGCTCAAATACATAAATATGCGCTGACCTAAACCATTGTATTGTAGCTCTGGTTATACTTTTGGGGCCGTTGTGCTGCTGGAAGCTGACCTTTTACATTTAGGTGAAAAATTAAATTTTGCTCACCTTCTACCACAAGTTTGTCGTGTTTCCGAACATGACTTGAACACAAAGTGAGCACACAGCTCAAAGTTTTGCTGTTAACAAAATCTCTTACCTGAGCCTTTCATCGTTCCAACTCCTCCAGAGTATCTATGCAGGTGCTATAATTAGAATATCATGAAAAAGCTTTTTTTTTTTTTTCAGTAATTCCATTCAAAAAGTGAAACGTGGATATTATATTCATTCATTACACACAGACTGATAATAATTGTGATGATTATAACTGACAACTAATGAAAATCCCAAATTCAGTCAGAAAATTAGAATATTAATTAAGACAAATACAAAAAAAGGATTTCCAGAAACATTGGACAACTGAAAAGTATGAATATGAAAAGTATGAGCATGTTCAGCACTCAGTGTTTAGTTGGGGCTCCTTTTCCCTGGATTACTGCAGCAATGCGGCGTGGCATGGAGTCTGTGGCACTGCTCAGGTGTTATGAGAGCCCAGGTTGCTGAATTTTGGGCTTTTATTAGTTGTCAGTTATTATTATCACAATTAAAAGAAATAAACACTTGAAATATATGAGCCTGTTCTTACCAAATGAATATAATATACAAGTTTGACTTTTTGAATGGAATTACTGGAAAAAAATTTTTTTTCCATGATATTCTAATTATATAACCAGCACCTGTAGGTCTACTAGCTGCTTCTCTGATTAATGCTTTACTTTCCTTGCATGTCTGTGGAGGTGGATGGCCATGGTTTGCAGGTACAGTGCCATACTCTTTCCATTTTCAGATGATGACTTGAACAGAGCTCTCAAGAGATGTTTAAAGCTTTCAAACATTGCATTTGTAACTTAAACCTGGTTTACATTTCTGCTGTGTTCCTCGATATTCATGATCCTGGTCGTTCCTTAATGTTCTCTAAAACCTCTTAAGGCTTCACAGAACAGCTGGATTTACACTGAGATTTAATCACACACACAGACCACTTGGGTGACCTCTGTTAGCTCTATCCAGATGATACTAGAGTAACCAAGTTTGAGCAGAAATGGACTTCACAGTTTTTGCATTTTTACTAGTAAACATGTGAAAAGCTACATATTATTTTCCGTCCAGTTCATGATAATTCAAAACTTTTTGTTGGTCTATTCAAAAAAAACGCACCAAAGATTGCGTGACAAAATGCACAAAAAAATGAAAAGGGTACTTTTCGGGCGGCGGCGTTTCCTTTCCATTTAGCTTCCATCACCCTCTGTTGTAAATGTCTCTTTCATCCCCTGCAGCGCCCAGATTTCCCATAAATCTGCTGTCTTGTACTCATTAAGCAGCGCTCTGTAACTGTCACTCAGTTTAAGACGTTTTCAAACTCGGCAGCGGTTATAGTTTGTGTTTTTTTTTTTGGTTTTTTTTTTGGTTCATCTTTTCTATATGCTAATAACCTTTTCAGGTAAAAGCAACCTTGCCCAAAGCAACAAGGTGACATGTTTATTGAAACTAGGATGGGAAAAGTGAGACTCCCTAAAAGATGCCGGGTGCGGGCGTTTAACTGTAGCATCTTACAATAATGTGTTCCCAGAGCAATCTGAAATCAGCGTAATTTGGAGGTCTTTTCTCAGATTATAATGACCCCCTTAATGGAATTTGTATGTCATGGGAAATGTTATTCCTCCTGCATCAAATCATTTATTTAGCTTTCATTTAATTCATAAAAAGACATGCAAATGAAGAACCAAGATGAGACTGCAGTTAGAGGAAAAAAAAAATGCTAATTTACGAGGAAACATTGGTGATGTTGGCACATTAAAAAACACGGTGACGAGCTTTGATGTTTTTTAATTGCGCAAAGTTGCATCGAACTGATAAAACCGAACTCATGAGTGATTAATGAACTTTAGCAGGATTGTTTCATTTCCATAGGAGGGGCCTGTGCAGCCGAGAGTGAACGCTTGTGGTTCTTACACGGATGTAAAGGAGTGTTCCTCTCTCGCCTCTGAGCAGTGGAATTACACCACGTTCAATTAGATCTCTGGTTTGGTTAAAAGAGCCTGCAGAGTGTCGTCTGCACACAAACAGCTACTCATTTAGTCCCAGTCTGGTGAACTGGTGAATAACAGCCAGTTTTCTCCTGATGAATAGGAAATAAGTGGATTCGTACCTAATGATGCTAATATTATGCATGCATGGTAGTGCGTGGAGATCGGTCTTAGATTAGTTAACTCACTGGATAAAGGGAAATCAAGCAGGTGAAATAAAATCAATGGGATATCTCCCGAACAGCTTCAGCGAGGTAACAATTAGGTGCAACGCCCTCTTTGTTGTGCTTGCAGAGGACCTGGAGAAGTGGAACGGAGGGAGGTGTGAGTGAGGGACTGCTCCAGACTCTAGACTGGCCCGCTGCTTGACTTTGTGGATAATTAAAAAGTTGGGTTAAACTTCCCTGACTGGGTTCGGCATATGTGAGCCTATAGTGTCAAAAAAAAGGGAGCAATCGATTCCGTGCAGGGCGCAAAATGGAGTTCGGTGGAGGTGAGAGCAGTAATGGTGTCAAACCCGTGGAGAAACTGTAATTCCCCTCTCAGCCAATTACGACACCTCCTGGGGAGGGGGAAATCACCCTCAACCTCCCGGCTAGGATCCTCCTGACACGTCCAGTCTTCTACTCGTTTACCCCTCGCTTCCGTCTCGCCCTCTGATAGTTTTACTGGGTCACCCTCGATTTTTAGAACTTCCTCGTTTCATTGCCCAGTCCTGTTTTTCCTGCACTCAGTGAACATAATAGTAATAATAAAAAATACAATATAAGACTGCTGCTTTGTTGTACAAAGATGCAGTTTTGTGACAACTTGGGGGATGTTGAAACGCTGCCAAGTAGATACTAATTTACTGTAAATATCAATAATATTTATTGTAAATATCCAGTACAGCCATGTCGGTCCTATGCGCATGTGTACTGAATGAATACAGCGTTGTTTTATACAGGAACACATGCAGCATGTTCGTGAGCAGAACCAAGTGCAAAGTTCTGCTGCACAACTTTAAGAACGGACTCCAAAACAAAACAAGGAGGACTCCCAGCTATCAGTGAACTCTTTTTTTTTTTTGGGATCAATAAGGTTTCTAATGCAGTGCAGACAGAAAGCTGGGCCGAACCAAAGCACATTTTCCAAAAGCTATAAGGTGCATAGCTCATCCTGCACTCAACTGAATTACTCATCTGAAACAACATCGAGCTGTTTGGAAACATTGCTGGTACTGGACAAACATGAGCTAAAGTTCAAATCCAGCTGCCTGGGTTGTTCATTCGGTCCAAAACGCTGCAGAGGAGACATGAAACTCATGGTTACTGTCCTGACCAGTCCCTCCAACCAGAGGATGTTTCTGGACTGCTGTGCTTCCATGACGCATTCAGGTAAATCTCGTACTCTAGATACTCTACATATCAAAGCAGCTCCAAAGGGGTTTAAACCTTTTTTATTCTCAAATATCTCCACAGTCTTATTAAAAAACAAATCCTCAGACAACCTTGACCATTTTCAGGTGGTTTTATTGTATTGTCTGTCCGCCTGGCTGCCCATCAATCAGTGGCCGTTCCATATCCTTTACAACGATACAATTAAAATCAAACCAAATGTCCAGTTATTTCTATAGCATTCGTCTTTATTAATGCAAACCCGGAAAACGAACCTTTAAAACCATGCTGTATCTGTACCGTTACACCCCTAGTAGCTGTTGTAACTTAGTGGAAACGTTGCAAAAGCAGCAATAAAGGTTCGAACTGATTGGTGAGCTCCAGCTCTTCCTGCATTGGCAAATTTCATGTCCTTCAGCTGTGCAGCACCTGATGGTTTGTTGGAAGACATGCAGAGCGCCTTGATTTCATTAGTCTAAATGTTCTCATTCCTCTGAAAAAACTGGTTAAAACCAAGCTTGATGTTTTAAGAAGATTTAAGCAGGAAAGTAGGACTCAGGTGTTGCCAGTCAGATGCACTTGATCATGTGACCCCATGAAAGTAGGAGTTTTCTGGCCTGGACGTGCGAACGGACCTCAGCTTTGACCACCGGGACGCATTTGTTGCTGCATATCAATCTCTGAAGGGTTATAAAGCCAGGTAGGGACAACTTAATCATCATTTTCAAGCAAGAATGAATATTCAGAAGAGGAAAACTTTAAAGACCTTTTTCCAGACATCCCAGCAGAGGATGTCCCTGCAGATTCAGCCAAAGGTTACGCAGTGCTCTGAGAAATTTTATGCTGACACACGCATACACAAAAACACAGCCACAACGGTTCTCAAAAGTTTACACAGCCCTGCTGAAATGGCAGATTTATTGACGAAAAAAAGTATCATTTATCCTTTACAATTAAACAGAGAACAGACAAATAATCGAAAAGGAAAAGAAATGAAGACGCTGCTATAACATGGTGACATAAGTGTTCACCATCCGACTGATTTGTTCCAGCGTCTCTTTATTCAATTTCAGCAGCCGGCCTGGTTTGGTAGGAATCTATCAGGGTGCCACATCGTGACCTCGTAATGTTTGCCCAATCTTCCAGAGTTCATCCAATTTATCAGACTATGAGTACATATCCATCCACAGCCCCTCTTCGAGTGACCCTACAGACTCTCTTTCAGATTTATTTTGGACTCTGGCATTCTCAAAATGTAGTAATAGATTTTACCTGAAAATGCTTCATTGTATTTTATAAACGCAGCAAAATGCAGAAAGCATTCATCTCCAACTTTTAACATCCATTTGTTGATAACGAACAAAAACATGCTGTTGTGCTGGTAATGTTATCGTTTTTTTGGCCCAAATGCAGACGATTAAACCAAATGGAGTAAATTAGAGTTCCTTTCCTCCGTTTAATGGCTCCCTCTGTTTAAATGCTTCATTGAACATATTAAATAAAATTTGCTTATGACGGTGACAGGTGTTAATTTAAAGCAGAGTGTGTATATTTCTGCCAGGCAAACAGTATCTGCCGGGGACCTTCCAGCTGGTTCTGTGTTAACAACCAGCTGGTCCGTTAGGCTAGCTGTCTGCCAGACATCTGCACGTCCTGTCTCAGAAAATAAAGTTGTCTTCGGCTAAACGAACACTTCTCTTATGTTCTCCAGCAACCAGAAAACTGATTATTGGGCTGGAAATCCCTCACCATAGAAAGTCCACCACACCTTCGTCAGACATTGCACTTCATTCTTGGCTTTAAAGGGGACATATCCTCCAAAATCCACTTTTTTTAGCCCTTAAATACATTTTGTTGGGCACTTGGAGTTTCCCCTGTAGTCTCTCTAGGAGCTGCAGAGATATCTTTATATTCTGTTTGGGTAATTTTTTTTCAAGTCATAACATTTTCTCTGTTCTCTATTACATTTTTTGAACATTAGTATTTTGCTGCAGAACCGCTTAAGAAGGTCCTGGCCTTCTGGGTTACCAATTTTGCGGATCTGCCGTTTTTATTTATGGTTTTGCTGCAATTTTGTAGTCCAAGTTCAAGGATGTAGACAGTTAATTACACCGTCCCCCCAGCCTACTACAAAAATGGCCGGACAGGGTTAAGTGGAACGCGCTGCCACCTAGAGGGGTTGGTGTGAAGTGTCTCCTTTAAATTTAAAGAGACGGCACCAAAACGAGCTGCTCTCAGACGCACTTCAGAACAGGAATTCAGACCAAAGCATTGAAGTTTCACTTTATATCGAGCACAGCTGAATGATTTCAGTGTGAAAAGGAAGAACGGAAAAGCATGATGTATCCCCTTTAACCCTTCCTGTTGTCTTAAAGTTCCCTCCTTCTTACTCTCTACCTCCATCCATCCTTCGATCCATCCATCAAATCTGTCTTTTACTAATAATACTGGAACCCTATTAACTATACTTTACAGTGAATATTTTGGGCTCCAGGGGCCTCATGTATGAAGCAAGCGTACCACAAAAAACTTGCGTTATAGTGTTTAACGTCCAACTTGGCATGTACAAAAATCAACGACGCGTGAAAATGTGCAGTAATCGATTCAACTCTTTGACCTGCTGTGAAAAAGTGTGGTGGCAACACAAACTTCTTTAATTGACAATTAAAAGCCACTAAGTACTCACCCAAATCTCCTGAAATGTAACTCCATTCAGCTTCATGTAACCCAAGGAGCACCGAACCTGATGTTTTTCCATGAGTTTGAGCTTTTATGGTATAAATCTATACATAGAAATAGAATCACATTTAACCTAATGCAATAACTCCAACACATTTCAAGATGATGGAGACAACCTTGATCAGATATAACCTGTGAATATTCCTCTGTTTTTTTGTCATGTGTAGATATAAATGCGCTCTATTGACCGTATAATCGTTTGTACGCCGAGGCGCGTGAAATGCTCACTGACAGGTCAGCTAGTTGACATCCCTGAGTCGTCCCAAGCCTGCCCTGAACCGTGTCTCCCATTTGCAGCGAGGAGCCAATTTCCAAATGTAATCAGAGCCATGATTGCACTCATATTGCTATAATCCTGCTCAACACCGGATTCTGATAAATATTATCATAATAATTATAAATTTTCTCATTACGATAGTTGTGTCTGGAACAAAACAAGAGCAAGCTCCGTGCATAATGGCTGACTTGTATGTTTTTATAAAACACCCTGACTCGTCTTAAAGAATTAAAATATTGAATATGGGGACAGACACAATGGCATATTCACGTCATTACAATGATTTGTTGTAGCTACAGTACAATGATCAGCATTAAGCTATAATCGAGCTCAAGGCAGCAGCCAGACAGCGGCATTTGAATTTAACAAACATTGTAAAACAAAACAGGTGCGATCAGAAAAATAAATATGTTTTCCAACCACTCAAGAAGCTGCTGCCTTGCTGTAATTCACTACAAATATCCCTCGAGGTGTCTCTGTGACTGACGGTTGCCATGGATATTTGGACATGTCACAGGTGCCTTCTGGGTATTTTTTCTGATTCGCATATGTAATTAGGGGTGAGGACAGGGAGCCCCTAGGTACAAATCCAGGCGCGTCCAGTTCCACATGGATTGGGACTTATCAAGGCGACCTGCTACGCACGGTTTTAGTACACCAGAAATGTTTTTGTGCGTTGCAAGTTTCAGGATTTCTGCCTAGCGCCATTGTTTACTATGAGAGCTACTCACTCTTAAGTACAGGAAGTCCCTGATCAGTTTGTCCCTTTTCCTGATTGCATCCCTTTTCGTCCCCTAGTGTTGCCCTTTTGTCTCTTTCTTTTTCCATTTCATACTTCTAAACATACCTTTCTGAGCTTGTGTACTTCAAGCACTGTGTATCCGTTTATTTCTCGTAGTAGTAGTAGTATAGTATATTCATTTATTTAGTGCTTAGATACATTTTTTATTAATGTTTCAGATAAATGGACCCTACTGTACCCCATTTACAGTCATTGTGGATCCAACCTCTGCCTGTCTGGGTCAGCTGGCAGATTATGACCTCAGATCAAACAGAGATAGCCCTGAGAGGCCTCCTTCTAGTTGATCTTATGTATTGGAGTCATATTGCCACATTTCTTCACAGTACACTGTGTAGAATAAAAAAGAAATAGTTTTAAATCGTTGGTGGTCAAAGCTACTGTGTACAAATAGACGTTTTGGCGATAGACGATCCACCAAACAAGTCCTGTGAAAGTTCTCAATGACAAAACACCAGATGGTGTGGCATTAAAAATATGTTAGTTGCAAAATATTCCCATTTGTAAGAGTAGGTGTAGCTCCTATGCCTGAACCTATCTCTGTTTTAAGGGCTTGTTTAAAAAGCAATCTTAAAAACAAATTACTCCATTTCTTTCTTCTTTGCCAGTTTAATTGTAGAGAAGGATGAATGGAAAGATGACGCCGTCCGTTTTCTGCCAAGAAATCTGAAACTTTTCACCAGTTTCCATCTGTTTCAAAGCCTTGAAACTTCCCATTGTCCCCTGTTGGTTTCCGTATCTGCTGCTGCTGCTCTGCTTATTTGAAATGCACAACCTATCCTCAGCACAGGAGACATCTCCCTGCTCTGCATTTTGCTATCGTCGGCTGAGCTTGGTTATGTCCCGTTTTTTATTCACATGCTTATCACCTCCACGGCTTTATACTGCAGACAGATCCAATTATATTCGATATTTTTGTTTCTCTTCAGTTCAGCGCTCACCTTTTAGCTTATTTCACGTTCAACTTAATCCGTTTTGCACCTCTATTGACTGTAGATCTCGGTCTGTAATCCCGGGTTTTACTGCGGACCGATTTCCTGCACTTCCTCCTCTTCCCTTCCTCTGTCTCGCCATCCCTCACGCCCCTCCTCAGTTCGCCTCTCTGTTCTTCTTTCTTGTTCGCTTAGGTGGAGTAAACCCACAGGGACGACCCACATGTCTAAAACCAAACTTTAGTATTCACAACATAACCAGTTAGCATTTATCCTATGGCGGGGGGAGAAAATGAAAGGCTCAGCAGGGCCTCACTGTAGGTCAAAGCGTAAATGCCGTTTACTTAGGCTCCTGGTTGCGTGTAGAGGGAATTATCTCCTGCCACGGGCTAAGATTATAGGTTGAACGGTTTGTGTTGGAGTTAATAAGATGCGTTTGTGTTTCGGCAGCGGCGGATGAAGAGCAGCGCACAGCGGGGGAGACGCAGCCGAACAGAGATCTTAATTGTGTTGATCAAACACACATGACGTCCTTCGAGATGAATCTCAAAGACAAAAGGTTTGTGGCGGGATTTGTGAGAACCCGATGGGGGGGGGGGGGGTTTCACAGGCAGCACGCAGACTCTCCGCTTTGATGCACTTGATTTACATTTACGCTGCTTTTTCGTAAAGTCGACTCGGCCTGAGCTTGCGATGAACTTCTGTCCAGGTATCGGGACGACTTCAGGCCCCTGGTGGATGGGTGTGGCTGCTACTGCTGCCGGAACCACCAGAGGGCGTACGTGCACCACCTGCTAGTGACCAATGAGCTGCTGGCTGGAGTCCTCCTCATGATTCACAACACAAGCCACTACCACGGCTTCTTCAGAGCAATCAGAGCAGCTTTGGCCAGTGACAAAATGGACCTCCTCAGGAGGCGCGTGCTTGGGAACGGAAAGAAGTAAAACAGAGAAGTCTGAGAGAACTGAAGAGGGACTAGGAGGGTACAGAGGGAACAATAGTTCCTCTAAACTGGCACAGCGCAGACACAGGTTACTGTAATGCTGCACAGACCTTCAGATGACTCCTTCCGTGTGTTTGCTAAAGCCAGATCTCTGAAAAATAAAGAAGAAAGGAGCAGATAAATATTGAGCCTTCTGTTTGTGTGCTAGGTTCCTCTCCGGTTCAAGGTGGTTGATCAAGGAGTTTATCCTAAACAGTGGGCAGCGATTATGTGCTATGACAACAAAAAAGAGTTTATAAGCAGATGATTTGGGTATTTCAAAATTCTAAGGACGGAAATGGCAGGAATAGTTCAGAATTTTTGAAGAGGGGGTTTATTACAGGTGGATAATAGAGTGCATACAGTAGTTGACCTTTTTGGTGTCTTTATTTAGGTCGATTCCATATGATTTGGTCCTGAAGGCTGAAGCCAATGGGTCAAGACTGAAGCAGCCTCCAACGTCTTAAAACAGCTCCAATCAAAAATGTCAGGCTGACGTGTGCAAACGCTTGTTTTCATGAATATTTAAACAGCAGTCATGACATTTGCACCGGATGGTTGTTTACACAGAAGCCTGTGATTATTTACACATTACAGGGAGGCAGCAGCAAACGCACTCAGAGACCAGGGCGCGGAAAGCTGACCGGAAACGAGATCATTGGTGATGCACCTCGTTCTGCCTTCATTTTCAGTCTCAATCATTATCGCCTTTAGTCTAAATACCAGTCCGATGCGAACGTGAGGTTGATTTAACAGTGTTTGCGTAAAGTGGCTGGAGGTCTGAACTTTTGGTATCGGTTCTGCTCGGACTCACCTTGAGCCTCTGGGACCAACTAATGTGAAATTTTACAAAAACATGACACCAAGAGAATTATCTACTGCAGGGGTTCCCATGCTAATCAAGCTGTGACCCCCCAAAGTAACAGCACCAGAGATCAGCAACCCCATTTCGACGCGGTGGGGGTTTCTTTTTGGAAATTACGAGAATAAAGTCATAAAATAGCGAGACTAAGGTATTAATCTTATGTGAACTCTTACAAAAAGGCGTAGTCTTCCCCTTGTGTTAAAGTGAGGAACGTTGAGCATCTTGTAAAGCTATACTTTATGGATTTCCAAAATAAGGAAATACGAAATCTTTTCAGCAGATCAGCTTCAAATTATTGTTAATTTCAGGACTTTAAAACGATTATGCAAACGACTGTGTGACTTCATTCCCTTTAATATTGCAGCTTTATTCTCGTATCGTTCTTTACTCTTGAACACCTTGTGATTTCCCCGAAAAAAAGATTAAATAAAATAAATAATTGGCCACAGAGGAGCACATTTTACAGAAAAAAACAAACAAAGTAACACATTTGTGAGAAAAGTGGTCAATTTTCAAGGAAAATGTCTCTTTCCATTATACAGAAATTTGCCATATTAAAACAAGGATGTCTCTGACATTGCAAAATCAGAAATTTTGGACCATCTTCCCCTGATCTATTGCAAGTAAAGATATTAACTGCTTTTACTCGTTTAACAGAAGCCTTCTTTGATCCTGTCAGAACGTATTTTTTTTTCGCGTTAGCTTCAGTTTAGCGAGCTGCTTGGTGGGTTGTGCCTGTGAACTCATTCTCGTTTTACTGCTCTGTACTGCCAGTCAGCTGGCTGAAACAGGGCTACTACATCTTCCTCTTGCTAATAGGAGAGTTTAGATTAGTGGATTCGTTATTTTGTTGATTTTTTTCAGAAGAGGAAAACCTTTAAGACTGGTCGTGTTGTGGGACCATAAGAAGCTTCTTCCTTCACTCCCGTTAAGCCAACACTGCTCTAAAATGACTGCTGCCAAACTCTTATCTGCATGTCTTTGAAGGAGCAGACTGCAGGCTCTCCCTGAGCTGACAGGGGACACAGGCTGCATAACTACTGATTATTTCCCAGGTCTGGATAAGTATGGAAACAGAAAATGTATGGGAAACTATATTTCCTTTAGGGACTTTGTACCTTGTCTAAATCTTTACATTAATTTATCCATTTGTTCCTTCATTCAATCGTATTATGTAATTTTGACATGAAAGCTTTCCATTAATATCACAGATAACAGCTTTATATGAGCAGCCAGCTTCTTTCTCTCTTAATCTTTCTCTTATTTATCCTTTGTTTTTCTGCTTTATACGTGGTTATGTTTTTAAGGCTACACATCTTTCTTCCTTTCTACTTCTTGATTGAATGAAAATCTCTTCAAATCTAGAGCTGCCAGAGTCTAGAATATTTTTTACTGTAACTTAATTCAATTTTAATTTTATTACGTTTGTGATTTGTTTCTGATCCATTTTCTAAGAATAAAGTAGCCATCTTATTTCATTGATGGACACAAGAAGGTGGATTTTTGTTTCCAACAGAAAGATTTTGGTGATTTGGTGATTTTGTTTTTGTAGGACATCTGAAAATGATTTGAGAACGTGCTATACTGACCGTCAATATCTATAATAATTGGGTTTAAACAGATGTGATCATTCTCATATGTTTATCAGGCAAACCTTCTCGGTATATTGAAATAATCAGGGCACCACGTGAAATCAACTAAGGCGATCAGGACACATTTATCCCGTTGATTCCTTCACTGCCGGCGCAAACCATACAAATGAATTTTTAATGAACGTCCCATGTTCCCCCATCGACGTCTGCACCACTAGTAGACACTCACTGTGGCAGCTTTAGAGCAGCCATCCTCAGAAATTAGGTGCGTTTACAAAACACAGATATGTTGAACAAAGGCAGGTAGAAATATGTCGTGACTCTGCGCACTCTCTCCTGGCGGGAATGTGAGTTTACCTGCATGCGAACGCAGGTGACTGAGCTGAAGGTAAAGGAGCGACAACTCAGCTTAGGAGAAACGTTAAAGGCTCCCGCACACTTTGTTGCATCCTGCAGGAAGGTAGTCGTGGCCTAGTGGTTAGAGCAGTGCACTTGCGCTCTGAAAAGGATGCAAGTACCCGGTTCGATCCCCACAGCCTGCACTCTGGGTCCCTGAGCAAGACCCTTAACCCCCAATTGCTCCCCAGGCGCCGCACAGTAGCAGCCCACTGCTCCCTAAGGGGATAGGTTAAGTTGCAGAAGTCAATTGCTCCATTTTGAGATCAATAAAGTTCAATTATTATTAGTATCATTATTATTATTAGTCTCTCTGCGGACATTTTAGACTTCATAGTCAAGCCCACCTGTTGGCTACCTTTCTTGTGACAAACGCCTACATTTCCCACAGCAGGTACCCACCGCACACCTGTCAGTGTAGCACAGTGTGGGTGTGACGCCGCATCTGCTGGCGAGTCGCGACTGCCGTGGAGCAGCTCGAGGTGAAGACTTCTTCCCGCCGAGCAGTTTATAAAGCTGGTAAAACGAAGTTCTGTCTCAGGTTCCCACCCGATAAGGCCCTCTCCTCGGGCTACTCTCTGACATCGCTCCACTCTGTACTTCTGGTTCTCAACACTTAGAATTTTTTCCGTCTTTTGCGCCCCTAGTATAGCAGAGCTCCAGCAGAACAGGGGAACCTCCCGCAGCTGGAGCCCCAGCCCGAGGCCCTCTCCTCGGGCTCCTCTCTGACATCGAGCCTGAGACAGAAATAGCTCAGGATGCGATCTGGCGCGATTTAGAAAGGCTAATAATTTAATTACAATTATTAGCCTAACTGTGAAGACATATGGATGTTTAATAATTTACTACATGCCCTAACTTTCGGGAGGGGCGGGCAGGTTTTGTTGGCGGGGCGTGGCGCCATATATATATATATATATATATATATATATATATATATATATATATATATATATATATATATATATTAGGGCTGGGCAAGTTAACGCGTTAATTTCGCGTTAATTCATTAGACTATTAACGGCGATATTTATTTTATCGCGCATTAACGCATGTTGCTCACATGCTTTCAGTCAGTGTCAGTCAGCAGGCGCGCTGACTGCAGCGCGTTGTCTCACGGCAGCCCTCCCGCTCCCCCTCCCCTCTCGTACATGGCTCAGCGGCGCCAGCCAATCAGCACGCAGGCTCAGCCTGGCCCGCCCACTCAGCTCTCACACAAACTTGACAAACAAACAGCTGAGAGAGACCGCAGCAGCGAAAAAACTTGAACAGAGGAAGTCGCACTGTTTGGCTTTATTTTAATACCGTAAATGAAATCAAGCTGTATGTTTTGTAAAAAGCCGGTTCATTTCAGTGGAAACACAACAACTTTATCTAAGCACGTGAAAAAACATGAAAACGTCGAGCCCCAGAAACGGAGAGAGGAGACGAAACTTCTCTCACTGCCCCGACAAACCCACAGACGTCTCTGACTGAGGCGTTTCAGTCCTCCAGGGAACATCCGGGTAGATCAGTGGATGGATGGATGGATGGATGGATGGATGGATGGATGGATGTTACTGGAGCCCACACATAACATGTAATTAAGACCTTGAAAGAACCCAGTACATATATTAAAAAGTGTTATTTAAGATAAGATAACATTAGCTAATCCTTTTTTTATCCCACGACGGGGAAATTTATAGGATTAAAGCAACAGGCAGGTGCACACAACACAGACAAAATTACATAAGGATTGAAATATATAAGAGGTGGATTAGCGAAAAAACACTGAACATAACATTATTATTATTATTATTATTATTATTATTATTATTATTATTATTATTATTATTATTATTTAATTGTAATAATAAAATAAAAACCACAAAACC
Organism: Fundulus heteroclitus; assembly: GCF_011125445.2. Taxonomy (NCBI): domain Eukaryota; kingdom Metazoa; phylum Chordata; class Actinopteri; order Cyprinodontiformes; family Fundulidae; genus Fundulus; species Fundulus heteroclitus. The sequence continues at coordinate 15,675,094 of NC_046381.1, forward strand.
CAAAAGGTCAACAGTTTCATGATACATCAAGCTTAGGGACTGGCTAATATACAGCAGGTCAAAAAAGGCCATATTTTGGCTGCAGTGCTGCTGTTCTCTTATGAAGAAAAGATCAACTAGTGCACTAAATTCTATAGATGGGTTGAAAATATCCAGTATAAAATAAGTGCTACAAATGTTACAACACTTTTGTTCATATGGCAGCAGAACATTAAAATAAAAGTGCTCTTTACACTACTTTTGAATTCATTCTTGGAGTTTGTAAATACAATGCGATTAATCGCGATTAATCAGGGCGATTAATCGCGATTAAATATGAATAGCATGTAAAATATTTCAGCACCTAATTTCCTTGTAGTTGATAGTGTTAGTACATCCACTGACTGTAGAATTACCTGTGAAACGTTTTCACACAGCCAGAAAACTGCTTGTTGTTGCAACCAAATCCTATGGGGTTCTGTGAGAGTAGGGAAGAGCAAGATGGCGGCCAGTGACTTCAGTTTCTCAGGCAAATCAGCAATCCAGTGTATAATAAAGATCAGTGGTTGGACATTTTAGCTGGGGCCAGGACCCCATAGATCCCCCTCTGGTTGTGTCCATGCTGCAGGATGATAGTTCCTGTGTGAGCAGCCAGCCTTAGGGTTAGAGTTGAATGGTTGGGTCAAGAGGATGTTGGATGGATGCTGATAGAGACTCAACCCTTGTGGCACCTCCAGCCTGACTGTAGTATAATATATTATAATATAAGATTTTGAATGGACTCATTGGCGAGGAAGCACATAGCAGAAGAAGAAATCAGGTGCTGAGCATAAACAGTTCATATCGATACGTTTCAATCAAACAGTCTGTTACTGAGGTGCTTCAAGATCGTCCTCTCCCCGGCCAACAGGGGTTGTTTGCTGACAGCTGCACCCCCTCCTGCAGCTGAGAAAGGCTAAAAGATCAGATACAGATACGGGTTACTGCTGCCTCCCGAGCAGTGATGGAGCAAGGCTCTTTGTGAAGGTGAGGGGGTATAATTGACTGCCAGAGCGTGCAGATGTCTATGGGGGGGGGGACAGAGGACAGACATAGTATGAGGAGGGTGTGACAGATTTATGAAACAGCAATGTAAGGCTCCCCCCTCCCAGCACGAGTTATCCTAACTGCATTGAGTCTTGTAAAGAAGTAGGTTTGGGGATTTGCTGTCATTAAGGAGGTGGGAGCTGAGCGTAAGTGCCTGAGTAAGAAGAAGAACATGGAATTGGCCTGGAATGATAAGGGGGGAGGGTATTAAAGCCTTTAGAAAATGGGGTAAAATCTAAATCAAGAAGTGACCTCTAGGCCATGTTTATTTCAAGGTTTTATGGTATGGAAGCGGACAGAAAGTGTTGCGGCGAAGGTTATGAAGGGCAATCTGCCGCATTAGTCCGTAAAAATAGAAGCGATCGGATCTCGGCCGCCCTCGCCAAGGAAGCGGCTGCGGATTCTTCACCCTGAAACGTCTCCGGATGAGTTTGTCAGCCGTTAAAAACGACGCCGCTCCGTGTGACAGAAACCGGAGCGAAGGTCTGCGCAGCTAATCCACTCATGGTGGCTTCATCTGGTAGCAGCAGTAATGTGCTCTTTTAGAAGACATCACTGCTGACTGATGATTGAATTTTCCTCTCAAACGTCTGAACTCCTTCCAGTTCATTCACATAGATTTATTGAGCTTGTGGTTGTCTGCTGTACACTGAGGTGTAAAAGGCCTTTAAATACATTATGCATTCAATATTTTTGTTTTTTTTCTCCCAGTATTTCCATGAAGAAACCCAGTTCTCTTCAAAAATGTAATTATTAGTAGGAAACTCACTGGGGGGGACAGTTACATAATTATTATAGTACCTCTGCTGTCAATACTTTGTACAGACATATTTGTCAGCAGTACAGCACTGGACGTTATTCAGCACTGAAACATTTTATAAGGTTTGAACATCCAGAGAGAGGAATCTATAACTATCTCTACACCAAGGGTGTCCAAAGTGTGGCCAGGTCGCCATTTGCAGCCCTTGGAATAATTTTTTGTGGCCCTGAATGCAGTTCAAGGATGGTATACAAATCTGCCCTTACAGCAAGGAGACCTCATGCAGTTGGATACCTTTTACTATTCTGTTCAGATTTATAATTTTCTTTGAATACCTCTTCTTAAATAGTAAATGTTTAGGTTTAACACAAAGTATTTTCTTCTTCTTCTGTTAGCCACGTTTTTTCCGCTTTCTTTTTAATCTCATAGTGTGCAGGACTCAAAACCAGACTTGAACACACACCCATTGGTTAAACCTGGCGAGATACAGCAGGGGGTTTTCACAAAGTTCTCATTTTTGTTGCAGAGAAGACTAAAAAGACGTTTTTGACCAACCAAATGGAAGACATTTGACTCAAGAAGTTAAGAAACTGCACCTGTTTTTTTTTTTTTTATTAAGGCAAATATCTGCCACCTTTTCTACTTTATTTAATTTATCTGAGGAGGTAAAGCCCTTTCTATGTTGTTTTTGTTATATACTTTGGGTCATTATCTTGGTGAAAGACCCAATGATGACCAACACCAAATGTAGTTTTTTAATCACATGATAGTTCAAAGAGGTCATGATACCAAGTGCCCTGACAGTATGCCCTGAGCCTCTGAAAGAGAAACGCACCGATAGCATCACAGATCCTCCACCATACTTTAGCATTAGATGCCTCTCCACATATTCTTTGTTTCATGTTAAAACCGAGTGGAGTTTGTGGCTGAAAAGCTAAATCTTGGTTTTATCGAAGCAAAGCTCATGGGTCTGACTAAACTCTCAGTAGAGTTTAGCGAACGCCACATGTCTATGTTTGTGATGGTGCTTTTCCTGGCACACTTCCAAAACAAGCGGTTGACTTGCAGGTCGTGTGTTTTTATAGAGTCGTCGTGACCCCGAGATGCCCCTCTGTGTTGCAGCTCTGTGTGCTCTGGAGAGAAAGAAAACCACACACACCTTCAAAGAGACAAAACAAACTAACGAAATAAAAAAAGACAGACGGCAACAACCCCAGCAGCAAGATATGGGACAAAACCCTTGATGCTAATGGAGAGAACTAAAGGGCAATGCAGCTACTGTATTATGAGTGCATAATTATGTCTCTAAACATACAAAATATGCGGCGTAGGCCCTACATGAATCGTGCTGAGTGATGGGTGCAGCGGCCACCAACCCAGCCTGGGTCACCCAAGCATGAGAAAGGTCTGGAACCCAGAGCCCTGGGTGCCCAAGCCCCCCTGTCCAGTGTTTATACAAAAAAAGATGTCATCAAAACACTACTTTTAGCTCTTTATCTTACAAGTCTTGGTAGGAACAGGCAGACATGCAGTTGACGGCAATTCCTAAAGCTTTCGGACTCTAAAGGACTCCAACATGAGCGGCCTTGGGCTCTTAAGAAGCTGCTCCGTGCTATGAAAATGCAAATTATTCATGCGGGAAAAGCAGCAGTGTTGCAAGAAGATTTTAAAGTGGTTTAGGAAAGCTGGTTGAAGTCCGGTATCCAAGAAATGTTTCTGAACTTCTAACAGAATTGTTAAAAAAGACAAATCAAAACCATGTGTTATTACCTCCTAAACAGCTGTTCTGATAAAAGAGTTTAATGCACAAAAAGACTTAGCCAAACTAGATCATGTCAGCAACAATGAAACAAGACAGCTCTATCTAGAAGAATAAAAAGACGTAGAATTACTAAGCTTCTCGTCTGACCATAAAACAGGAGAAAAAAGGCCGGGACAAAAGTAGCAGAGAGCCTACCAGCTTCCACCTACGTTTTAGAAATAGAAATCCCCCTAAAACACCATTTCCTCCAGAGAAATGATGCACACTATCGAAGTGTTGATGGTATATGAAAATAAAACACTAATATAATCGCTTCTCAGCGTCCCATCACCATTAAAGCAGTTAGTTAGATTTCTGACCTTGTGACGGTTTAATACAGTCGCTAACGGTTTACTCAGATCTATAATTTTTGTTACATAAAAAAAAAAACTTAAAAAAAAAGCGTACTTTTTTGAATTACTGGGAAGTTGTTTGCGGTGACCTCAGAGATTGTCAGAAGGCAGAACTTCTTTCAGTGACTCCACACTCAATCTGAGGAATTGACCTTGAATTGCTGTAAATCTGTGGACACCAGGGCCTCTTTTTTTTTTTTTTTTTTACTGTGTCACATTCCTCAGTATTGATTAGCTGTGTCCCAATAAAATCCCACCCTGGAATTTTAGGAGCTGGCTGGGTGAGGAAAATGAAAAATGATATGAAAGGAACAAATATAGACATTTTCTCCCAGAAAAAGCCAACGTCTGTGGTTTAATGAGGATTGGGTTCAGCGTTATGAGTTAGAAACTGAAACATAGCGACATTGAGTGTATGATTTTTAAAAAAAAGGGTTTGACTATAATAGCTAACAAACTTGGCAGAGAGAAATACTCATAGAGTATAAGAGTCTTTAATCTAAGCTGTTTTTACACAATGCCCATTTTTCTATAAAAGTACATATCCTAAAAGACAATAAAAGGATTGGATCAAACTGTCACTCTTTAGAGACATTTATAGATAACTAATAATAATAGGTTACTATAATTATTAGATCAACACCTCTTGAACGTCTTGTTTAGTCGGGATCAAACCGTGCACCTCACTGGATGTCAATGGGATTTTATATGATAGACCTGCAGAAACTGGTGGATAAATGAAAAGTTGGAGGGAAATTATATAGTTTTCAGATTTTACAAGTTCAAATCTCAGAAGTGTGACATGCATTTGACTTTAAACGTTTGTGACTTTATACAAAAAAAGTTTCCAACAGCTTTTATTACACTTAGAAACAGATTTGTTTTCCCATTTCCTCCTTCAAAATAGCTAGAGATCGCCTGCAAACATTGGGTTTCACGCTATGCCACAGATTCATAATTGGATTTATTTCATGACTAATATATGAATGTGCTTTGATCTAACCAGGGGTGTCCGAAGTGACATGTCATGTACAACATAAAGTATTAATCTTTTCATTACCACACTTTTTACGTTGTCTTTAATTTTGTAGTAAATAGGACCTTGTCTGGTCCTATTTATGACTTTTACTCTAAGTGAAGACTTTGGTGAAAACAAAATGTCTACACAAACAAATTTCGGTAGAGCCTGTAACAATTTGCAAACTGGATGACAGTCTTTTAAAAAGGCAAAAATGTCAGAAACCTTTTTTAATTATCAAACATCCTTTCCTTCAAGAAGTCTAACTTCTTTAAGATATTGCACATCCATAGGTTGTGGAGCAGGCAAAATAAATAAATGAAACCACAATAATATTTTTAGCTAATTTTAGTTGCTTTTTTCTTTATAGTATTTTTTGGTTCCTGAGTAATTTCGACTTGACAACTTTGGCCCACGTGACGAAAAGTTTTGACATCCCTGATCTAAACCATTCCAACCTGGCTGGATGGTTTGTTTGGTCATCCTGCTGGAAGGTGAACCTCAACTTTAATGTCAAATATTTTACAGCCTCAACAAAATTTTCTCCCAGGATTGTCCTGTGTTTAGCTTCAAACATCTTTCCAACAACTCTGACCAGCTTCTTGATTAAAAAAGCTCCCCCACAGCATGATGGTGCCACCACCATGGCTGCATGGTTTACTGTGGGGATGCTGCTTGTTCACTAATGCTCTCTAAAAGAGCATCTTCACAGAGCAGCTGGATATATTATGAGCATAAACCCACACAGCCAATTAGGTGACTTCTGAAGGCAGTTGCTTGCTCTTGATTTGATTTCTGGGTAATCTTCAGCAACTTCTTCAGTTTTTTTTTTAACTTTGTGTTGTGATCCGTAAAAATACATTGAAGTTGGTGGTTGTAATATGACAAAACGTGAAAAGGTCAAGATGAATGAATTCTCATGTACCTTTAGGTTAACCAAGGAAAGATAGGACAGGTGACAGGATTCTTAAACATTTTGCAGGTCAAAATGTTATCCTTTCCAGGCTATTTTTCCACATTTATCTGATTTATAACATATATTTATAACATTTGATAACAAAAATGTTACTAGTTGGACTTTATAATTGTATGTTCTTTAAATCATGAAACAATGCAATGCTCAAGTTGGCTTCGGATTCAATTGGTAAAAGGCTTTTTCACAGTTTTTCTTTTGTTCTCTTTTTTTTTTGGCATCTGGATGAACTCAGACCAGTTCTATTAAAATCAGTAACACTTCATCTTGTTAAGTTGTGCTGAAATAATTTGCAGTAAACACTAGTTCTTTAAAGCACAACTTGACATTCAGCAAGTTTATTTAGTTGATTACAAGTTCAGACTGTGACGTTATAAATCAGAGATAAGATCTTTTTTATGTTCTAGAAAATGAACATTCAATAAAGTCGTCCACGCTGCATTTATTTCTGTGCTTAGTACAAGTAAAATGATAGTGTCAATTCCATGCTTTTCCTGAATGTTTGTAAGTGGTAAAGAGAAAGCCATCAAGAAGAAACAAAAATAAAAAGAACTGGGTGAGAAATTAGACAGAAATATTTAAATCTCTCCTGGAGATTCAGAAAAACAAAACAAAAAAAACGGCTGCGGCTGTAAAAGGTCACAGAAAACACGGAGATGGCTTAGCTGCAGAATGGGGCAAAACAGGCTCTGCTTTTATTTATAATTTATTATGATGGAGGAAAGCAAATTAGTTCCCCCAGGTTTTATTCCTTTTTTCCATGTAGATGCAATTTTTCTTTTGCTCCTTAAAATATATATATTAGTGTTTCTAATGTAAGGGCAAACAAATATATCCATTTATATCTACTGATATAAAATTACAGACATTTTTTTTTCTACTTTTGCCAGCTGCAGTTTCAGCTTTAGCTGCAGCTGTAGGGCATAACAATAACAGCGGGCTTAGCGTGGGAAATTTATGTAACATACTGCGCTGTATTTCACGTTTTAGCCTCGCAGCAGGCCTTGATAACAGAAAGCTGGAAACTGAGGAATGGGGGTCGGTGTGTGTGACTGTGCCGCAGCGTGCATCATAACCAACTATGCCCCTGATTCTGGGCAAAGTTGGATAAATCTCCTCTAAAGTCGTGTTGCCCTGTATGATCTCATGAAAACTCACTCAAATCTTGAGGAGCTCAGTGGTTTAATTGTTAAAGTGGGGTTTGCTTTTGTCTCACTCGAATTAAAAAGCTGGGCAAAGACAGCATTTATGAAAAAAAGCAGGCCAGAAGCCCATGGACACTCAAATGGAGCTGCAGAGATCCACAACTCAGGTGGAAGAATCTGATGGACAGCTACCGACCAAGCACTCCATGAAAGAGAGGCAAGATGGCTAAAATACTGAAAAAAAGTCTAAATAATTCCCCGCTGCAGTTTTTCAGAAGCCAATGTTGGGGACACATATGTGGAGGGATACTGTGTTCCAAACAGAATAAAATATTTGTTTTAGCCTACAGTCAAGATGATATATATGGAGGAACATTAACACCCTGAATATCTCATCCTCAGGGGGCATTTTGCTTTCGGGAGGCTTCAGCAGAGACAGGAACGTTGGATGGAGCTCAGCACAGGGATCTCCTGGAGTAACACCTTTTAGAGGCAGTAAGAGACTTGAGGCTGGGGTAAGACAGAAGTCCTAAACTTACAGCCAGAAGTACAATAGCTCAGATCGTAGCTTAGTAGGTGTAAAATAAAAAGACGCTGACCTAAAATCAACTGAGAATTTGAAAGTAGATGGTCACAGATGTCCTCCATCCTGTCGGTCCAGTTCAAACCTCTGGATGCTAAAAGCTGGTAAAGGCTGGCAGACCCGCAGCTGTAATTGCAGCGAAAAGGGATTCTACAAACTATTAAAGCTATAGTTGGTAATCCTGCTCAAAAGCACTTTTTGTAATACTGGATAAAATGGTCCTTCCATCCTGAAAGTAGTAAATACGTTATGTATTCACTAAAAGGAGGTTAAAAAATTGTTTTCTGTGGGAGCTGCAGGCTTGTAAAAACTCTAATCAATCCATGCCCCTCGGTCCAAAGGCATGGATTGATTAGAGTTTTGTTCGTGCTGTTTATGTATCTGGTTAGGTTAGCGGCTAAGTTAGCGGCTAGCTTAGCGGTTAGCCGTTCATTGTCGCTCCACTGCTCTCACCGTAGATTTTGAAGAGAGTCGCATGAAGCAAACCGAGTTCTTGTTTATGAGAAAAAGAGAAAAGACTAAATAGAAATAAATAAGACCAGTGTGGATTTGGGAGATTTTAAAGAAACCATCCCCCTAAAGAGCGAAAGCGCGAGGTAAGTCGGTTATTCATAAAGGGACTTGGGGAAACTACTGGCTTTAAATCTGCAGGCTGAATAAAAAAAAGCACGCCACACTTTTCAGATTTGTATTTTCAAAAATATTTTGATAACCATGAATCCTTTTCTTCCGTCTTTTAAGATATTGTGTGCAAATCCGGAAAAGTTCAAGGCACTGTGGAGACACTAAACTGGATAACTGAATTTGTTACTCCTTATGTAAAAATATTGCCCGGTGACAGGGAAATATTGGTGCAACTATCCGCTGCATTGATGTCCTCGCATCACTTTTAGCTTTTTTTTTAAACAGCAATTCTCTCAAATAATGAGCTTTCTTTGTTTGATCGACATCAAGCAGAAGTAAGAGCATCCGTCAGCAGCGCTAACGCTCATTTTCTGTGCCTCTTTCTCTGTTGCACTGAGTGACACCGTGCACAATTTCCATGTAAAAGAGCTCTAAATGACACAGTCAGCAGGTGGTCCTCACTCCTCATTTCAACCAATTATACAGATGGAGGGCGCCTTTCAGGCTTGATCGCTGCAAGTTCCCCCCCTTTTTTTCCTCTTTCTGCTGATACAATCTTTGCTGTGAGCCAAGCCTCCCATTTGTCTCACTCTTGAGATGGCAGCTGGATGGTTATCCGCTGTTGTGACAGCGCGACATGAAAAAGGAACAAGGTCAGCTACTCATTCAAAACAGACTGGCTACATGACAACGTCTCATAAAGAGCCAGTAGTCTAAGGTGCGGTGGGTGTCATCAGGGAGGAAATGATGGCCTGTGAAAAAGGTTTAACTGTGAGGGACTCTGTTGTGAGAGCAGACTGTCCAGAGAAGGGAGACGGTGCCAGTATTTGTCACTTTTGTGAGTAAGTGTAGACAGTGTGCTGGAAGCTCAGCTCATTGATTTGACAAGGTGTTGCAGCAGCAGACGCAGCGGATGGCTCCATTGGGGAGCGGACCCAGGGGCAAGCCTCGCGGAGTCTTTCCCTTACGATTTCGTCCAAAACGTGTATAGAGACGGGGAAAACGAAAATCAAATGAAAGGAAATATCCCCAAAATGGCAGCGCGGAGACAGAAAACAGCACGAAATCAAGTCAGAGAAGTTAAATGGCTGCAAACAGAGACAGGAAAAGAACAACAAACCTATAAAAAAAACAACCTATACCAAATTATTGTTTACAAAACAATTGTATATAATAATAAATTGAAAATTAAATAGACTTTGAGTTTGCATGTTCTGTGACTGACAGGCTCAACATTAGCCCCGCCCACTGGCTAACGTCGGCTAATGTTCTCTCATGAACCTTTTGGAGATACTTCAGACCAAACGAGGGATATAGAGCCTTGAGTTGCTCAACTAGTGTGCGGTAAACAAACTGTGACACGTTATTAGAGTTGTTTCTATACATTACAGCAAAAAATATTGACCTCAACCCGGAAGAAGTTGTCTTGTCTGGCTCAGTGTGAAGCAGCCATTCAGGCGTCAGGGTCTCCCTAATCCCGCCCACTGAGTTTGATGGGTGAAGGTTAAGGTTTGAATGATTTCATGATGGGTCTGCTGCATGACGCCGTGAAATAAACAAATACAGAGTGAAGTAATGAAATGTATATTGAAATACATGTATTTAACAAAATTACATTTGATTATTTAGCTCATTATTTCATCTTCTATTTCATTATTTTATGGCACATTTATCTATTTCATGATGTATTTATTTATTTAATATTGTCCCCTTTAACCCTCCACACCATTGTCTCTCTAAATTCCCCTTAGGTGTTTGTGTGTGTCTCTGTGTTGCCCTGTAATGGACTAGAGACCTGTCCAGGGTGGAGACAGACACCAGCCCTCCCCCAGCGACCCTGCAAGCAGTTATAGCCAAGGGGTGGATGGACAAAATGGAAACTTCCACAGATAAGTGAATAAATTAACTTTAAAAATATCACAAAATGACCATGGCGCTGTTGAAAATAAGTAGACACGAAAAACTAAACAAAAACAAAAATGGAACACAACAGGACCACAAACATGTAAAAGTATAAATATATATATATAATGAATAAATACATTAAAGGATGACATTTTAAAAAACAATAACGTTAGAGAGACATTGCATAGGGAAAATGTACTTGAAAATAGCAAATATAACCACAGAATTACATCAATCTTCCTAAGGAATTAGACAGAAAAACAACACAAAACAGAATGCCAAAACATCCATCCATCCATCCATCCATCCATCCATCCATCCATCCATCCATCCATCCATCCATCCATCCATCCATCCATCCATCCATCCATCCATCCATCATCTATACTTGCTTATCATTCATTTAATGACATTTAAGATTTAATGAAAGGAGGGATGACATAAAGCAACAATATACACATAACAGTGATAAAGGGCACAAGTTGACCACAAATATCTGCAGATGGAGGCAGAAATATCAGACTGAACACCAGACCTAAAAAAGAGAAAGCTAAAAGACCACAGAGACTCAACATAAACTTAAGGCGTAACTTGAAATGAAAGACAATAGGCTATAGAAAATCCACAAAACAGCAGCAAAAAGACTGATAACAGAAAGAGCACTTTAAAAATGCACAAAATGTTAAAGAAGTGGCAACAAAAGGAAAAGGAATGCAAAATGACTGGGAGATCTAAAACGAGCACTAAAAGACGTGTGATGTGCAGACGCTCGTTGATTTTATGGCCTAGTTTTCATTTCTAATAACTTCGTTTTTTTTTTTTTTTTGTTCAACTGCTTCCTTAGTTTTCTTTAATGCTTCACATCTTGCCTATACAAATAGATGATTTTACGGTTTGTTTTGAATTATTTAACTAATTTAATCAAATCTGCTTTGTGTTGGAACTCACTATTTCATCAGTATTCATAACAACGGTCCTATGAGCCAGATTTTTTTCAATCAATATCTGCAGACCCAGTCTGGTTCAGCTTTATTTTTCTGCGCTGCAGAGTGCAGCCGAGATGCATTACTGACCCACGCTGCTGCAGTAATGATTCTCTGTCAGCAGAGATCAGGTTTTATTGGTTTCGCTTGATGAAATGACAGGAATACCTGTTGGGGGATTGCCAAACAGACTTAACTAACCCCACGGTGTTCTTTTCATGGATGTTATTGTTTTTATTTGACCTTTATTGGTACAGGTATTCTCAGTGAGATCCAACATCAAATTTTCAAGAAACAGTAACATTTTACAAACAGTAACAATACAGGGAATTAAAACATTCACCTTACGTAAACAGGCTAATAAAACCTGAGCTGAAAAGGAGCAAGAGATTTAAGTAAAAAGCTACATTCAAAGAAATGTGTGAAAATTTGACACTGTTCAAATTTCTTTCCTCCCTTTTTCTTTTGCCATGAATATTTAACACTTTGTATCAAATTAGATGGAGTTTTATACAATTTCATCACAGTGCTTCAGCTCTTTTTTTTTTTTTTTTTTTTGGCTCAGTTAAAATGTTCAGAGAACTCTCAGTAAATTATCCTATTTGCATCTAAATAGCTGCTCCATTAACAAACTCTCAAGCAAATAGCAGGGACGAGAATTCACTAGTTTTCTCTACTATGCAAATCTATTTTTAGATTTTGGGACATGCCTTGAAAAAAATATTCAAACGCCTTGAACTTTTCCACGTTCGTGTCATGGACATCACAATTCTATTTATATATAGCGCCAATTCACAACACACGTCATCTACAAGCATGAATTCAGTATAAACTATAGTCCTCGTTCAGCCTTGTCAATCAAAGTTTCAGCCATGAATGTATATGAAAATGATAGTAGGGACACTTTAATGCCCAGTGGTTTGTGTTATTGGATATACATTCACACATACGCTGGTCTGACTCTGTTACATACATTTTAGATAACTAAAATTGCTTTTGATGCAAAATGAAAAGCTTGCCATTTTTGGAGGGGCAGTGTGCCCGACAGAAACTCTCAAACGAGGCTGAATTCATCATCGTTACGGACCTGCGGCGGCAGAGCTGAATTTCTGATGAAAAAGAAACATGTCGCTCAGCGCAACCATGAGGCTCGGTGATGCTCCTTAAGCTGGCGCCGGACGGACACCGGCGTGGTCCTCTGGCAGACCAGAAAGCGGAACTAGGGATTTCTGACACAAGCGAAGCAGTTAGTTGGTTTTGTTTTCGCTGACAACGTGAAAAACGCAGAAAACCCGGGAAGTGCTCGCTGGCACGACGCATCAATTTCACCCAATCAAAAGCAATCAGGACGGCGTGGATGGAGACGGATACTTTTGGTCCCCATGGTAACTCCCCGCTGACCGGCGGAGAGAGGAGCAGCAGCCAGTGTCTCTGCTCTCTGCCGGCCATAAATGATTGCTCGCTAAACAGGAGGCCAAATGCCTGATTAGCTCCCCGATGTATCTCACGATTCATTTATACAAAATAAATCATCAGCTGGCAGCCTGCTAAATCAAAGGGGACAGGCCGGCGCCGGCAGGACGCGGCAAGTGAATTTTTAATTTCAGGGCTGCAGCTCAGGTCTTTGTTATGTAAAAGCACAGGTAAAAACTCAGGGAAGGTCATAACAGCTTTTTCCTCAGATTTGACTGTTTAGCATCGTGACCTTCCCTCCTTTTTTTGTGTAGACGTATTTAGAGGAGACACGATGGGTGTAACAGGCTGAATTACTTTCTCTTTTGTGGGAATCGATTACTCTGTTGCCTTGCTGTGTCTCTGCACATCTGTGAAGGGTTTTATGTACAGCTCGTGGCACGCGGCTCTTCATCACAGTGTACTTGGGATATTACAGTGCTGTGGGGGGAGGCCTGATTGGTTGTCACGGTTGATTATTGTAATTTATGTTGTGAAAAATCCCATTTGTTTGTACGTGGCCTCCCTGGAATTGGTTTGATGGGACTTTTCTTTTTACTATCAAATAAAAAAAGTGTATGGGCTCCAAAAAAAGTTGAATTCTAACAAAGTTTAGCTGCCATGAGTAGAGGTATGGGATGCAGGGTTTTGTCTCCGTAACTCTATGTCAAATAGAGAAATAATCTCTTCATCATTTCATCAAAGACTTTCAACCTCAGTTTGTAGATGTATGATGTGATACCTTTTGAAAAAAACTGGTTATAACATGCAAATCAAATGTAAGCTATAATCTGAACCCAGGTTTTATAGCTGTACGGGCATTCTGTGTCGTAAACTCTACTTTTTCCATGCTGTCAGAATATGTGTGTGTATTTATCGTCAAGCAAGTAGCATGCATATATTACCAAAAGGTAAAATACTCCAATATCTAACAATGAGAATGATAATGTATTTTAATAATGCCCGAACACTGTTATCCTTTTATGCTTCCACTTATAATTGCCCTTAAAGTGTGACGTAATTACACAGATGTAATGTAATTTTGATTGGGGTTTGCTTGGCTCACAGCATTTTATTCTTACTTTTCAAATGATTGTTTTTTTAATTGTATTTTTGTGAGAATTGTACAATAATTGTTTTTTTGCAGCAAAGTTCTCAGTCTTAAATTATTATATGAGGTAAAAACCTATTTTTGTAATATTCTGAGTTCTGTTCTGGTTTATGTTAGTTGTTAGTTTTCCTTCTCTCTCCTGTCTTTTATTATCTGGCTGTTTTGAGTTCTGTCTTGTCTAGATTCTTGTTTACTGTTTTAATTTTTCCTGTTAGGTCTTTAGAAGCTTCTTAGTTTAGGTTTGGTTTTTGATCTGTTTTTGTTTTGAGCCTCAGCACTGATGTCTGGTCTAATTACTTACTCTGCACACCTGCCTAACTCCACCCCTGCTGCAATCACCTCTCACCGGTTTCACCTGCCTCCACCTCCATATAAACTGCTGAGACCAGACATCAGTGCCAGGTCGTCTTGTTGAGTGTCGGTGAGTCACCTCCTCCAAGTTCTGTTATGTTTTGCTTTTTTGAATTTCGACCACCTTGTCTCCAAAAACATGTGCCGTTCTGTCTGTTCCTGCCTGGCCTGCCCCGTGAGTCCGTCTGTTTCTGTGCCGTCTCTTGGGTTGACGGTTCCTTTTTTTTTTTTTTTTTCCTGTTTCACTTTTTGTTAATAAAAGAAGATTCTACACTGAACCTCTGCTGGTCTGGTTGTATTCTGGGTCTCCTGCTCCGATCATTACAATTTTCCAGTAATAAATGCAGGTCGTGCATACAATGGTGACATGAATCACGGTAATAATTTACAGCAGTTTATACTCAATTTTATTCAATCGTAGGCCTAAATATTACTGTTTGATTTCCTGGTAAACCAGTTTTACAGTATAGATGCAGTATTGTACATCAGATTAGCATAAATTTTACCATAGGATGAAATATCCAGGAGTTATAGTCATGCCAGTAAGTTTATTTTAACCAAACACAGTTTACAGGGTGCACATGGTTCAAATGCACCATTCTCGATAGTCCTTATTTTTTATTTAAATTAGTTTTATGTAAATTTTGGTGAATATAGTCACATCACAAAATCGCTGGAGGTCAAGCAAAAAAGAGAAGACAACGGAAAAAACCCAAATATGATATATGATTTTAAACTGGATAATAAAGGAATGCTGTCATTTTTCAAAACATGAGTGAAAATATTGATGTCAGACATCAATAATTTAACGAGACAGTAATTTAACGAACATCAAGGCTGAGTAAATCAGATTTAAAAAAGAATCTACAAAAATGTGAAAACCTGTTGATATTGCTGTATTCATGGGCCGCTCTGGGCCACCAACTGTAATAAAGCCACTGGGAAGCTGAAAAATGCACTCGCTGCAAGACGCGCAGCAGGGACTCGTATCCGACTGCGACTGGCACCACAGGACACCGCACACAATAGAGACCCTTTTACTACTGTGAGCTTCGTAAACTTGTCAAATCTCAGACCCAAGCAGTTCTTGAGATCATCATTAATTGAATAAATTCAAGTTAAAATAGCAGAGCAATGACATTTTTTTTAGCATTTGTTAAAATCCTTCTGGCATTTGAAGAGGATGTGTCTGTCTCTAAGGTGAGGTAGCAGATGAATATCAATAACCCAAATCCAGTTACCAGTAACTGGGAATGATGGAGACGGGGATGACTCCATGCTTTATGAGTCTCACAGCCTGAGGGGGGAAGCTGTGAGCCTCATCGGCCTTGACTTTACACTCCTGTAGCGCTTTACTGATGGCTGTCATGTGAAGGGAGCGTGTTTGTGGGTGTATTCTGGCCTTTAATAATATTTTGGAACCCCCCCCCCCCAAATGACCCTGGTGGTATTATTGCACTGCGGTGATGGCAAGGCTACAGCAGTGATGAAGAGCAGATTTACCTTCCACCTCATCCTGGTGCTGGAGGGACTGTAGCTCGGTGGAAGTTGTTGAGGATTTTGAATAGACATACCGACTCCCTCGGCCTTATAAGAATACATCTGATTTCTCAATAAGACAGTGAGTTTGAGGCGCTCCATGATTTGACTGCTGAAGAATTAACCCTCCACATTATGACCACCTGTCTTATGGTGTTTTGGTCCCCTGTTGTGACAACGAAGGCTAAAATCTTATCAGGGTAATTGTATATTTTATGTTTTAATTTGTCTAAAAATATCCCTATGAAGCATAAATCATCACAATCAGAAGCAATCGTATTGCCCAATTTAAATGTGGTGTAAGATTTGTGTATTAATGAAAATATATTTCCCTGAAGAATCACAATATTAAGTCACATGTGAATGTTTTAAAAATGTGAGAGAAATGTCTAAAGATAGAATAAATGTTTAAAATATTATTTCAAGGATTGAAAGTATACCTTTATCAAAAGTTCGTTTATATCTCGAAAGTTTAACCTCCTGTTCAGCTGTTGCAAGTTCACTTTAAAAATGCATATTTGATGTTTCATGCATGTTTATTACTGATATTTGTTGATTTATATTTAACTCATATAGCAAGGATGCAATCAAAGCACTTTGTCATCTAATAATCATCTTCATTTTTCATTGTAACATATATTCCAATGAAATTCGTCCTCTGCATGTGACCCATCCCTTCGGCAGCAGTGGGGCTAAGGGTCTTGCTCAGGGGACCCAGAGTGGCAGTCTGTGGGATTCAAACCCAGAGCCTCCTAGGGCTCTTTAACACTAGGCTACCACTCCCCCATCTAATGGATGTAGTTATGTCCACTTAGGCCTAAGTTCACTAATTTGTACACTAAGCATAGCCTATGTCATCTGTCTCTACTAGTGTATTGTAAATAGTGTATTTTCTTATTATTGTAAATAAATGGAGGCAGTAAGGGGTTTAAAGAAGGTGGCACTGAGATTAATATGGAGATAACCTATAGGAAGAGATTCAATATTTAAAATTTGTTAGGGAAAAAATGGAAATGAACTCAAAGTCAGCCACCTTGGAGCAATCAGCTTGGCCACCATTGAAGAGATGAAAACGATGAGAGGATGCCTTGTTATGGTCCAAAGTCCCTTGTTGCATCACCTCTCTCTGAAGCAGTTCTGAACCATCAGTAGCTGCGGCTCCTACTCTACCGCATCTGATCGGCTGGCGGAGGAAAATCTTGGCACTTGGTCATGGTTTCAGTCTGATTTCTTATAAAGGGGAGGCAGCGGCTGGCTTATCTGGCCCAGCACATTGCGTGGTCCTGGCTTCGGATTGCTCTGAAGCGACGTCACAGAGTGATACCGAGCAGTTTGAGGTATGGGGGTCAACAACACAGAACTTGGCAGGACATTCAAGCAATATTAGTGAAAAGGTGGCATGTTTGCATTGTTAGTTGTTCTTTTTTTTTTTTTTTTTAACTTTTTGTTCTCTCTGTCTTTTTTCTCTTCATAGTAGGTACATCTGGCCTGGCGTTCTGTTAGCTGTGACACCATCCAGGGGAGGCAGATTGTCCGCTATTACCATATAATGTAGAAAGGATGCTTGGATCAATGTGTGCTTCTGTGCTCCCTCAGTATGAGGGATTGCTGCGAAGCCGTCAGTCAATGCAGACGACGACGTTCTTTCAGGAGTGAATGCTGCCTTTCAAGACTTGATTCAACCTGTTGGTTTTCCATAGATAGGAAACTTTTTAACCAATCTGTCTGGATGATTTGATTGAATTTACTTCGTAAAGTGCCTTCACGTGACGTGTGTTGTGAATCGGCGCTATATAAGTAAAGTTGAATTGAAAAGGTTACACAGCTGAGTATTAACCTGGCTTCTCCCCTCCCCCACTCAGATGTCAGCAGCGGACCCTTTAAGTCCAGGTAATTACAAGTTGGGGCCCTCATTATTTTAACTTGTTCATCCAGCGCACCTTGGAGATGTGTGTTTAGATTGAGATCTGAGGAATATGGAATCAACACGTCACTTTGGTAAATCGTTCCCACAACGGTTTTGCTTCACAGCAGATTGTGTTATCCCATTAGAAGATGCCACAACCATGGGGGAGTCACCTTTCCAAGAAATGCCATGGCTAGTCTACATCAGTGCTTAACTAGTTGCATGAGTCAATGTAACATGCACATGGATGACAGGAACTAAGGCTTCACCACACGGCCTCTTCCCCTGCCTTCCTGTTGTGCATCATGGTGCCATGTGCATGATATAAAACATGCTCATTGTTGGTGCATCTGATCTAGTTCGTGGCTGCATAGATTGCACTGCCACCTTTCTATCAGAACCATTACCTTGAGCAACAAAACATGTAGCTGTCACAGTCTGGAAACTTAACAAACTGGCTCATTTCCCTGATTTAACCTTGTATTCAAAATGTTAACTTGCTGACTGATAAAGAGATGACTAGTATGGTTCACTTCGGACTGTCAGTAGTCATAATGTTATGCCTCATTGGTAAACATCAAGTGTCACCCTTCCTCCTGCTCTTTGGAGGACAAGTGATGGGGAAACTTGATTTTCTGTGCACCAGGCTTGTGGTCTTTGCCTTTGCCTCTGAGAGAGAAAAGGGCGACGGGGGACTTATTGTAGAAGATGATTTAATATCGTTGAATGACAAGCCAAAGGCATTGAACAGCTTTACTCCATGAATATCCTTGACCTCTAAATATAGGAGCCCTTAATGGATAAAGGCGGCATTGTTATTGGACTATGGTTGTTTCGAGGTGAGCTATGGTCGACCTTTAATCGCAATTTACGACAAATGTCGTGGTTGCAAATAGGAGGCAGTCATTTAGAGAAGACACGCCGAGGACTGAAAGCAGGTACTGAAGGAGCAGCTTCTGCTTCGCATGGCCTTGTTCTGCAAGCACCTTTGTAGGTCACACAAACCGTAGTGTGCCGGATTTGCCAAAGCAGTCAGAGACCTTTCCTGTGGGGCGGCAGAACTGTAGCTTCATATGCCCTCTGAGGTCAACAAGTGCCCTGTTGACCTCAGACTGTTTCAGACTTCAACAACATGTTCTGGGTATCTGAAATGGTGTTGCTACTGAATAATACCATGTTTTTTTTAGCTTTATGCATGTTGTATGCCGTAAACCCGTAGCTGTCAGTCATGATCTCTTTATTTCACTGTTCTCAGATGATGCACTCATATAGCCATGCTCCTCAAAGTCCAACCTAGATTCTCCTGTCAGAGCAGCAGACTTAAACACACCCCACGGAGCGTTTTTTGATTCTGCTCCAGATCCCTAACCAGATTCGTCACCCTGGCTTTTAAAAGTCTTATTAGAGAAGCTGGCTTCAGGGCTTGATTTGGTAAAGAAATGCCGAGACGTCGGGCGAACCCGATGAAGGGCAGCGGCTTTCCAGAACACTGGTCGTTATGTTACACTTTTAGTATTCTCTCTTAGGGAGCTCTGTCCTACAGCTGTGGTAGTTGTCAACCGTATTGTGCACAAATGCATTCAAATGAGTGCGTTCAAGAGTGATGTTAACCTTTTTGAGAAATTTGAACTTGGTGTGTTTTAGCTGAGCGCAGCTCTCCCAATCGCCTCTAAATGGCACTTTATCCAGCAGCAAACATTGAACATCAAACTTTAGTCTTCTGTTACACTCTCATTTATCTCTGTGGCAACCCATCACTGATTATGTTTGCCTCTCCCCCACTTAAAGCTATAAACTGAAGTCACTATAAAACATTATATATTAGGTTTAGTTGTGTCTGCACCCAGTTTCTATTAACTGCTGTGCAGGAGCCTCAGTCTGGTCTCGCTCCCGTCCTGCAGCAGAGTTTGCAAATACAGCAGAGTTGAGGAGGAGAATGGAGCTGCAACTTAATACATTCTGTCACTTCTAACTTGTCTCTCCCCTCGAGGCGATGCCAGACCTATTTTACTGGGGCTCGTGCCTCAGGATACATCTCCTGTATCCCAGTAACATACCCTGCTCAAATCTTCTGCAACCGTTAAACAACAAAGAGCCTCACGATCCGCTTCAAAGGGTTACAAGAAAGTCTGAATGAAAAAATATAAAAGAAGTGAAAACTAAATAAATATACCACATCTTTTCTTTTTGTTGTGCAGATTAGATTGCATTGTGGAGTTAATTAACTTCCAAAAATGTGCAACAAAAGTTCAGAAACATAGTCTTCTTCTAGGTCTCCTCCCGGTGGGACGTGCCTGGATCACCTCACCAGGGAGGCGTCCTAACCAGATGCCTGAGCCACCTCACCTGGCTCCTCTCGACGTGGAGAAGCAGTGACTCTACTCTGAGGTGGCCATGTCTGAATAAAAATATAAAAAACATAAAACATCTTAGTTTCCTTTGCTGACTTCCTGCCAGATTACCAAACTGTAAAATGGTGTGCAGCTGTGAAATATTCACAAATTTGGTGAATTTTCTGAGGTGTTTTTGTTTTTCTTTATTGACATCTGAGTCAACAAGAAGGAAACCTCAGTGTGGGATTTTAAGGCAGTATTTGTAAACACTATTTTACCTTATCTTATATTTCTCACCCTTATCTGTAGGAGACTAATGTATTTGGGGCCCGTGACCATAAGGCATTTGTTCTATTTTTGACACCGTAAAATAGTGGGAATGACGATCTGTCTGCACAGTTACTCGTTTCCTGGAGGTCATTGCTCTGTTCAGGAATAACAGAGTAGAAACACATATAAAATCTTCACTCTTAAAGCAATGGGGGGGAAAAAAACCCGTCCTAGACTAAATTAAGGGTCTTAAAACAAGTCCCATGAAATGTGACAGAGGGTTTTTAGCACTGTTGCTTCTGGGGTTTTTATTCTACATTTTCCTTGTTGCTTCACAGGTCAGAGGCAGCTGAGTTAAAAGGTCAACTCTGTTCAGTTTTGGAGGAGGGTGCATAAATGAAAAGGTCAGAAAAGGGATTCAGCCTTTTACCGGTGAATGCAGGAAAATGGAGAAGGAACTCCTCATTCAGCATAAAATAGAGTCTGCCTGTCTTGCAGAAACTGTGGGATGCGGTGGTGCTTGAGGGAAATAGTGGAAGGTGAAACAGATGCTGAACGTTACTATGGTCCCGTTGCTGCAGGAAGAACTCCTTTCTTGTTTGTTTCACTTTGCAGGGAGGAGGCCTGAAGGGATTTGATGTACTTTAAGAGCTAAATGTGCCTCCATATGTGACTGCTATAGTTTGTCACAAAAGACAGTGGTTAGAAAACCTTTGTGCCGCTACAAAACTGGTACGTTTAACTGCAGCTGAGGTTTATAGAGTTTGAGAAGCTTTCAAAGGAGAAAGGCTGTTAACAGTATTGGTGTTTCAACATATTTTGGCATGTGGGAAGAAAATGTCAGCTGAAAAGCACTCAAGGGCCAAAAACGAATAACCAAAAATTGAAAATGACCAAAATGATGTTGTCAATTTGTTTTACCTTATTTACAAAATGTGATCATTTCCAATAAACAAATTAGAGTTGCGTAAATAGATCCAAATGTAATTTTATTAAAAGACGGTCATCCAGTTTGCAAATTATTTTGGAATCGATTGATCGATTGTACTTTGTGTCTGTGTCGGCTGTTCATGCCAGCAAGAACCAATAAAAGTCCCAATCAGGGGCGATGGTGCCAAACAAACAGACAAAAAGCTGACAGATATGGTCATAAACAGAAACAGAAGAACAATGAGGTTTGTTTTAAACACATACAGTGTGGACATATCTACTGTTTCCCAGTGTGGATACTTCATCTCCCAGAGAAAACAAGGATACACAAACTGAACGATATTCTGGTGAGAAATCACTTTATTCATTCTTTTCTTCTGCTCCCTGTCAGAGCACACAGTGTACACACCAGTGCATCATGGTCCCCTAAGATGCTTTAGTGAAAACTGTATATCTTTAAATGAGATGCGATTGTTCCACACCCAGCATGGACACTCTTGGGGTATTCAGAGTAAACAGCTAAATGTGTGAGAAAGGTCAAATCGGACTAGTTTGTTGGCACCGCGCCGTTTTAAATAGAGCTATTTAGATTATGTTCCACATTTTTGCTTTGTTGTTCCATTTAAATACTGCGATATTTTCACTTTTTTGAGGCTACCGTACTGTGAGAACTTCTTACGGGCTTGCGTCGAGTCGTTGCCGATAATAATAAACTGGTATAAATACTAAAAATAAGGCTTGACACATTTTAAATATTCTGCCTCAGAAACAGAAATCAGTCACAAATTCGCTGAGGACCTTCAGTCAACACGTGTATAACAAGGCCACACTAATTTTGCCTCACACGGCAGCACTAAAGCGTAAACAAATGATAAGAGGAGCAGAAATGTTATGCATTTGTGTCAATCTCGCAGAAGCCTTTGCTTAAAAGAGACCAAACACCGATGTCACTCCCAGTCTGAAATCCATCAAGTTTGATTGCTAGACAGCTTTACTCTTGAGAATCTCAACATCACGATTAAAAGCTGATCAAATTCACAGAGAGGTTCTTGTTTTCTAAAAGAATGTTGTAGAAAATCTCCAGGACAGCGGGGAGATGCAACTAGCTGCTGGTATTTCTGCTGTATTTTTTTTTTCCACGTGTTCTGATTGGCAGCCTAGGGGTCATCATTTACTTTTTGTTCAGCAGGTCTAGCTGTGGCATGAAAAGAAATATAGACACGTGGGAGCAAAGGGACAGCAGCGAAATGAAAGCTGACAGCAGCCTTTGAGGAGAGCATACGGCCGCTGAGGAGAGTGAAATTTTAAGTGGGAGAATGAAAAGCGGGGAGAGAAATCCAATCGCTGCTGCTCTTAAACACCAACTTTTCTTTTTTCTCTCTCGCCCTTTTGCGGTTGAGATTGCCGTTAGCAGAGAATTAAAAGTTCATCCGAATTCGATGGGACTTCAAAAGCCGATCCGCTTGTCAAGTTTCAAGTCACATCGCATATCTGCTGCCGCTGTGCATGGGCCACACTCAGGCGCAAGTGGTCTGTATTCTCGCCGATGTTTTTCTTCTTTTCCCTTGAAACACAATCTAAAAAAAAAAAAGCACTAGGGCATCTTTCACTAAATGAAATTTTGTCTGGAATAAATTTAGCAAAACTTATGCTGTTAAGAGATATAAAAAAACGGAAACTTGAAGCATCAACTTCCAATGTATGAATTTGTAAATGTTCGGCAGCCTTAGGGTTCAGGCTCTAGTATCACTCGTCTCTGCTTGGCTCTTAATTACCAGTCTGATTCTGCTGTAAATGGTGTAACTTTATACTCATAAATGAGCTCTGAGAGTGTGTGTCCCTCTTTAAGAATACTGGAGCCCTAGTATACGGTGCTATTTGAACCTTTAACTTTTTCATATTTTTTGACTTTTTCATATTTTATGACATTGCAACCACAACATTTGATGTGTTTAATTTGGATTTAAACAGATAGACAAACAGTTGTATTATAGTGAAGTTGAAGGAAATGTATACATCGTTTACTAGGTGGGAAAAGTGTGAGTGTTGCACTCTGGGAATCTGGCTGCTACAGAAAAGTGGCCCATGGAAAGCTATGAGATGTCCTGATTACGATTTCACCAATGAAACATGGTGGGTGGTAGCATTATGCTTCCACGCAGCACTTATAGATGAGTAGGGAAATAAGTTAAACTGTTATGTCCACTGAAACTGTGTGCAGTTTGGTATCTGTGTCCGTCTGTCATTTCCTGTGACTGACAGGTGTGTCCTCACAGCTAGAGCTCATTAAAGCAGAGCAGGACAAACTTAAAGAGGAGCAGGTTCCCTGAGGTAGATGCCGGATTGTTTTGCTCACATCTTTGATAATCAGACTTCATTCCTCTCTACAGAAAGTGAAAGTATCTTTTTGATATTCTGTTCCTTGTTCTGCTTCCTTTTTGTTCCCAGTGTTCTGTTTGGAGAACTGTCCTTGAGACTGTCTACTCCTCTGACTGCCCTCCTGGAACCCCCTACCTTGATTTCACATTGCTCAGTCACGTGCTTGTCCAGCCTCCAATGTTGACCACTCCACCACTCCAACCTGGAAAAAGTACAAAGAGATAATCAACAAACCAATTCACCAAGCTCCTGCAAACCTCCATTTCTGTGAAAATACTCACCCCGTCTTAGAATGCCATCATCTCTTCCATAAGAAACCCTTTTAATGTCATTACAACATAAATCTCAACCATCTCATGTCTTAATTAACCACGTACCTCGCCTCTTAGTGACTGGCTTGCAACTCTGTACATTTACCAATATACCTCTGAAACTTCCCAGATCCCCAAAAAACATGACAACCTTTTTGGGCTCTGTGCAGGTCATCTTCATGCTGTGGGATGCTGCTTTCGGAAGAACCAGGATTGCCAGTCGGGCTGAATCAGGATGAGGGATGGTGCTAAATACAGCACTGGGAGAAAACGTGTTAGAGGCTGCAGCAGACATGAGACTAGATTCACCTTCTAGCTGGACCCAGGCTCCAAACATACAGCTAGAGCAACAACTGAATGGTTTAGATCCAATCATATTCATGTGAAAGAAAGGCCCAGTCAAAGTCCAACCTAAATCCAATTAAATTGACATTCTTAGATGTTCCCACACAACTGAACTTGAGCTTTTTTTGCAAATAATAATTTGCAAACCTTTCATTCTCTAAACATGCAAAGCAAAGTAAATATACACCCCCAGATGAGCAGTAGCTTTAATGGCAGTGAAAGGTTGTTCTGTATATTAAAACTCATGGTGGCTAAATACAAATACCTGCCACACTTTTCAGATTTTCCTGCATGTGTTCTGTAATCCCAAAAAAATACGTTAAAGTTCGGGACTTTGATGGTGGGAATACCTTTGCAAAGCAGTGCAAGACTTGACTACTAGACTATAAAATGCTCATTTTTTGTAACTTGATGCAACCAACAACCAAAGAAAATATCAAGAATTTATCAGCGCCCCAGACATTCCCATTTATCTCTCGCTGAAAATATTTGACTCGACCTTGCTAGCAGCGGTAAAGACCGAGCAAACAATATCAAAGCCTCAGTGTCTCCGCAAAGATTTCTCTAGAGAGTTTATAAAATGATATAAATACTGAAACCAGCTCGGACATATATTTCATGCTTCAGGATACAGCATGATAGTTTATTGTAAGCCAAACAAATCTAATTCGTTACAGTGCAATGGTGGCAAAAAGTAGAAATAACTTTATGAATTTGGAGGGCAACCTAAACTTAAACCTTCATGTTTCCTTTTAGATTAAACACAAAACATCATATCTTAACAGAAAAGTGTTTATTTAATCTTATTGTGAATTAATGATTCTTCTGCACATCTTCAAAGTATCAGTCACATACACTGGATCTAAAAAGACCTACCCTGATAAAATACCACATGTTTGTGGTAAAAAAAAAAATAGACCTTAATAAGTTACTTTTAGAACATGTTCTAACATTAATGGGACATATAATCTGTACATTGCACTTGAAAACAAATAAATCATTTGGAGTGAAACAAGTATACAAACCCTTAACCCCCTTTGATCTAATTCTGGTGGTCTTCTCACCACCAGGAGCAGAGACTGTGATCAAGCCTTAATGGACTTTATCTGTTCTGCTAGGAACTGCACCTTTTGCTTCTTTTTGCTGAAGTCACAGATTGTAGAGAGGTGACAAATGATAGAAAGGATTTTATTGTATAAAAATCATAAATCAGGGGAAGTGTACAAAAGAATCTGCAACATCATTTACATACCATGGCATAGGTAAGACAGACATTAATAACTTGAGAAAATGTGGAACATCAGTGACACTTCTCCAAAACCAAAGGGGACGGGTTTTTTTTGGTTTGTTTTTATTTTTGCAGAATGTTCTGGCTAGTACTGGTCATGTTCTGCATACAAATCTTCAGATTTATATCGATATCAACAAAAGAAGGGTTTCAGCTGAGCCATTTAAAATGTACCTCTTAAATGGCATAATCAGAGTCCATAACTACATCTGAAAGAATTCCCCTGGACTCACCCTAAGAGGGCTGTACACGAGACAGAGTGGACAAATGTTGTCAAGTCAAGATGTGGGATGATGACAAACTCCTACCAAAGAACGAACAAAGACAAATGTATGCTGAAACAGAATCATAAAGTGATTTAAAGGGGACCTATTATGTTTGCCTTAAAACAAGCAAGTATAGGGCTATACGAAACATGTTCATTGCATTTTTTGCCCAAAATCATTCTCAGATGATGAGATTTCACCTCTTCAAGTCCACCAATTTTAAACTCCTTCCGGAATTTCACGTCTTTAGGGCTTTAGTCACTTTTATGCAAATAAGCTGTAGCCGGCCACGCCCCTCAACTAAGTGTTTACTTTATAGATGCGAAAATGGCTGCAAACTGATGCGCAATGGTATATAACACTACATCTTTGACCCTGAGTCAGACCCAGAAGCAGAAGAAGTGGAGCTTCCTGCACAACCAGCCAGGATGCAGCAAGTGGTTTCTGAATGGTAAGTTTCCAAATGGACACAGGGCTGTCAGTAGCCTATTGTTAGCATTAGCTTGTCCGAAATGATGAATGGTGTTCATGCCGAACAGCCATTTTACAGCACATAGAGCAGTAAAACCAGCTGCTGAAGTGGGCGGAGCTCCGAGTGGGTTGCTAAGTGAGGGGTTTGGTTAGGCAGTGTTTGCTAGGCGAGGGGCAGTGGGTGCCGATTGTATCGTAATAATCGGCAGGTTTTTAAAACAGCTCGTTTTCCAGACACCAACAAAACATTTACTTATAGCCAAAAACAGCTGGGTATTTTTTTTAAGCGCTTAGACTCTGTCTAGAAGCAGTAGAGAACTAAACGAAAGTACAAAAACATACATAAAAGTAAATTTTGCATAATAAGTCACCTTTAACAAATATTACTTTAAGGGTGTGGACAATAATGCTACCAGATTGTTGCAGCTTTTCAGTTTCCTTACTTAAGTCAACATTTCTAATTGATTTATCAGTTTTCTCATTTAGACTAACATACAGTGTTCAAAGTTTTCAAATAATTTTTTTATTCTTCACATCACAAAATCCTGCTATTTCAACAGGGGTGTGTAGACCTCTCACATCCACTGTACAAAAAAAAAAAAAAAAACTCTTTAAGAAGCAGGTCTTTAAAAGCAACTCTCGATTTGTTTTGGGAAACATGCTTTGTCACTAAAACTGTCTTTGTGATGGATATACTCAATTGCATTTACTTTGAAGGCAATTTCCTTGTGTCTTGATTTAATCAGGAGATAGATGTCCTGGTGACTTGTACGTGCATACAATGTATGGGGATGATAGTACCGCTGTCGGAGGCTGTCTCCTCTCCCTTCACTCTAACGTTATCCTTCGGCACGTGCGATCTGAGAGAGGAATGCTACCACTGCTCCAGACTGAAGGGAGCACGCTTTGCGGATGAAATATGGATCCAAAGAGTCGCCAGAAACTCATAGAGACTCTGGCGCTGGTCCAGAAACCCGTCACTGTTGACAAATGGGCTGTCAGGCGTCGGCGAGTCCGCACACATTTCACCTGTTGTCTACCTCTGCACACCACAAATTTAAAACGCATGGGGCGGGTTAGCAGAGAAATGACTCCGGCTCTAAGATGAGTTGGACAGATGAGAACGACTCAAAGAGTTGAACCTTTTCTATTCTTTTTCCAGGCAGAGCCAAACACATTTGAAATGCATACGATGGGGCTTCGGTATACCCAAGTGCAATCTGCACTATTTCAGTGGCTTCCTTTGTCGTCACTGGGCCGATCTGATGTTTCTGACATTATATGATTTGTGCTATGCACACATGCATGGTGGTGCTTCATGAAACATTCATCTGTGCCTGTTATGTTGTTTATTCCCTGGACTTTTTGGGGTTGTTGAGGAAAAAATTGGTGTCTTTGTATCATTCTTACAGAAAATATATACAAAAGGCTGCCATGGTACTTTATAGTACACTTAACGTTGAGCTCCAAAAAGTTTCTCATTTATTGATTTACATAGAACAATATCATGGCTTTTATAATAATAATAAAATAGTACCATACATGGCTTTTAATACCATGGTCCATGGTATTAAAAGCCTGCCTGAAAGAGTCTTAGGCTTTTGGAATAAATGAGATGCCACTTGAGAAAGGAGAACATAATGAAACACATTCTTCTAACAACAGCTTACAGTACAGACACTGTAACAAGCGTGGAACGTTATTATCTCAGGCTGCTGGTCCCGAAGGCCTTGTGTCTCCTAGATACCACCAATCCTTAGCATGCAGCGCTGTCACCATTACACGAGGGAGCTTTTATTTCCATTTTCATGTCCACTGAGTATTGGCAAAGGACTTTTTTTTACTTTTCACTCACATGAAAATAAAAGTAGGACATGGTTAGAGATAGATCAGGTTAGGAGATGTAGAGACAAAAATCTAAGGTTATTGTATGTATATAGATGGTGAGTGGACTGCAAACAAGGATGGCCATTGAAGTAAAACCATGCTGACAATCAGATTTGGCTTTGGAGAGTCTTTGGTTCCTGTGGACTGTTTAAAATGGGTTTTCTTCATTTGAGATTAAAATCAGTTAGACTGATTAAATTAACCAATGAACTGTTGGTCATTGTGGATATATCCCACTGTGCATAAGATTATGTTGCGTTCAAAATCAGACTTCCAAGTGCAAAGAGAATACATCCGTCAGACGGGCAGAACTTACAATCTGGTTTTCCCTGGATTGGCTAACAAATGCATCAAAACCAAGAAATACCGCCACAATCAGTCTTTAAACGCATCAACCAACAGCATGTACTCTGATGCGCTTGTTTGAGTTTAATGAAAATCAGATAAAGGTCAGGGACATATGGTTCAATATATAAAATAAACGAGGAGAATCTTGTAGCTCCTTCATCTTCATTAGGATTGAATGAACCCGCATGACTTTTTTTTTTCTCCTGCATGTACAGGTGTATCTCACTACATTAGAATATGCACTCTGACGAGGCTTGATTGTCAGAAAGTACATTTGACAACAAAACGTACTTTTCATTAAGCCCACATTTTTGTATTAAAACATATATATATTATTATTGTAGTGTTCAAATCTTAAGTGTTGTGTTTCCATTATCTGTAAGAAAATAAATCATCACGATAAACAGAAATAAAAGCTTGAGAACATCAGTCTGTGTGTGTGATTACTCTATAAAATGGGCTTTACTCAGTGATTTGAGTTACTGAAATAAGAGAGATCATGTTATTTGATTTAGTTATCAATAACGTTTGAATAGAATAATACAGGATAATATGTAAACTGTTTTATTAACTGAGACTTAAAGCTTCGTCCTAATATCAAAATGAAATCTTTTTAGGCAAATTTCTTTTTTTTTTTGGAATTAGACAATTGTAGAAAATGTGACAACCATCCCTAGTCTCCCCGAAATGATTTTTTCAGCTATCACCTTTCAACTCCACCCTTTATGGATTTCAAAGAAACCCTCTTAGCAAAATACATATGCAGGAATATTTTTGTGGTCCGTAAACTTGTGGATAAATGCTGGCTCCGTTCATCATGAATACGTCCACACACAATAACCTGGAGTATTACTCCAGCGCAGCGGCTTAGTAATTCAGAACCAGCTTCCAATGCAACAAGGTAAAGCAGCTCCACTTTAAGCCTATTTTTCAAATAACTATTCAGTGGTTTTGCAGTCAGCCTCCTTCTTGCCTCTTGTCCTTTCTGATGCCTTTCACCGTAATCCACATTTATGAAAATATGCTAGCCAGCATGACCCTGTGTCCTTGCGCTCTGCATGAAAAGGAGTAATTGTCAGCCTGTTGTTTGGATAAAGTCTTCTGACAAAGGGAGCTCGTAGGGCTGGCCGACAAGGCTCGATTACCAAAGATTTGAAGAACCTTCCAACAGTCTAAAATCATTTCTTTGTCAGGATTTTGGGCATTGATTAGAAAAAAGAAGCACCGATAAATACAAATAATCAGCAAGCTATCTGAGAATGCTACAGCTGGCTAGCTTGTTTGCAGAAAATGCTGAGGTTAGCGTCTGTTTCCTTTTGAGCTATTTCAGAGTTATTAATCAATCTGGACCCAAGCTGTACTTTAAAATCGAAGATACTTAGACCATCCAGAGATGAACTGGATATTTCACGTTGAAGAGAGGTTATTTCAAACACAATGAAGCCTTTGTTCTATTTAGAAAACCCACAATGGGAGAATTTCAATACTTTTTAGCATTAAAACCAATTCCATATATTGTGTTATTTATTAAAATAAATAACACATTATATGGACTTGTTAATCCTGACCTGGAATACTCCAGACTGATTACACATTCCTTAAAACTCAGTTTTTGTGAAACCTCCGCTCTCTTTGTGCAGCCAAACGCGCGGCTGATAAAACTGGAACACATTGTGCAGCCTCGGCTCTAATCCACTTACATATGCTGCACATATGGATGTTATAACTTTGAAAGCAGCTCTGAAGGAGGATCATCAGCACGGATTTACATTCTCAGAACACGTAGAACTCTATTGCATTGCTTTTATCAGCCGAACTGTAGTTTCAATCTGTATTTATCCTCTCGATCAGCGGGGCTTTAAGTTTGGGAATCTCAACCTGCCGGTGAGTCGACCGTTGTGGTGGAGTCAGAAATATTTCCGTGACTATTCGATTTACAGCCATGACATTTAGCTCTGACGTTCAGAGGCTACCCAGGCTACTGACATTTGTGGTTCTTAATAAAATTACTGGACAGACTTCCAGTTCATTTATGTTTTTCATAATTTTTGGTTGCAGGAAATTGTTTCGCGTGCTTGCAGCCCAAATTTAGCCGGTCACATTTTGACGGCTCGCTATCATGTGAGAGTCTTGTTTACTGGAGAACAGAGCTCTGTTTGAGACCGTTGAGCTTTACAGCCACAAAGAGGTCTCATACGCAGACGAACCCAAGGAGAAAACCTACGTAGAAAAAAACCTGCTTTTACCTGCATCTCCTGGTGCTTTGGGACTTATTTTGGCCCCATATAGTTGACAGAGTAAGCTTGTTGTGCGTTTGTGATGAATCATGCTGAGGTTGTGTGTGTGTGTGTGTGTGTGTGTGTGTGTGTGTGTGTGAGAACTAGCATTTTCCGTGATGTTGTGGCTGACGCCGATGCCTGAGCCAGCTGGGTCAGGCTGTTGTTGCCGGAGATGTGGAGGTCAAACTCGGAGTTAGCTGCAGGGGCAAAAGAACAGCTGGGCGAAACAGGAAACCGCCTGCAGCTGAAGAAAGGCCAGACCCCCTTCTGTCTCCTTACTGTGTGCACACGTGTTCCCGCCAATCTTAAAGCATGAATATTTTATCGTCCTGTCGTGCATTGCTAGGCACTTCATTTGCATGCAGCTTCTATCACGCTTTTAGTGAATTGGAGGCAACGTCAGTCCGCCTTTGATAACAAGACGACAGAGAGCGGTTAAAGGGAACCGTCTTGGTACTCATTAAGTCCCCACCAGATCCTCTGTGCTTCCAGGTTTTTAGAGGGCATATGAATGGCACAAAGGGAGGGTAGAAAATGAGCTGGGGGTGAGCAGACCCTCAGGTACGTGACGGAAAGCCAAAGTTGGAAACATTTTTTTTACATTTTAAGCAGAGGTATCAAAAGAAAGGTGCAAAGGAAGAGGGGAAGCTGTTTATTTTCTGGAGCTGTGACTTCTGGGAAAAAAAAGAGATTATTATTGGATGCTGGGATTGACTGGGATTGCTCCCTTCGCTGTTTGGACAGCTTCCTCGTTATTGTCCAACAGCCGGCACTCACGCTGCTCTCGATTGGGCCGAGGAGCGGCCGAGTGTCATGGGAGGAATCATGTGAAATGAAAGTCATCTATTTGTGCTCATCGATTAAACATTGTTCCCCGGGGGTCTTTCAATCAGCTGATTTAATTAACAAGTTTCACAGGACTAACAGGCAGCAGGAGCCTGCAGCTAGGGGAGAAAGGGGAAAGGAAAAGCACAGTTTAAAAAAAGGGAGGTGTTATACTGGAATATATAATCTGTACAATAAATGGACGACGGCAGAGAAAGGACGATTTGACTGTGGCTGGATTAACGTTAGAAAAGGAACAGAAGCATGTCAGCTGTGGTCTTTAAAACAAACGTTTAGACAACAAGCAGGGGCTATTTTTTTTTCAACAAATGTACTGTAATGATAAAAATATGGTGGGATCATGAATGATATGGAAAATATAAAGAGAAGTATTTGCACATACTGAATGTTCAGGTCACTGACATCACAGGAGTGAGAACTAGCCTGTGTGAATAATACTAAACAGTATTTAGCTCGACTGAGAGGTAAGTTTCAATGTGAGTTGTTGACTTTAATGAACATAATGCTGGACAAAAGACTTTTGACAGTAAAAAATGTTCATGTTGTCTGACAGACATTTTCCCAGAGAAAGAAACACATAAGAGTGATAAGGACAATGAATCAGAACATTAACTGGAATAAATCTATTTATATTTTTCATGTTTCAAGTTTCCTGGTTGGAAAAAAAATATTCTCATTTCTTTCCCCTGGTGTTGGCTGGAAGGAGGGTGTGTTGCAGGTGGAGGCACAGAGGGGCTGACTGGGTAAGTTTGTCTGATCACTCTGGCAGTTTTGCAGATGACGCAGCTTTTTTTTTTCCAGTCTTGGCAGGTAAAATTAAAAGAGGAAAGCTTATATTAGCTGTGGTTTAGGAGACCTAAATAGTGAACAGAAACCCTTTCTGTCAGTGCATCTCTGCTACATTTGTTTATGGATTTTAGTTTTTGCATTTGCAGAAACAGGTGAAATGAGCACCTATTCTTTGAGGTTTTACATGAATTAGTATTGTAAAAAAAAGCTATCGTAATTACTAGAAAGCAACAAACTTCTTATCCATTATCACAGCTTTCAGAGTGGTAAGCCTGAATAAAAGCAGACTATTTGTTTAATTCAGGGCTGCACGGTGGTAAAGTCTGTACTGTTGTTCTTGCAGCAAGAAAGAGTTAGAAATTTTTCCACAAGCATTCTTGGGTTCTCTCCAGAAAGCCCAGCTTCCTCCTCTAGCCCAAAACAATGATGGATGGGTTAATTGGTCTCTCTAAACTCCCGCTAGGTTTGAGTGTGTGCATGGGTGTGTTGCCTTGTGATGGACTAGCAACCTGTCCAGGGTCTATGACCACTGGAGAAAAGCACAGACCCAAGTATAAACAGGTTTAGACAGTGGATGACTTGATTTTATTCTGTGCCAACCACAGTAGCATTCCTGAATACATTTATTGCAAAATTTGAATACACTGGTTAATTCTAATGATTTTACGTGGAAGTGCATAGTGGGGAAAAATTAAATGAACAAGTTTTAGAACCATCTTTTGCTGCAGTATCTTGATATCATTACAGATGATACGTTACATTGCTGAGGAATTGGCGTATGTAAAGTTAAGTTGTGTGACTCTATTCAAAGATAGAAATCCCTAACTTTTACATGTATACAGAATGTGATAAAAATACATAAAAATATTAATACAAATTGAATTAATTCCTAAAGAACTTAAAGCAAAACAGAAGAGAATCTCATTCCACAGGTAAGGTGGGAGTACGTAAAAAAAAAAAAAATCTCCCTGCATTTTAAATCAAGTCTGAGGAAGTTTTTATTCATCCTCTGCTAGATGACCCGAGGGCTCTGAGCTAATGTGCAAAGTTAGATTTAGATTATGCAAATTTTGGGCACTGTACACAAACGCTCTGTCCACACTGATGGTAGAATTCTGCAAAACAGGCATTCTTTGCTGCTTTAAAAAAAAAAAAAAAAAAAAAAACTCTCAGGTTTGCCTTACAATACATGCTTAAGGGTGAAAATCTTTTTAAAAAATGCATTAGTAGTGTATCTGTGGAGGTTATAAAAAACAGTGGCATTAGAGGCCTCGTTGTGCATGCCCACTATCATGATCTGTGCTACATAACTTCATACAACGGTGGAGCCATTTTTATGTGTTTTTCCACCTCTGCCTGCAGTTGAGTTGTTGTTTTTTTTTCAGGTCAGGTGAAGAAATGAATACCTGAAAGGAAATGATAAACAGTCAGTCAGATAAAACACAAGTTAAAAGTGTTTTCTGGGAATCTTTAAAAGGTTTAGCCTAACACTGCTTTAGCCATGGCTAGGACCTTGTTCTATTGAATTTTCATGAAGTTAATGCCAACAAGCTCACCCACTAGAGGTGCAGCATATGTAGCATAGGATCCATTCAGCACCATATGTAAGAGTTACCAGGTTGTTGTAACAAAAACACTTCTGGGTG
The DNA here is from genome assembly GCF_011125445.2 of Fundulus heteroclitus. Classification (NCBI taxonomy): domain Eukaryota; kingdom Metazoa; phylum Chordata; class Actinopteri; order Cyprinodontiformes; family Fundulidae; genus Fundulus; species Fundulus heteroclitus. Next base: position 15,709,051 of record NC_046381.1, read on the forward strand.
TGGATACTCAGGAAAAGAGATTCGAACTTAGTGAACTTAGATATGTAAAAATAGACACACAGATGCAAGAAGCAGTAAAAAACAAAACAAAAAATACAGTATTTCTAAGTGGAGCCTATAAGTGGAACCTCAATAAAATGTTCACTATTCATTGAGGCTGTGATAGAACGAGGGGGAGCAAGAGTTTCAGTAGAAAACACAGAGCTAAACCGAGTCCAGCAAAAATGATCCATTTCAACTTTTCTTTGTCTCATGAAACAGTCTGCATATGGAAATGTCGTTGGGTTTTGGAGATCTCCACGTTAAAGTAATAATTAGCCTGTCTTAATAATTACTGATATGAAATGCTGCACTCTGTAATAATAATTCGTTTATCAGAGATTGAAGATTGGCCATAAAACTCCTAATGGTGCAGCTCTACATAGCAGTGCATTGTGAATAGAATAACAGAAGCTGAAAAACAACAAAAAAAACAAAATAAAAGATTTTACAATCATTGCTGCACACACACACACACACACACACACACACACACACACACACACACACACACACACACACACTTTACGTCAGATACGAGATTTCTTCAAAAATGCTGCCTTTTACTCGCCCTGTGAGACTAAAACGTTCAGGCGCATTCCTTCCAATGAAAGCTTTTGAGGAATATCTCTGCTGCCCAGTACAGCACTGGGGTTCTAGCTGTGAAACTCCTCCTTTCTCTGTCAGGGATATCTGTACATTCCTGGATTCAAAGTTGTTAGCAGTCTCTTTTGTTTCTCTGTGTGCAGTTCGGTCCCCGTTTCCTCCCATGGCTGGGTCCAGCAGAGTCATGTGAAGCACGCTGACATTGGAGTGGGAAAGCCAGGAATCTGTGTAGCGCCAAAATTATCAGAGATTTATTTATAACTATTCACAAGGCATTTATCCACAGTTGTCATGATTTAGGTTTGTGTTTGTTTTGCTTTGGACTTTTCAGCCTGTCACCTCTCAGCCACCAGCCCCTATCCAATCAGTTCACTCACCCGTTAATTAGCTCACATCAACTCCACATGCTGCCAGTAATGACTCTTAACTCTGCTCACCTGTTCACCTGCCCCTTCTGCCCCTTCTCATCCTCACAATAAACCTTTTAAAAACGTGACTCTGTGTCCGGTTGAATATCGGGTTCACCAGCGCCATGCATTACAACAGTGCAGTCAATGGCCTCCTTATAAGCAAGCATGCCGGCCAAGAAAGCACACATCCATCTGCAAAGCAGAGATGAAGAGAATAATAGAAGCAAAAGGAATTGCTGGACGCGAGAATGCAAATAAGAATTGTGTCACTTCTGTCACTTGTGCAGAGCGTCGGAGATGAAACACGGGAGAGCGAGGGGAAAAGAAAGCACATAAGTCGGCTGGGCGAGCAAGGAGATGGATTGTGCGTCTGCAGGCTGATTAATATAACTCATTGAATGCAGGTGCTCGGAAGGATGGGGTAAATAATTAGGAGATACAGACCCTGAAAGCAGGGAACATTTCCCCAATCACAATAAAAGTGGGAAAACTAGACGATTATTTTTCTTTTTTTTCGGTTGCATTTTCCAGCTCTTATGTGGAACGTCTTGTCAAATCATCCACAGCACAACACCAATGTGTATAATTAAAGAGTCGCTGTGGCAGTTTGTCCCTAAATGCGCTCTAACTACATCACATTTGATGCTGTGTGTGCTTTGACCTCCACAGGACTCAAACAAATGCCATTTCTGTTGTATGCGTCTCAATCCCCTCACAAGTCTGGCTGTGGACCTTTGCAGACACATGGAAGCATATATTACCTTATACACTTATTATGCCGCTCTTATACCGCAAAAGTGGCTGAGAGGTCCACCTTTAATCGCTTAACAGACTGAGTCACAATATGTGATCATGCATTGAATGCATGAAAAGTGGCTATTATACTATAAAAAGGGGGGCTTAAAAGCTATAAATAATTGGCCTATACCCAACAGTAACTTAATCCAATTACTTACATAACCATAAGTGAACCATAAGTTGCAAAGCAATGTGAAAAAAAAACAAAAAAAAAACACATGGGCTACAGTATAGCCATTATTTTCAGGAATCAAAGATGATACAAGAAACAACTTCAGTGAACTTAGTAGACGAGAGAATCATTGTCCAGTTGGAGTACCAGCTTGTGTAAAACTATAAAACTATCCAGCTGCTGACTTGAGGTAAAGGTGAAACATTTGGAGGTAATCTTCCACTTTTGTATTCCATTTAACTTACAGTGTACCAGAACCGCCTGAAGCTAAACTGACCCTTGGCGTAATACCACCACCACTATGCTAGTTTTACGGTGTTTTGAGTTTGAAAGCCTCATGACCCCTCTAAATACACTTCTTGTTATTGTGGCCAAATAGTTCAAACTTTTTTATCCATCTGACCATAAAACGTTTCTCCAGAAGTCGTTTTGCATGCTCATGTTAGCTAGTTGCAATTTTCCATTGAACTTAAAGCGTAACTCACCCCCTCTAATATTTTAAATATGCATTTAAAGAAGGCAATGCCTGTTGGACCAGAGACAGTGCCTAGGGTGAGGGCTGGGCCACTAGAACAAGGTAAATGAATGCTAAGCTAACAACTCGCTAACCTGAACATCGATAGAAACGTTGCAAAGCTCACTATTCCGACTCCAATTCACTATAGAGGCGTGCGAGACGGAGACGCTTTTATACCCGACAGGAGCAGAGCCACTGACGTCAGTTTTTCAGGGTGACGTTACAATATCTCTTGAACCAAAACTAATACTGATTCAAAATTCAAATGCAGTACACTCGGAAACGTGATCAGGGCGCCACACGGAGAAGTTTTAGACAAAAACAAAAAAGCAGGATTTCAATAAAAGTGCAGTAATTTGTCAAAATAATAACCAGGGCATGTAGACAGCAACAAAAGACACCCATGTATAAAGTTTATTATAAAAAAGTCAATTTGGGGCTTAGCTACGTTTGAAAAACATCCATTTTGGAGCAGGGGCTTGATTCAGCGTTTGGTACGATGGTGTATAACAGCGTCTTCACAGGGCATCGTGGATCTGATGTTCCTGAGCATCTTCACTGGTTTTCTCTCATCTGAGGCTAGAACTGGGAGTTCCAACAGAAAAATGGTCCCAAACACATGGAAAGGTTAAACCAGGCTTCTTGACTGGCCTCCCCAAAGTCCTGCCCTATTAAATGTGTAAACATTTATTTCAATAACTTAATAGTATATTTGTTTTTATTCACCAGGTAGAATTCAGTGACCGTAGCTAAAGATGTAAACAAAGTAGATGCTGTGCATACTTCCAGCCCAAGCTAACTTTCAACCCCATTCACTGGCTAGGCTTTTGAGGAATAGTTGTCTTTATAACTTGCTCTCTACTTCTCTCTACAAAACACGGCATCAACATTAAGTAATATTCCCTTCCCTGACGGTTCTCTCGTGGAAACAAATGGGCAGGCATTCCGGACAGATAAGTCCTGATTGGTATGAGGGACTCGTCCCAACCCCAACACCGTCTTTTTACTTCTCCACTGGTCATTAACTCCTCGAGTAGCTTCTGTGTCGACACCCGGTGCAAAGATAATAACCAGACGGGTGCATTGTGATGGTAATTTGGAAGGGCAGCAGCGTTTGCCCTTTAATCTCTTCCGCAGGAGTGGATCTTAAGAAATGTTTAGACGGTGCAGTCACCCAGAACGACTGAAATACATTTACATGTCTACGTGCATGAGATTGAAATTAGGCAAGCTCTGTGTAATTGTTTTTCATTGGCTTATTGATCTACTTGTTAATTGACTTCTAATTCTGGACGTGGAAGTGCGGCGCCTCTATTCAAAACTCAGAAGTGTGTCTTTTGCAAAAGTCGTCATTGTTTCATCCATATTTCCTATTTTGCTTCCCAGAACAAGGACTTTCTGATAATCTTTTTAAGTGTTGATAAATAGATGTTAATGGTTTCTTAAGATATTTTAAATGCTCCTCAAAGTTGGAACCCCGGCCTGGAAGTTCAGACGGTTCTCATCAAACTCAAATGCAGCATGTGAAGCAGTAAGAGTTGTGGTAATAAAACATTTATTTGACTTTCTGTACTGTCCAACCTCTGTTAATGCCCTTGCTGATGAAATACACTATTAAAGGAGAGTTGTTTTTTCCTCACTGTTGCCCCATGCCACACCCATGATTGTCTTATGGTAGCCAATTAGCCCGAAAGCTCCATCCATACAATACAATCGATTTGCTACATTTAGAAGTATTTTTTTTTAAGTTAGCTTTTTCTGGTGCCATATATTGTACAATTTTTTTTGGTTTTGTTTTTTATAAAGTAACAGAAGTATATAGCGCTGATATTTGGTCAATAATTCGACTCGTGTAGTCGGGTAGAGCCATTGTTTAAGTTTACCATGTGCAGTTTTAAAACAAATATCTTCACAAGACGAATCGAATTGGTGCGTTTTAGTTTTTAAGCGGTAACTTTATGAGATTTTGCAACCAGAAAATAATCCAATTGGTCAAATTTGTCTCAAGTAATTTATTTAGTAGCTTTCCTTCAGCCATCTGGGTTGCAGTGCACATTAAAAGCTGAGGCAGGGGCAGAGTTGCCCTACTTTAAGAAGTTTTTAGTCACTGTGATTCTTTCTCTGGCATATTATTAAAATGATTTTGACCCAAGAAGGACATGATGTAAACCCTTAGCAGTTTTTGAAATCAGAACTTTTTAAACCTTGGTTTGAAAATGTTGATACGGACAAACAAGCTAAACCGTTATTTTGGTGTCCGGTTACACCCTTACCACTGGACACACAGGTCTGATAATGTCCCACTTTCTTTTGCGTCTGTTTTTGCTGGAGAATAAACAGATTTTTGCCATCTTGGTTTTAAAGGCAAGGCAAGGCAAGGCAAATTTATTTATATAGCACAATTCAGTACAAAGACAATGCAAAGTGCTTTACATGATTAAAATATAGCAAAATAAAACAGAATAAAAGCAAGTAGGAATAAAATATAGATAGAAAATAGAACAAAAAAGGTGTGATTCAGTTAACTAGGACAGTTGAAGGCAATTTTAAACAAATGTGTTTTTAATCTTGATTTAAAAGAACTCAGGCTTTCCGCACTTTTACAGTTTTCTGGAAGTTTGTTCCAGATAATTGGAGCATAGGAACTAAATGCTGCTTCTCCATGTTTGGTTCTGGTTCTAGGTATGCAGAGCAGGCTGGAGTCAGAAGACCTGAGTGGTCTGGAGGGTTTATACGCTGATAACAAGTCTGTGATGTATTTAGGAGCTAAGCCATTTAAGGATTTATAGACTAACAGAAGTATTTTAAAGTCTATTCTCTGAGATACAGGGAGCCAGTGTAAGGACTTTAGAACTGGTGTTATGTGCTCTACTTTCTTAGTCTTAGTGAGGACGCGGGCAGCAGCGTTCTGGATCAGCTGCAGCTGTCTGATCCACTTTTTAGGCAGACCTGTGAAAACACCGTTGCAGTAATCAATTCGACTAAAAATAAACGCATGGATTAGTTTTTCCAGATCCTGCTGAGACATCAGTCCTTTAATCCTAGAAATGTTCTTCAGGTGATAGAAAGCCGACCTTGTAATTGTCTTTAGATGCTTTTGGAGGTTCAGGTCTGAGTCCATCACTACTCCCAGATTTCGGGCCTGATTAGTGGTTTTTAGCTGAAGCGACTGAAGCTGTGTGCTAACTTTTGATCTTTCCTCTATTGGTCCAAATATTATTACTTCAGTTTTGTTTTTATTCAATTGGAGAAAATTTTGGCACATCCACGTATTGATTTCTTCCAGGCATTTACTCAGTGCCTGAACTGGTTCATAGTCACCTGGTGACATGGTGATGTAGAGCTGTGTGTCGTCTGCATAGTTATGGTAGTTGATGTTGTTATTTTTTATTATCTGAGCTAGAGGGAGCATGTAGATATTGAAAAGGAGGGGACCCAGAATGGACCCTTGGGGAACCCCAAATGGGATTTTTGTCATCTCTGATGTAAAGTTACCTACTGATACAAAAAATTCCCTGTCCTTTAAGTAGGATTTAAACCAGTGGAGAGCTGTAGCAGAGAGGCCGACCCAGTTCTCCAGGCGCTCTAACAGAATGGAGTGATCAACAGTATCAAATGCTGCACTAAGGTCCAATAGAACCAGCACGGTGGTTCTTCCACAGTCTGTATTTATATGGATGTCATTAAACACCTTGATCAGGGCGGTCTCTGTGGTGAGCACGGAAACCTGACTGGAAAACGTCAAAGCGGCTGGTCGTAGTTAAGAAGGTGTTTAATTGTTGAAATACAACTTTTTCAATGATCTTACTGATAAAGGGGAGGTTTGAGATGGGCCTGTAGTTCTGGAGTAGTAGTTTGTCTAAATTATTCTTTTTCAGCAGTGGTTTGATAATTGCTGTTTTTAGGGACTGGGGGAAAACACCTGACAGAAGGGACGTGTTTATTATCTGAGTCAAATCAGACGCTAGGACAGGTAAAACTTTTTTAAAGAAAGCTGTGGGTAGAACATCAAGACAGCAGGAGGAGGAACTTAGCTGCTGAATGATCTCCTCCAAGCTTTTGTAGTTTATTTGGCTGAATTGGGACATTTTGTCAGGATAAATTCCAGCTGAGTACGGCTTTGGTTCTAGAGTTGGTGTGGATGTACAAACTGATCCTCTAATTTTTAGGATTTTCTCAGTAAAGAAGTTAGCAAATTCATTGCAGGCCCTGGTGGAGTGGAGTTCAGAAGCCACGGACACAGGAGGATTTGTTAACCTGTCGACTGTGGCAAATAAGACACGAGCGTTATTAATGTTTTTCTTAATGATCTCAGAGAAGAAAGATTCTCTTGCATTTTTCAGTTGTAAGTTATATCTAAAAGTGTTGAGCAAATCTACTCACTTTGAAAAGTCCTCTGAAAGATCCCCTTTCTCCTCTTATTTACCAATATACCGCATCACTAACCATCTCGAACTGATTACATTTAATTACTCTAAATGGCTTCCTCGAAACCACGGCGCTACTAATGAATGTTGGTCACGAACCGCAAGTGCAAAGTCCTCTCGAGGCTTCCATTCCTCCTCTTGCTTCTCTTACATCTTATCAGAGGAGGGAGATAAATGTGGCGGAGGAAACATGAAGGAGACTGGAGGGAGCTCAAGGCACGACTGCACCTTTCAGGGTTAGTTTGCAGAAGGAGGTTAAGACGCTGTCAGGGCAGGAGAAGGATTTGCATGCAATCAGCAAGTTCCCATGAAAGCTGGGAAACATTAAGAAAAAAAGAAGATGCACAAAGTCCATTTATGCTCATGTTTATGAATAAATGTTCAATGCACAACAAACCTGAAAAAAGTAGGGCTATGCCCTGTGAATTGCTAATGTCGCATTTCATATTAAATTATTGACAAACTTTTTTATTGTTTAAACTGTTTCACTCACAAACGATCACCTGTTGGGAGATTAAATCAGATGTTTTTTTTTTTTCTAAAGTGGCTTGCAAATCTTCTTATCTCATGATGAAAGTAAACTGTTTGATGTCTAAAGTCAGTACAACTCTTAGAATACAATAAAGCTAAACCAGACACGCTCTGTCAGTCTTTTCTTTTATCCACTATTTTATAAGATATCCAGAAAAACTTAAACTTAAATAGAAACATAGTTCAGTGGCTCTCAAACTTTTTTTATTCCCATACCTCAGAAAATACAGTCGTCATAATTTAGGATTTTGTTTGTTCTGTTTTGGACTTTTCTCTAATCAGTCACTCAGTCAGCAGTCAAGTAGCCCACATCAGCTCTATCTGCTGCCAGTAATTACTTCTGCTCACCTGTTCCCCGGTCCATATATACCTGCCTCAGCCAACTCATCCCTGCCAGAACGTCTCTTTTCTTCTCATCTCATCTATTGTGTCTCATCTGCTTCTACCAGTTCATGTATGCACAGCCAGCTGGACTCTTCTGTTGAAAGTCACCTGTGTCTGCATACTGCAGTTTTGCCTGTTTCCCTGTGAGTTCCATCCGCTTGTTCTGCCTGTTCTGTTGGTTCCCCGTTCCACATCGCCTGTTTTTGCTCACTACCTTCCTCCTCTGGTCTCCTGCTTATCCCTGCCTGCCTACACCATCAACCATTAATCTACTGTTCTTCAATTATGCATTATGTGTTGTCATTTCTGCTTTAACTTTCTGTTCTCTCTCTTTTCTCTTCATAGTAGGTACATCTGGTCTGGCGTTCTGTTAACTGTGACATCATCCAGAGAAGACGGCTCACCCGCTACTACCATCTAATGTAGAACAGATTACTAGATCAATGTGTGCTTCTGTGCTTTTTGTTTCTCTTGTTGTGTCTCTGCTCTGTCTTCTGTAACCCCCAGTCGGTCAAGGCAGATGACCGTTCATACTGAGCCTGGTTCTGCTGGAGGTTTTTCCTTCCCATTAATGGGGAGTTTTTCTTCCCACTGTCGCTTTATGCTTGCTCAGTATGAGGGATTGTAGCAAAGCCATGGACAATGCAGACGACTCTCCCTGTGGCTCTACGGTTCCCCAGGAGTGACTGGTGCTTGTCGGGACTTTGATGCAATCAACTGGTTTCCTTATATAGGACATTTTTGACCAATCTGTATAATCTGACCCAATCTGTATAATATGATTGATTTTGTAAAGTGCCTTGAGATGAAATGTTTCATGATTTGGTGCTATATAAATAAAACTGAATTGAATTGAATCTGTCTAGTCTGGTTCTGCTTGCCTGCCTCATCTGCCACTACTCATCCTCACAATAAACCTTTTAAAAACGTAACTCTGTGTCCGGCTGAATATCGGGATCGCCAGCGTCATCCATTACAACAGTGGCAGGATCCTGAAATGCCTTTTAAAAATGTATGACATTAACAAAGAATAGTAAAAGCTTATACGTCTATAAGTGGTTAAAGTGATATAACGTACCACAAAAGTTCAAAAAAATTTAAAGGATTGTATAGCTTAGAGCTTAGGGGTCACCAACATGGTGCCAACGAGTACCACGTAGCCACCAAGGACCACATGTGGCGCGCATGAGCCTGTTGTTAAAAAAAAAAAGCACAATTCACCAGTGAGCTGTATCTAAAACTTTATTTTATTCCATTACTCTTCCTGCTTATTCACAGTTGTATTTACATAGATTTAAAAATGACAATCTCTACAACAAAGCATGAATTTTTTTTTTTTTTTTTTTTTTTTTTTTTTTTTTTTACATAAAGTTAAGGTGTACTCTGACTCTTCTAGTTCAAAGGTCAGTACCGGTAGCCCTTCGTCTGACAGCAGCTCTCAGTTTCAAGAAGTTTGGTGACTCGTGGCTTAGACTATAAAATAAAGCCGATCCATCACCAAAATGGAAATCGGGTACATAAACTAGTGCAGCTGTACTGCTTAAAACACAATAATCGCATTTAATCATATTTGGAAATAAACTGATATGCGTGGAACAAAAAGTGGAACAAAAAGACAAAGGGACGATCCCAAACATAAGCTATCGAGATAAACGGTAACATTTATCTGTGGCTACAAGTGAGGTTAAAGTTATGTCTTATTATTCAAACACATCTATATTCTTGTGGAATCTTAAGCAGCAGCGACTTATTGAAAAAAAAAAAAGCCCTAAAGTGAGTTGTATTTAGCTGCATTGCAAAAAGGGAACTAAAAGTAAGTAAAGTTTTCTTGAAATGAGTATATTTTCCTTGATTTGAGCAGTTAAATAAGGCTACTTGCCAATGGAATAAGATTCTTGCACTTAAAGTAAGAACTATTCATCTCCATCATCTTATTTCAAGTGCATGATATCTAATCATCTTATTTTAGGGGTAAAAATACTTATTCCATTGGCAAATAATCTTTTTTAGCTGCTCAAATAAAAAAAAAAAAATACACTAATTTCAAGAAGATTTTACTTACTTTTAGTTCCCTTTTTGTAGTGTGGGTTAAGGTTGACCTAAGCATTACTTTCCAAACACCATGTTGGATTGAAAAGTGAGATTCAAATGGTCCAGCTTCTTGTAGTCGGTTGCTGGGAACAAAATATTCGACACTTCTCCCGTCTTACAACGCAACGCAGCAACTTGAATCTTATTTCCCCGCTGTGGTTGTGAGGAGCATTCACAAACGCAGTTTAAGTCCCTGCTAAAAACAAAAATGGGTGCGTAGCCGAGAGTTTGGAGGCCTCGTTTCCCGTAGACCCGCCCGTTGCATTTTCTGGCCGGTCTTTACTCAATCCAGCAACGTCTAAACATTAAACTACACATCTACGGACGGTTTAAGAAGGATTAACTGCGCTCATACCTCAACCCTTTCTTCTCTCAGCTATTCTCGCGGATGTTCCTGAACCATTTTTATGACATGTTTTTATGGCGTGTCGGTCGGAAGATAAAGTTGCACCTTTCAAACAGAGCAGATCTATTTTTTCCCCCCACCCTAACAGATTAGCCCCGAGAGTTTATCCTGCCTCCGTACGATTAGCACACTTTTCCTGAAAATAAAACCAATCACACTGCGCGTCACAGGTGTGACTGCGCGTCAGCACATCATCCCCGCCAACCTGCTAGAACTAATTTGCTACCACCGCAGGATTAGTCCCATCCTACCATGTGACCGTGCAACCTAAAAAAAAAAAAAAAAAAAAACGGTAACAAACGTTCAGCGAGGCAGCGCCGCGGACAGGGAGGAGAGGGTGATTATCACGTTGCTTTGGTACACGGGTGGGAGGACGAGTGTTTTGGATGAGAGAAGGCTGTGACAGTCTCAAGGCCTGTTGCCATTACCGACTGTAATCAACATCTTGATCCGTCCATCATCGCTACCCATTGTTAAATGCTGTAAGTGCCTATCACGGGGCATGTTTGTCCACCCACAGATAGACACAAAGCCTGTTAAAATCCACCGTGACAAAAGAGAGGAGCAGATGGAGAACTGCTATTTTTTTTTTTTTTTGCCACAACCAGCAGGTTCATAAATTCATTCTTTCATTACACATACAATATAGGCTGTAAGTTCGGGCACCCTTACCCATGTTTCAGTTAAATGTCTGCGAATGTTTATCGGTATGGGAAGAAAGTTAGGGTTTATACACAGAACTAATAATTACACGGGAGCAGCCGTCATTCAGGAGAGCATCCTCTTCCTTCTGAGACCCGATGATAAACACGCGAGCGCCGCGTCGCATTCATCCTTTACTTCCTCCATGTTATGGCAAAACATAAAAAGTCAATTCAGCCAAACCCCTCCCGCTACTTTCTATATACGGAGGCGTTTCTCTGCTCGCGTACCTCCCTTCCCAGTTGGACCTATTCAGAAAATTTCCACCCCACACAAATCCATACACATCGGAAAGAAAGCACCTGTTTGTGCTTCCATAGACATGCATACATCAGCCGGTAGTTTTGTGTCCGCAGGCCATGCATGTGTTCTCTCAGGCATGTCTGCATCGTATAATAATATCAGAAACGATGCAAAGCAAGGAGCCGAAATCCGTCTGCGCAGCAGTTCTGACGCTGTAAACGCTGTAGCATTTAATGGCTTTGAAAAATGTTACTTTGTCCCGCAGCCAGCAGACCATTCCATTCCATTTAGTTCACAGAACAATAATTTAGTTCACATAACAATAATAGCGCGTCCTATTTACCTTGTAGGTCATGGAAAGCAAACATTATCAGTTCTAGCAACAAATCAGAAACACTGGAGAGTTTGATAAATGCTCAGAGACCAGACAGTCATTAGCAGTACAAGCTGAGGAGAATATATACTATATGGCCAAAAAATTGACCCGACCACCCACACTGCAAAAACTGAACTAAAAGTAAGTAAAATTGTCTTAAAATGAGTATATCTGTCCTTGATTTGATCAGGTAAATAAGATGATCTGCTAATGGAATAAGAGTTTTACACTTAAAATAGAAACAATTCACCTCCATCATCTTATTTCAAGTGCAGGATGTCTAATTATCTTATTTTTGGGGTCAAAATACTCATTCAATTGGCAGATAATATTATTTACCTGCTCAAATCTAGGAAAGAAACACACATTTTAAGAACATTTTACTTATTTTTAGATTTGTTTTTGCAGTGCAAATAGTTATCACAGATGTTGAAAATTCAGCACCTAAGCATGCAAACTGCTTCTACGAACTTTTTTTAAGGAATAGGTTTCAGGATGTCAGTGAATTCCTGTGTGGTCCCTGGATTAGATACTACGTAAGCAATACGTCCAGGTGTGAAGTTTCTTTGCTACTAAATATTCCATAGTCAACATTAGTGGGTTTATAAGTACATACAATCATTGTCCCCAACACATAACTCTTTACAGATGATAACACAGAGATCAAGAATCACAATATTTTTAATTTGGCCGCGACTTTGAGCACATATCGAGAAAATGTAATTTGCGTTACAGTGCTCGCTTATAGATATTTCGGATACATAGTTTGTATATAGAGAAAAGAAAAAGGGAGGCTATGAAAGTGTGATATACATATTTTGTTTCACAGCAGTGAAGCTGCCAACCCAGGCAGGAAGTCGTTTATTATGTCCATCAGACTGACAGTCTCTGTGGCAGCTGGTTTCACCAAACAGCGCTCTGTAGCGCCAACCTGGAGGCAACACTCTAAACATCCAAATACTTAATTAATTAATAAAATCAGTGAAAGTAGAAATAAAATAATTTCAAACATTCATGTGCCGCTAAGCTGAGCTTTTTTTTCTGCATGTAAACTAAGAAAATCATGCCTTTGATGGTGTGGAAGCTTTCTGTGTTCGTATTTGGATGGACACTCATAGGATGGAAAGAAAATAAATGGACAAAGTGTTGAATTGGCAGAGACCAGGCAAGGTAATAATCGGCACATCAATTCTATTACCCCGGCATGTCAGTGGCTTAAGGCGTTGGCTTGGCCTCTACAACACACTGGCCTTTTTTAATTGTTTTTCTAATTAAGGTTTACCAGAAAGCTTTGGTTAGCAAATTATCAGGGTGCTACACCTACATTTGTCCAAATGTGAAGCCAGAAAAAAATGTAAAACAACAAATTAAGAAATAGCTTTAATTATGCACTTTTTTAATCTTAATGCTAGTATTTCTGAGGGTTTATTACCCCAAAACTTAATTTCTCCAGCACATATTTCAACCAAAATATTTCAACCAAAATCAAACCGAAGTGAGGAATTGCTTCATAGTATACTCTTGCTAACTGACCTAATTGCTCACTGCCAAGACTCAGTTCCCTTTTATCATTCTTATTAATCTGTTTTTCCTCTATGAAATCCAGATTTTATTATGATAAAACACTCATTCATTAGCCACCTCACCCCGTCGCAGCTCTGCTACTTCTTGGGGGGTGAACCTGAAAAAAAGAAAGAACGATCTGACGGGATTTTTAACATTAGTTGGCGTGTTGCTTCATCAGAGGACTCAGAGCACATAGAGGTCCAAATTAGAGACTTCAGATCTGCAGCTTCCCGCAGTGCAGCTCCATGAGGTCTTTCCCACAACCAGCGGGAGGTTAGCAGCCAACTTTGAACGCTGTGGGAAATTAAGCTTAACTTATTGGTGGTGGGTGAGAGTACTAGCATGTGAGCCTGGCGTGAAGCGTAAACCTTAGTGCAGCAGTATACAGTCTACTTTCCCTTGTTTCCTACAAAAAATGATTTGGTATAAATACCATTCTATCCATTTTGTTGCTGAGTAAGCTGTTTATGAGCTCGCATTGCCTTCAGGAAAAAAAAAGGTCGACATACAGGATGCCTTTCGGTACAAAAAAGAAACAGATTGCCATGAAATTGGATGAGCACCGAGAGCAGACACGATCCGAAAAGGTCAAATCCTTTTGTTTTAAATTACCCTTTAACCTTTCCTCTAGCAACTATTCAGGACAAATAAAACAATTTAGCATCACAGCTGCAAAAAATGCACAGCCATAACCTCTGTATGGTGCAACCCCATGGCTATCCCTTATTGCTGAAAGTAATTATCTTCCAGTTACTGTCAATTGGCAGGAAAAGGTGAAAAGGTCTTTTCAAATTATCCGGATTATTATGCTTGCTGGATTACTGGGAAAACATCTGGAGGAACTTGACCAGATCGACATAATTTTACACTTCAAAATGTGCCTTGATCACATTAATTTGGATTGTGCAAGCAAATAATAAAGTTTGTTTCTCGTCTGATTTCCCTTCCAAGATCAGTTTCATTTACGTTCTAACTACAACCGTGCAATATGCAATAATTTACGTCCCCGCGCAGTGAATTATGTATCGATTTGATCTCCAAGAAGTCAGAGTTTTCAATAGAGGGGGAACATCAATCTGGGCAATGTATTATTGATGTTTACGTTAAGGGAATCACAACCGGATTGCTCCTCTCACATTACAGCGTGCGTCCATAAATAAAAGCAAGCATGGATGCGCGCACACAGACACACACGAGGTGCGTCATCTTCATAAGCACATGCAGCGGAACAAGGCTGAGTCGACGCAAAAGGCACAAACACTGTCAGGGGAGCAGGTGTTTGTCTCTAAACAAAGACATAAGGAGATGTACGGTAAGATGGTACGGTATTTTTCTTCCTACAAACGTGTCTGATCTGGCTCTGTCTGTTCATTTCTTTCTGAACTGAACAGAAACTCTTGACTCTTGATGTATTCTTTGGTTTATTCTTACCAGACAGACTTCGCCTTAAAAGTCACACTGACACTATATATTGTCCTAATTGCTTGTTGTTTTATAAAACAGTTTATATGGCTTCACGATAATAGGAAAACATATAGTTGTGACACCCACCAACAACCATTTTGCCATCTTTTTTTTTTTTTTTTTTGCTTCCTTTATTACAATTTAACAACCACTTTATGTCAGCATTAGCCTGTCAGCCACTAAAGATATCGATACTTTGTGCAGCTAGACACCATCCAACTGCCTAAATATTTTGTTTATATGGTATTTACCCAAATATTGCACCCATGACTTAATAACTGGATTCAATATTTTGTCCTGCTCTATTTATCAATTAGCTCTTTGCTTATCTTTTACTATTTACTTTGTATGTTTTTGTTTGTAATTTTTTTAACCAATCTGTATAATCTGATTGAATTTGACTTTGGAAAGTGCCTTGAGATGACATGTTTCATGAATTGGCGCTATATAAATAAAAATTAATTGATTTTAATTGAAAAGTATGTAAATTGTTAACAGGATAAAAATGTTTTTCCCTTTTGACAAACTTCCAATTCCATGTAATAAATGTTGTTCACGTTGCTTCCTATCTTGCCATGTCTTCTGGCGTTTTGAAATGGGTAAATGGGCCCAAATGTGAGGAAACGAAGCAGATGTTAGGGAGTATCACGTCAAGGCTTCGTAGCCTGTGCGCTGCATTTGATGCTCCGCTGTTCTGAATATGCCGTGTGTATTGGGATCTAGGGTGCAGGATTCAGCGTTCTACTGCATCAGGGAAATTTTGAATTGTCAATGTTCATTGAGTGCACCCGCAGTGGTCAAATATTTATCAGCCGAATTGATCAGAAAGTGGGTCATGCAATCAGTTTCACTTTCATTTCAAGGCATGAGGGGAGAGACACGCCCACGTAGCGTAGCATGAAATTAGGTATCCAATCCTTTTATTGCTGCTATATTTTAGTTGCACAAATTTGGTGCACAGGATGTGTGAAAGCTGCGGTGCTTATCTGGTGGAATGCATCAAGATGTGCAAAGAAAAAATGTTGCAAAGTGGCAAATTGTGTTTGCTACAGCGTCAGATGCGTAGTAAGGCGACGCGGGGACTTCATTTTGTGACGGCACAGTGTCTTCCTACGCCACTGAAATGAAAACCAGAAGCATAAAAATGTGACATGGGTATTAATTACAATATAAATAGTGTGGTACATGGTAGCAAATGAACAAGCAAACATCCAGAATGCTGAACTTGGCGTATTTAAATACATTACTCAAAATAAAGTCCACTACCTTGTTTAGCACTAGGCATAATTAAATCCTTTTCTTTTAAGTGTATGGCTGCTGTGCTGGTATTTCATAGAACTATTGTCAGCGACACCAGCTGAAACGAGAGGTTATGAATCAGAAATATGCACTGAAAGTACTCAGATGAAAATTTTAAAAAAAGGATGGATTTGTACCAGTTTAGGTTCTGAAGACAAACCTAAACTGGTTCTCATCATTTTCTGCTTTGACATCAGCATCACTCATCACCAATAATCATCAGACTAAGATTCTGGTCCAATATTTGCAACTGAACCTCTTTAGAACTGAAACACTCCCTCTGTCTGACTTCTAGTCCGGGAAAAAAAGCCCAACAGAGTAGATGAAAATGCTTCAGGATTCACGTTTGAATCACTCAAAATCACTCATCCAGCTAAAGCAACACATATCCTGGTTACTTACTAGGTTACTACTATCCTGACCATCTACTGTGAGTCCTTACAACACCCATCCACATAAGTTGGTCTTTACTATGACGGCATTTTGAGGGCTCTTTAAAAATAACATCTTTTGTAAAATCCTGCATTAGAACACTTTTTTGTACCGTTTTCTTCTTAAATTATAATTGTTTTCATGAAGGAAATGCTCTTGTGGATAATTTCTTTAGCGCTTTAGTGACGCAGTATCTTAAGGAAGCGTCTTAAAATAATCATATGTACACATGCAAACACTGGGCTACAAAATATTTTATTGATTTCATTTTATTTATTTATTTTTATTTACAGTGCATTGCCTTGCTTATTTTCTCAATGGCAAGCAGTCCTGCCTAAGCAGCCGGCAGGCCGCTCTAAACTTCTGTAGGGATTTCTAATGAATACAATCCTCTTGAAAAAAATTAAATAAAAAGGTTTTTACACCAAAATGTAGCTTTTTTTAATTTTTTTTTTTTTCATGAATCCACACAGATCACAATGGCTGCACGTCAATACATGTGAAAATCTCCAGAATGACTTTCGGTCATGGCAGGGCCCACCGCGGTCCCTCTGGAACACTCCTAATGCATACAGTAGTTGTGAATTCTGATTTGTGCATGCGCCGCTGAGTACCTGAAGGTCATGGAGATGAAGGAGGGGCCGAGCGGGAGAGGTGAGCAGCATCAGTTAATCCGCACGATGCGGAGGCAGAGGGCCTTCAGATGAAGAGGCCCACACATCCATTTATCAGCCTTAAAGCTCCATTTGGGCTCCTAAGAGCTTTTAGATTTATATCGACCCAAAAGTCATGAAGTGGGGAGCTGTGGCAATGAAAAGTACTTATACTGTACGATACAAATCCCCTCCAAAAATAAAACGAACACCTTGTGCTGTTCTCAAGATAGTAGCCATATAAACAGAAAAGTACTGTAAGAGGAATAATACTGTTAAAATCAATATTTTTTTTACTATATGCATTTATTGCTCCCTGCATCCTTCACTTGCTGCTGGCTTTCCTCCACCGATGTTTTTCTTGGAGTCACAGCTCACCAAATGTGCAATGCCTTAGCTGCAGCTGGACTTCCGTTTTAATCTCCCGTCATGTTTTTTTTGTTGCCCTCAGCAGCTGAGGATTTTGATGAAGGCCCGTCTGAACTCGATGTTGAAGGTGGTGTAGATGACCGGGTTGAGGGCGCTGTTGACGTATCCCAGCCAGGTGAAAGCGCTGTAAAGTTCAGGAGGCACGTAGCACGTCCTGCAGTGAGTGTTCAGAATGTGAGTCACAAAAAAGGGCAGCCAGCAGATGAGGAACACCCCTGAAGGAGGAAGACAGCGGAGCAGGGCGAGAGCGGTGGAGGAACCGGGTTAAAAACCATGAATGCGACACAAAGAGAAATGGTTCATGGCGGTTGGTTTTAGGGGATTGGGAAATGTAAAGAAGGGGAGAAAAAAGGAGAGAGAAAACAGATGAGTTAATTATGGTCTTACAGTAGTAGTTCCTTCCTTTACCAGACCAGCACCTCCAACATTATGTCAATAACATCAAGGACAAAGACAGACAAATCAGAAAAATCACTATTTTAACACACGTTTGTGGTTTAATTAGCGCTACAAATGTAAAATAATTGGGAAACTCATTTATGTTGCATTCAATTTGCTCTGAAAGTTGGAACTTGGATCTGTGAATTACGCCACGTTGCTGTTTAGCGTGTTCTAATTGAAAAGGTCCCATTTTTATATGATCAAAAACTAAAGCAGATTGGTCAAACGAGACACAAACTTTTAGTGAGCTGAAGAATAGTTTGCTCCTCAAATTTTATGTAGGTTTTATGTGCACGGGAGCCATATCCACCTTATTCCTGTTGGTGTAGGACTGATATAACATGATATAATCATCAGCTGTTTGTCATTGCAGCTATTTACATTGCAATGTGTCCTCTGCATTTAACCCGCCCCTAAGGGAGCAGTGGGCTGCCATTGGGTGTTACAAGGGGAGCATTCTGGGTCTAAGGGTCTTGCTCAGGGACCCAGAGTCGCAATCGGTGGGATTCGAACCAAACCGCTTTCCCAGAATGCATTTTGCACCGGAACATGCAGTGTATCTTGCACCCAAAGTGAAGCAGGAATCTTTGTGTGATCAGTGTTTCAGTTCCATCGGTATACAGATGAGCACAGATTGGTTTAATAAAACGGTGTCAGTGTTATGGGGGCAGATGGAAATTACGACGTATTCTCAGACCACTGTTTCATATCGTTAGATTAAGGCCTGCTGGTGTGTCCTGATGATGTTTATTTATGCGACTAATTGGTGGAAGTTTTTTTTTTCTTGTTTTTCAAAACAAACAGCCATCTCCTAACCCTCTCTGTTACTTACTCCTCTATAGTTACTTGATAAATTACTTATACCCATTGAACATTTTTACAGTATGTCTTGTTACAACCACTGAATCCTAAAGAAAAAGATACAAGGTATTCTTACAAATCTTACACTTAAATACTTGGCATGCATTTGTTACCAGACTCTTTTTACTCAGATGACCCCTTAATAAAATCCAGTGCGTCTGCATTCAAAAGTTGCACAAAATTACGGGACAAAGTCCACCTGTGCTCAATTTAACGTCAGTACAAATCCAGCTGTCCTCTGATTAGTCAACAAACAGCATCATGGAGACCAAGGAACGCTTTAAAGCAGGATTAGGTTATTACACAATATTCCACGCTTTAAATATTTCCCAGAGATTTTATTTTAACCCATCATCTTAGAATGGGAAGAGAGAGCGGCACAGCTGGGAACCTACCAAGTCATGTCCGTCCACCTAAGCTGACAGGCTGGGCAAAGACAGACTTATTTAGAGAAGTCCCGAATGCAGTTTGACACATGCAAAGATGTCGGAATATGACGCTCTGATCAGATGAGACCAAAATGAAACTTTATGGCCTACTTCCAAAATGTTGTGTGTCGTGAAAAAATAATGCTGCGCTTTCCTTTGAACACGCCGCCCATGAAATGCGGCGGCGGCGGCATTCTACTGTGTGGGTGCTTTGCTTCAGCGGGGACAGTGAAGCTGATCAGAGTTCACAGCAGAACTGAAAACCTGTGGCAAGAATTGAAAAATGCTGATTTTCACAGAACCTGTCCACCCAATCTGACTGAAGCTGAGCTCTTCTGGGAGAGACATGCCCCCAAAAGAGTTGGAGATGTAATTGTGGTGAAAGTTGGTTCTACAAAGTACGGACTGGGACGGATGATGACAATTATTTGCTACACCTTTCAGTCCTTTATTTGTAAAGAAAAAATCTGCCAAAGCCAAATATCAATGTCCTTTCCCTTCACAATTTTGTCGTACCTTGTGTTTTTCACAAATATGTGCTGCCATGGATGTTTGTGCTCGTATTGTTCCAAAATGTGGAAAAAAAAGTTCAAGTAGTTACAAATATTTATGCAAAGCACTAAAACTTACTAAGTTTACTAATTGGTTGCTTAAATGACAATTCTGAATTATTGGTGTAGTTTCTGATGGAGTTTGTGTTTCATACACAAGATAAAGCGTTTGGGCTGCAGAGAAAATGCAGTTCAGGCTGTATATAACTCGGTCCTGGAGATTACAGAGAAAGTGTGCCGAGGTCACTGAAAAACAGGTGTAAGATTGGCTAAACCGAGATCTGTGCAGGGCTCTGATCACTGACACTACGGTAATGTAATCAAGCATGACCGATTACAGTTTTCTCTGACGTTTGCAGTCCCAGAGTCAGCTAAAGTACCTGGGTGGTCAGGGACGTGCGTAGGCAAGGTGTCAGGAGCAACACACGCTGCAAAGCCGTGCACAGCCAGACCTCTTTTTGACATTTAAGCTTTTACTGCGGCTCTGCAAGAAGTGAGGTTGTGCCGTCGTGACAAAGTAAGAGCTCCTCAGAGGAGGTACACGAGGCAGAAATGTTAATCAGGAAAATGTTAAAGGAGCTGAAGTTAATTAAAGAATTGGGTTACTTTAAAGAAAAGTGTCTGCATGATGTGTACCTTTGACATTTACATTCATTTTTCTATATTTAGTCCCTATTATGAAAGCCTTCGACTCACCAAGCACAATGGCCAACATCTGAGTTGCCTTTTTCTCCCGCGCGTGCATGCTCCTGAAGCGTTGGCTGGTTTGCGAATGAGACATCGGCCGCAGTGACGTGTGCGTCCGTCCGTTCGACAGGTCCTTCACCTCGCACCCCATCCTGACAGGAGGATGCTCCATCTGGTGATTGTCCTCGGCACCCTGCCCCCCTTGGTCATGCTCCAGATCCAACTCGGTGCGCCCACAGGAGGCGTGGCTGATGCTGCAGTAGTTCTGCGTGTCCACTGGGGGCAGCCCCGAGTTCTCCACTGGTCCAGTCTTCGGGCGTTTGCGCCACAGGCAGCCTGAGAGCAGATTTGGCTTGGATGGACCCAACGGTTCCACACTCTGCTGGGGTGGACAACGGATTACCAGTCAGCGCAGAAATGTAGTTGAAAGCTTAAACTACACGAAACCATCTACAAATAAGTGACTGATCAGACTAAACAACAAATAATGTAATTTTTTGAAAGAGATACTTTGTTTTTTGTTGATGTGGTTTTGTGGTGTACCTGTCTGCTGTAAGTGTCTCACAGCAGACAACAATCAGAGGAACTTAATTTTGGTGAATTGGATAGTAAATCCTCATTAGTGACATAAGCTAAGTAAAGCTAATTCCTGAAAAAATGTGACTGAACTGTTTACTTTAGTAAATTTAAAGGGCTAAAACCTCCTCTGGGCTCCAGTGGGACAAATTTGACTCCTCCATAAGGAACACTCTCTTAGGCTCCAGACTGAAGTAGTTCTGAACGTCGTCTTTTGCTTGTAAATATGTGGTTTATGAAAATTCAGAAGCTGAATTTTCCATCTACAACTAAGAATTCAACAACTAAGAATTCTGGTCTGCAAAGAAGAACTATGGCTGCAGTAATTAAAAACATGTTCATCTCAATCCAATACATTTTTATTAAAAAGACATGTTAGTTTAGTTTTTCAATAAAAAATGAGCAACAGATATAGATTCATTACATAAAAACGGGAAGGGAGATTTATGTCAAGCATAAGAGGAGGAGTTTTGTTCCTTTTCATTTTTACTGTTTATAGCTAATAATAACCCAAAATCCATTAATAAAAAAACAATTAAAAAAATGTCATGTCCCCCAAAATGATGGGGAGGAGGGCCATAGCCTTAAGAGGATTTTGAAGAAGTGTTTGGGGGAGATTCACAAGGTGTGTATGAGCCTCCAGAGCCAAAACGCACAGAAATCTTCAGGCCATGGGCTACAACTGTTAAATCCCTTTTGTTAAGCCACTCCTGAATAATAAAAAAAACACCAAAAGAGTGTTGACATGGCTGATTGTTCTCATATATCTTTTTAATCTTTTTAATTTTATTTAAAAATCAAAGTCCCAGAGCTTCCTTCTGCTGACAAACTTTATAAAGATGCTGATTTCTTTTTCCTGCAGAAACCTGGCATCTACAAAAGCACCAGTATCCTGTTTAATGACCATGGTATCACTGAGCTTGATCGGACAGCACATTAACTTGACCTAAACTCCAGAGACAACGCCGACAAGCTGACGGCCGCTATTAAAGCAACCTGGCTTTCCCCAGGACTTCAGCTAAGCCACATCCTCACTGATTTACATCTCCGCACTGATTTACTACATCATGCCACAGGAACGCCTACCAAACATTTATCTATTCTAATTTCTCATTAGCTGCCAGGCTTGATAATCCAAATTAAAAGATATAAACACTTGAAATATATCACCTTGAGTCTAATGAATGTAAATAACTTATGAGTTTTAATTATCGAATTTAAATACTCAAATAAATGTACTTTGCTATGTTATCCCTATCTACTGAGATGCACCTGTAAAAATATTTATGATAAACAGAAAACCAATCAGTGTCTTGTTGGAGTGTAAATGAATTAAAATATGTGTTAAATTGCGTTTGCAGCTATGTTTAATTCCCTAATCTATCAAAAATAACTAATTATTGAAGCTTTTATCAATGAGCAATTGCACTTCATTGCCTTTGACTGGTGATTCCTTCAAACCTTGCTCAAACGCTAGCTTTACCGTATCCTCCTTAGGCTCGTGTGGAGCAGATAAGTGTTACTGCACTTAGCCAGCAAAGTGGTGAAAAAGGCTTGGACCTTGCGGCTCATTCATGCTGTTCCGAAAAAACACCAAGCTCTAAACGGGTATTCGGCGCGCATTAGGAAGCGTATTGTGCGTATTAGCGAAAGCTGCCTTTCATTCTGGCAGCTTGTTCATAAACCTCTCGCATAACTAAATCTTCACCAGCAGCTTCAATTAGCTTTTTTCTTCCTTCATGAGTCACAACATCAATTAACAAGTTTCAAGCTGTGCTATTTTTTTCTGACTCGTGTGATCTTGTGTTTCCCTCTGAGCAAAAAATTACAGATTGTTATTTGTTCAGCCTGTGAGCAGCCTGCAGGTCATGCAGGTGCTGCAGTGCATCATCCACAGACTTTGCTTAGCTGACAAGCGACCGAGTGACGTAAGGAAACAAGCCACTCTTCAGAATCGCAATTTCAGGCTCCTTCTCAGACCCCTGGGCTTGTAACCACTCAGTGGACCAAAAAAACATAAATAAAAAAAAAATCTGGAGTTGGCATGAGCATGCACAAAGACAGAGGAAAGAAAAGGATAAAAACGGAAGCGCCTTGCATGGTCACCAGGTCACAGCACTCTGGCACTGTCACTAACAAGATGGTCATGGTTGTGTTTTGATCTCTGCCTGAAAATGTCACTCACCACTTTAATCCTTATAGGAGATAAATCCTGTTTTGCCTTGGGAGTGTCTTCCTGCAGACACGTCTCCTAAGAAAAGAGAAGGAACGTAAATATAGACAATTTGTTTTTAGATGAGTGCGCAAAACCCCATGGGTCCACAGGTAGACCATTTTTCTGCCATTCACTCAAAACTCATCAACTCAGCTTGTCTCATGTCAGCAGACGGTTTTATTACAATTCATGACGGGGACAAAACAAATCAAGGAAATTAGGATTCTTGTTGGGTTTGTTTTCATGCAGTCTGACTCCTGAGCCAACTCAATTATAGCTCGCGACAAAGTTGATGATGTGCGCTATTAAATATGCGGAGAAGATAAAAACAGAAAACGCAAACAGAAGAACTTTAACCTGCTATTTATTTACTTTTGTTACTTTATTCAAGAGAGTCTGCCGACCTTGGACAGATGTTGGAGAATTACACAAAAAAATACAAACGAAACCACAAAAAGAGCAACGATACATAACAGAAGTACATGTTACACATATAAAGATCAAAAATTGTTGAAAGCCAGCACTATTTAAAAATGGTGATACAATCTGATTTATTTCATTACCTCAAGCCGCATCAAACAGTGTAAAGGGTAATAGAAACAACAGGTCAAACCAACTATATTAAAATGTGGGATGATACAAACTGTGAAACCAGCATGGAAAAAGTTGTCTGGCGTTTAACTATTTCTGAGACATTTAAACAGACAATTGGTCTCCAGCTCTTTATTATTCACAGGAACAGCATTTCAGTCCATTGTTGTCTTTACAAGAAAACAGAGATTGACCTAAGAAAAAAAAATTCCATGAGAAGAGAAACACAATGTTCTTTCGCTGCACCTTTCTAATGGGGACGTGAAGTTGCTCTCATGCTAGCAAACCGACGGATGAAATAAACAAATGGGTATTTGCATTTTTATTTCATCCCGTTTTTCCACCTGAAGATGTTTTGTTTTATACCAATCATCAACAGTTGAAAAGTACTGGTCTCATTGAAAAAACTTGTTTTCCTTTTCTTTGTGTAAAGATTGTAATGGTTTCAAATTAGTAAAGTTGGCTTATTGTGCCAGAATCATGGAGGATGAGCTGCAGCAGCTTACCTACAGCTGAGAGGAAGCGGTTAGATAAGGTAATCAGGAGGGCCAGCGGTGTACTAGGATGCCTCCTCGACCCGGTAAGAGACAGAAGGCAGAAGGACTAAGGCAAAAATACCATCACTGTTGGACAATGTCTCCCACCCCATGTGTGAAGCTGTAGCAGAGCTGGAGAGCTCCTACAGTGAGACTTCTGGAGCATCCTTGGTGCACAAAGGAGCGTTATCGCAGATCCTTCCTCCCAGCTGCTGTTAGACTTTATAATCATCATTGCTCCCAACAAACTCAATAAGTTGTTTACGTTCCTGCCACTATCTGCACAGCGTTTTCGTTTTTTTTTTTTGTAAATAGTTGTTGCTTTTTATGCACAAGTACTTATTTTGTATTCAGTTGCACATTTCATTTAACCTGGGTTGACCATTTTTAATAAGCGTACAGTAGTTTTCTTTGTTGTAAACCTTTTCCTTGGTTGCTGCTGATACACCCAAATTTCTCCACTGTGGGACAGTAAAGGAGTAAAGGATATTCTATTCTATTCTATTCTATTCTATTCTATTCTATTCTATTCTATTCTGTGTAAAGTGTTGTGAAAAAGTGTTTGCTCACTTAAAGATTTTTACTTTTTTGTCATACAAATATTTCTGACATGCGCAAAAGAACAACAACAATGACGTCATCTCCAGCATGCTTCGGTCAAGCAAACATGGAAAAAATAGGTTTTAAGGTTTTAATGTGTCCAGTGGAAGCTATGTATTGTATCAGCAAGTGTTGAGGCGGAAGCACACTAATAAAAAGAGAGTAAAACTCTGTATTTCTGGCATTTTATGCAGCTTCGACTACACAGAGGTCTATGTGGATGGGGGAAGCTGCCAGGAATGGAGGGGCAGGGATTTTAACAACATCATTGAGACTAAGTTAATTCATAACTTTAGGAAGTCAACGGCAACATCTAAACATTTATGTCAGCGCCTCTTCTCTCGTCTCCTAAGGCAAGACACTCACTATAATCCTTTGTATCGCTTTTCAACAGGAGCAGATTACGACACGCTGCGCCCGTTGAAATGCAATACAATGGATTTGCATCAAGTAAAAACATCTTGTGCATTGCAAAGTCCTGTGTGTGCAGGATTGTAGATGAATTTAGCACGGCCGTGCGTTACATCCCTCATCCAAACGGTTCCTATGTGAGCCGTCCAATTTGGCCTGAATAGAAGTTGCACTGCATATGTTAGACCTGCTTCTTGGATTTACTCAGGTTTTCTTCCTCCAATATTGGCCTTTGACGATCTAAAATATTTGTTTGACAAAATAGCAAAAGCAGAAGAAATCTATGAGATGCAAAAACTTACTCAGAAACAACTTGTGGTCTCATCCATGATAAAACAGCATCTAACTCTAAAGTAGACCTGTGTGACTGAGAGAAGCATACTGACCAGACACTGCTTTAAGTTTCAAGGAGCACTGCTTTAACTCAGCTGTAACCTTGACAATGGAGTTAGATCATTCACAATCGGTGTCATACTGCGAAGCATTTTTATAAGTTACAGTATTGTCTGCATACATATTAATGTTACAGTTAGAACTTATAGATGGAAGATCATTGATATAAAGTGTAAACAACAATGGCCCAAGGATAGATCTTTGTGGAACCCCTTCTTCCAAAATGCTTCTTAGTAGATTCATGATTTAGTAAATGGACAACTTGCAGTTGATTTGACAAATAACACTATTGTATCCATTTAGAGTTATACAAATTTTTTTTAAACTAGACATATTCGAAGAAGGCTTTTCTAAAATGCAAAAATATAGCTCCAATAACATCTATTTTGACCAACATTATTCCTTTGTGTCCCTGAAAATGGGCTTTGGTTGTCTTGGTGGAGTATTTGGCTCTGAAGCCAAATTGTCTTGGATGTAATTAAAATGACTGCATGTGATGCATAATCTCCCCAGCTACCAGATTCACTATAATCTTTTAGAGAAGGCAACACACAAACGGGTCTGCAGATAGAGGTAGAAAGAGGATTTTCACTTTAAAGACTGGAACAACCACTGCATGCTTCCAAGCAGCTGGAGACGTTTGTTGAGTATCTGAAAGATTATTGCTTTTGATTGGTGTTGTACTAAGCTCTTTAAGCATAACTGTGTCCATAACTAAAGTATCTTTTGTTCAACAGAATTTAAGCAAAGCAATTGTTTGCATAACCTCAGATGCACTAACAGTTCTTATGTTGAAACCTGCTCCTTTGTATTAACTGGACAAAACATATATCCCGATAGGTGGGTGTGTGCCATGGTATTTTCTTGTGTTCCTTGCTTTTTATTTCTGTAGTTTTCCTCCTCTGCTGCCTGGTTCGTCTCATTTAATCATGCTCTCTGCTTTCCTGGCACACTGGGCCCCGTTTCCAAAATATCACTGCTGCCCTGTGTTGTTTGATACAAAACCTCCAACATTTGCCCTTTGTCAGATCACTCGTCCTTGTTCTTTTATGTGCTCTTGTTAAAACTTTTGCCTTACTCGGCCTTCACCTGAGACTCCCTGCCTGGGCAGCGCCTTTTAGTCTATCAGAATCAAAAAGTAACTTTTTTTTCCCTCTTTCTCTCCTTTCATTTGATGCCATGTCTGCATTTTCCCCCCCACAGTGGTCATAGAATATTTTATATGATAACCTAGTTTTAAAGGCGAGGAGCGATCTCTGTGAATAAAATGAGGAATTTTCTCAACAATAAAGCTACAAGCGGTAAAAGATGTTATGAGGTTACTGACTTAAACAGGTTGTTCCTGTATATATATATTAAAAAAATACAAATAAAGGACTGTTTGGGATTTGGTTTTCTTTCCAATCATAAGATGCACTGATTCCTTTTTAGCTGCATGTTTGGTGATTCCCACATATAATAAGTGCTGCAATTAAGTATTTTTCTTTTAGTTTTGCTTTTCTGTCTCTTGAATGTTTCATTTCATCAAGCAAATTTCAACATCAGACAAAGATAATCTGAGTAAATACTAACAGCAGTTTTCAACGAAGGATTTAATTTATTAAGGTTTTTTGAAAGATTGTCACATCCTGGTGGTGTATTTATTGTTATTTTTGTGTTTTATGCTTTGTTTTAGCTCGATTTGTTAGTAAATAAAGCATTTTGTGTTTATTTACGATCAACGGAAGTATGTACTGTGCGTGCGCAGCAGGGGATAAAACAAGGAAGCGGCTAACAGCTATTAGCATCTCCCAACGAAACAATAAAGAATGGTCCAAGGTCCAGTGAAAAAAAGCGCAAAAAATACGATTCCAAGAGGGATAAGATGGGAATGTTGCTGGGAATACAGCAGGACCATTGGTGTTCAAACCTACCGAGGCTCAGATGTGACCGCAGAATTGACTCTCGTGAGTAAATGTTCTAATATGAAGCTCTTAAAGTTTTTGTAGATTGGGTTATTTAATTTATAGCGTTTGTTCTTCAATCACGTCGAGCTGCTGCTTTATTGCAAGGCATTGCAGAGGGTCAGGCTCAGTCCGGCATTATTTAATAATGTTTTATTAATTAAGCAAACCGGCATTATGATAGTTCTGTGATACTGTCACTAGATGTTGCCATGTCTGTTTATACTTGTTAATCTCGCCCGAAAGGGAATTAGGTTTTGGCTCAAAAAGGACTATCAAAACATTATCAAGATGGAGGCTTGGTGTATATAAACTTATTTTATCATCATAAAACGGGTCTTTTTTTATCAGCATATTACGTGGTATTATACCTTTAAATCTTTAGTAAATTGTCTTCTATGTCCACAAAGAAGTCCCATTGTCAAAAAACTTGTAAAATGATTGCTCATTATAGCTTCCTTGGTCATTGAAAGTAAAGTTTAAAGCAGTAATTGATAGACTTTACTGGACAGTAGTGCGCAGCCATCCAAATGTCTTTTACCATGTGCTCTGAGGCTTTATAAGCAGACTAATGTCAGATTTTAAGGTTTCTTGAATACAATACAATACAGCCATGTGCTTGGCAATATTGGCAGTATTATTTGTCAGACCACTTTAAATAAACTTTAAATATTCTTACATTGGTTCCCAATTCTTTTAGTTGAAAAAAAAAAAACATAACACTGAGGTAAGCATCTGATTCAAAACAACCATTTCATCAGGTCATTAAGCAAAATAGTTGAATTGGAAGATACAAGTTGTATGTCAACTCCTTGACGGTAAAGAGTGAGCCTGATCCTTGGTCCATTTTATCCCTTTTTGGACTTGTTTTTAGTATTACTGCATAACTGACGCAAGATTAAGCCCTATTGATTATCTGACAGTCACCCAGGTATCACAGTTTGGCTGAAATGGGTCAGATCTTCACGCTTGTCCATTTTTCTTGGCTCCTACAATCCAACATTGTGAACATCAAATCACTGTTTTCAATGTTTTGCCTGATCAGTGTCCACACTTTAGTGGGAATTAGCTCAAAGACATAGGCCAACACATTATCTCATCCTTTTTGATTAAACATACTATTTATAACTTGACGTGCCAATTTAATTAACCAGAGCTTTATTTGGACAGACAGCCGTGTCCAGTGCTCATAAACTGTGCTTTACATTTACATTTCCTCTTTAACCCCTGTTCCTCTGAACACTCTGCAGCACTTTGCTAACATTTACAAAGCTGCCTCACACAGAATCACAGCAGCTCACCCAGAAAGAACATTTTATATTGCAGACATCTGCTTGACATCCCTTTTGAAACCTTTTATCTGGACGTTATTTCTAACACTTTCTACGTTTCAGTGCAAGACGTTTTACACAGTGGGTTTTTATTGTGTTTCTAACAGCATTGCTTTTATGGACCTTCATAAGAGGGAGGACTGAATGCAGGAATGCAGGATTAGTATCATTTTGTTAGTTTACATTGGAAGTTTATATTGAAAGTTTATGCAATTTGACAATTCTGACTTAAATCACAATACACTTTATTTTCTTAGTATATAATAAATATTCCTTTTTTTAATGCTTTAGGTGTTTAATCTAAAATTACAGAACTATAAACCTAAGAGTAAAGGCTACATGTCCTATTTGTGGGTATATGGTATAGTTTTACATTCACCAGGATGTAAAGAGTTTACTATTTAATAGAAAATAAAGCATGATGGATGATGAATTGCACATAATGGACTGGGATAGTTACCCCACTGAGACGGGAATCTGTCACGTCCAATGGAAGACTCTGATTGCTCATAAAGAGGTTGCAGCTTGTAGAAGAGTCTAGAAGCAGTGTCATCAATGATTTATGTGAACTGCAACCTAATTTGGCCCACACTGAGCTGGCAGACCTCTGAGTGATGTATTGGGATGTATAGTCCTGTCACTTAATACAACAAAAATTATCTTGTGGAAAAAGTAATACCTTCATGCATTTTAGGGTTCCCAGGTGAGAAGACCACACACACACCTCCAGATTGTGCAGATAGACTTAACACTGGGATGCTGAAGAAGGTGGTTAATTTTACTGGCTACATTACACATATTACATGTATTTCTGACGCTGTCAAAGAAAAATGTTGACATCATATAAAAAACAAGGATAGTTTTGTATTTTGGGTTCATATTTCCTTCTTATTGCACTTGCCGAGAAGCACACAGAATATTGTTGTTGGTTAACATTGCTGCAATTAGTGGTATGCTCAGTGGCACGCTGCGTTTTGTACTTAAACTCCCCTCTACTATGTTCTCTTGTGCTGCTGATAAGCAGACGAAAATACAGACAATGTTTTCTCCTCAAACAGAATACTAATGGTAGAGGTGCAAAACAAAACAAACAAAGAAAAACACATGGGTAGCTAAATTCTGTAAATTATCATGAAACATCACCTGTGCAAATGCTATACTCGTGGTGGCATCACTTTGACAGCAGTGCCCAGAAAGCAGCAGAGAAAAAGCAATATGTCTAGAAATAGGAGAGTGTTTGTTTGCCATCAATGGTTGATCAATAAAAATTAAGATTGGTAAATGGATTAAAACATTCACGAGTGAATTTTCTGTCACATTTTCTCTGGAGCTCCTGTTGACAAGGTCAGAAGTCAAGGGCTTATTTAATCAGGACTAGACAAAAAAGTGCTAACAGCAGACACTATTACCTTGCCATCAGCTTGATATTTATCTATAAATATTCCCCTTTCTCAAAATACAATTGTCCCAAAGTTAAGGGTGCATTGTACAAGTTGCACAAGTTTTGAAGTTAAATATTGTTTATTTTCTTTCCCATGTATGCCCTTACAATTGCCTTCTATTCTAATCTTCTATTTACTGCAGTTGCCTCTATAAGCCTCATTAGTCAGTTTATGAGAGAGAGATTCAGGCCGAATCCTCTGGACAAGCACGGGAGTGTGACGCGCTGTGCACTCTCATTCAAACGGTTTGAACTGTTGTTCAACTACTACTTTGCTGAGTCTCCGCTGCCACTGAGGCATTGCACCACAAAAGACCAGCTACAAGCGCTTCTCATACCCCATTGCAGACTCCACTCAAGAGTAAAAAAAATAAATAAATGTGTGTATATATATATATATATATATATATATATATATATATATTGCCCTTCTCACTGGTGCAACGAAAAGGGCAAAATTGGACTCAGATCAGCGAAGGAAAATTTTTCAAGCAATGGATGGAGCTCCGTTTTGCCCTGGGAATGAAAAGGGACCAGCAGTTGGCCCTCTTTTTGTTAAAAAGATAAGATGCTGTGACAGAGATCTTTCACTTCTAACAAAATTTTTAGCTGCTGCGTCGGGAGCTCGCGTTCAGCAGAAATAGCGAATCCATCTTCATAACAATCCATGGCTTTCATGCGATGGCTCGCTTGTCTTGTGTGTTATTGGCGTCTTGGGGGAGCCGTGTTTCCCTTTCCACTTCAGTCTCACAGACAGCTGCTGCTGCCTCGTTCTGGCTGCAAACCCCGCTCTGAAGCTTACACCTGCCTGCAGTCATTGCGGGGTTTGTAGCCAGGATGAGGCCGCTGTCTGTGAGACTGACTGCAGAAGTGGAAGGGCAATCACGGCTCCCTCACGCAATCCTTGGAGAACAACTGGTGCTTTCACAGTGAAGTCGCCAACAAAACAGAAAAAAACGATGAGAAGTTGCTTTTTTGAAAATGAATAAATCGGTGGAGCAGAGGTCTGCAAATCGCTGGCAACAGCGCTGCTGTGACAGAGAGTGTCAGCCTCCTTTAGAGAATGACAGCAGGGGTGTGCAACCCCTCGCAA
Organism: Fundulus heteroclitus; assembly: GCF_011125445.2. Classification (NCBI taxonomy): domain Eukaryota; kingdom Metazoa; phylum Chordata; class Actinopteri; order Cyprinodontiformes; family Fundulidae; genus Fundulus; species Fundulus heteroclitus. The sequence continues at coordinate 15,740,694 of NC_046381.1, forward strand.
CTGCAATCTGCAATCAGTTGTCTGGCAGAGACCCGAGCGAGCCAGCACACGAAGGCATGGATTGTTTGTTATCAAGAGCGACCTGAACCTTTGAGATCACTGAGCAGACTGGACCGGGCCAACGGGCCACCTTCAGGAGCACCGGGAAAGGTGCTAAAGGGGTAGTTTTTCCACAAAAAAATTACTATTGACTCAATATTAAACATGTCCATTCAAAATAAAATATTATTTCTATATAACATTATATAAAAAATAATATTTCTAACTTTCTTACTCCAGAAGACATTACGCTTTTAAAAAAAGAATTAAGAAAAACCTTATGAAGTCCTATTGGTCAGCCTTTTTTCCCCTTCTCCCATGTGCATGCGTGACACTGGTGTGTTATTTCAAGTTGTTGCCAGAGGAGGCAGACGTCAGCTTAAAGGTGCGAAATGCACCTTTAAGTAAAATAAAAAATTATCACTAAAGAAATAAAAACAAGGGGAAAAGGACGTCCTAAACTTACCATTGAAGGCTGAGTGGAGCCAGGCAGCACTTTTCCGCTGGCCTGTCCAAAGGCAATCCTTTTCCGCCTCATCCTGAGAAAGACGTAGATGCGGATGTAGACCAGCAGAGTGACGATGAATGGCAGGTAGAAGGACACCACGGATGAGTAAATCACAAAATCGGGATTAGAAATGGAGCACACCAAAGGATCATCTGTGGTAAAAAAAAAAAAAAAAGGAAAATGACAAGGTTTGATTGTTTTTGTATTACTATGGCAGGTGATTTGTTCTGAGAGTTTAAAGGCTTAGTTCATTATAAGGCTGGATGACAGGTCCACCACAGGTTACCAGAGGCTAGGAAGCACCAGCTCAAAATCAGACTGAAACTAAATGTAGGTGTTATCAGACAGACGTGGCAGAAGTTTTTTTTTTTTTAACTGCAGGTTCTTAGATAGTAGAACTGATGTAAATTAACCAAGCGTCATGAAAGTATTTCATACTTAGTCATAAAATCTCCACCTCAGTTTTAGATCTTGCACTGCCTCTGGTTTTTCTTCAGGATCGCTTTCTATTTACACCCGCCCATCTTTCCAACAATTTAGACAACATGATGGCGCCACCATGTACCATTAATATTGCTTTGATCCTTTGTCCAGCTTTTAGCATTCAGCTTTAACAAGTCTACTACAATTCTGTTAAGTTTAAGTTTATGATGACTCTACTTGTGTTCAATCCACCTTTGGCAGAGTTCTCCAATGTTCACTTTCGCTTTCTTTCTGGTCCTTCACCTCTTTCCTCATCATGGAGCATGATAGATAGATTAAAAGAGCCCCGGCTCCAGTTGACCTGTGACCTTGACTGTTTGTGCTCTTTGATTTTGTGCATATAATTGACTTAACAGTAACTCCATCGTGATAAAGATAAAGCAAATCAATGGAGCATTTTATTAAATGAAAACTCCAGAGTTAAATATCTCTAAAGGTGAAGAAATACATTTTTAAACTGAAGCTACTGGGAAAAAGAGAAAGACCTCTGACCTTAGCTGTAAAACACACAATAAGTCTGGTCTCTAAAACTGGCTAAGCTTTCTGCATTTATATTATTGAGCCATTTTCTCTGTCAGTTATGCCGGATTTTCATCACATGCTGTTTGTCTTCAACTGCTTTCAAAGTGAGACAACAGTTTAAAGTTCTTTATTGAAAAGGTTGTTACCACAAGGGCTCTGATTATCCCTCCCGACTCTGACCCTTCTGTATCAGCCACTTGCTCTGCAGCTTTTAGGCCGTTTGAACTTGTGACTCTTTCTTTTTTAAATGACGTGGTTAGGCATCTCAAGCTCCCCACGGGATCCAGTCCCTCCTCGGTTTTTTAAGGATGTCTTTCCCAGTATTGCACAATATGTCCTTACCATTGTTAACTGCAGTCTGTGCACTGGTGTGGCTCCTGCTAAATTTAAACATGCAGTAATTTCACAGATTCTTAAGAAACCTGGGTTAGATCACTCCACGATGGCTAATTACAGACCCATTCCTAAGCTGCCATTTGTTTCAAATATTTTAATGAAGTTTGTTTTCTGTCAATTACAATCTTTCTTGGATGAAAATGACACTGTTGAAACCTTTCAGTCTGGTTTCAAAGCTCATCATAGTACAGAATCCGCATTATTAAGAGTTGTTAATGATATGTTGTTGGCGTGTGATTCTGGTACTGATACGGTCTTGGTTCTGCTTGATCTAACTGCTGCCTTCGACTCTGTTGACCACAATATCTTAGTATCACATCTAAATAATTTAGTAGGCATTCAGCACACTGCTCTGTACTGGTTTAGATCCTTCCTGGCCGATCGATCTTTCTCCGTCAGCATTTCAAACACAGAATCATCTTGCGCTCCTGTGGGGTCCCACAGGGCTCAATTTTAGGATCTCTACTCTTTTCTTTATATTTATTGCCTTTAGATATGGAATTCCTTTCCATTTCAATGCTGCCCATTGTCAGCTCTATCTGCTCCTGAAGCACGGTGATGGCTTCTCAGCGGCTTATCAAAACTCAAGCAATATTATTTGGACCAAGTCACTCCTGTGACCCAAATACTGTTGATTTTGGACCCCTGACAGCATATTTTAAACTAAGTGTCACTGATTTGGGGTTTAAGTTTGACAGTGATTTTAAATTAGATGGTGAGATCAGAGCAGTTGTTAGATCATGTTTTTATCACTTAAGGCAGCTGGCAAAATTAAAATTCTTTCTGTCAAGAAAACTCCTTGAAACGTTGATCCATGCTTTTATATCATCCCACCTGGATTATTGTAATGGACTCTATGTTTGAGCGAATCAGCCTTTGCTTTCTCGTCTACAGCTGGTTCAAAACGCTGCAGCTCGTCTTTTAACAGGTACTCCAAAAACAGAGCTTATTACTCCTATTCTGGCTTCACTCCATTGGCTACCAGTACATTTTAGAGTTCATTTTAAAATTCTTATTTTTGTTTTTAAGTGTTTGAGTGACCTTGCCCTGCCGTACCTCTCTGAGCTTCTTCATCCATACTTGCCCTCTACTCCATCTCAGGTCAGATGAACTGCATCTCCTGGACGTACCGAGGTCTGAGAGGAAGCTCAGAGGGAGTCGGGCCTTTTCTATTGTTGGTCCTCAATTGTGGAATAACCTGCCCCTGTACATAAGAGAGGCTCCTTCACTGCCCACCTTTAAATCTCGCCTTAAAACCAACTATTATTCTTTGGCTTTCACCACTAGCTAGACTTTGTTTTCATTTTAAATTGGTTTTATTGTTTTTTTTTTAAGTGTTTTTATGCATTATCTTTTTATCTTAGTTTTTTAATGGCTGTGTTTCAGCTTGTAGCGATGTTTCAGCTCTTGGGTGTTATTAAGCGCTTTATAAATGAAGATGGTATGGAACATCATGTCAACTCGCAAGTCTAGCCATCTGTCCAACACATCACATAAATGCGAGATAGTTAACTTTCCACGGTCAACTTTGATTGATTTAGTATTTGATTATGATCAGCATGGACTAAGACAAGTGCTTAGATCAATGTATGCAGCCTGTTGTTGTAGCTACCGTTACTTCTAATTGTACAGCCAATCCCCTCATTCACTCCTGCTTTTTATAACCAAAATAGCTCCTTAGGATGCTGTCTAGTAATCTATTGTTTGTACATGGGATAATATTGATAGTACATTGTGGGAGATTTTTAGTTTGAGGTGCATTAGTATTTAATTTAATGAAGTTCTTTGTAGCACCACCTATTGCTGCAATGACAACTGCAATCTTTGATCAAAAACAGCAAACTCAGTCAGATTGGATTCAGAATCAGAATCAGCTTTATTGGTTTTGTGCATGAGTTGGAGAGGGGATGCATCTAAAAGTTGCAGGAGCTCTCAAGGAGTGGAGTTGAGCACCCTTGATCTAAAGCATCCCGTTTTAGTTCTGGTTGCATGTTTCAGCTCACTGTCTTGCTGGACGATGAATATCCACCCCAGTCTAAACCCTTTTGCCAATATTTTGCTAATAGGTTTTCTTCCAGGACTATCCTGTATTTAGCTCAACCTGTTTTCTAATAGATTGACCTGCTGCCCCAGTGAAGAAAAGCAACTTCACCGCATTATGCCACAATCACCATGGCTTCTCCAAGCAACTGGTTGAACTATATGTTTTATTTCATGGTATCAGATTAAAGCGGGCTTGCCACACTTTCAACATTTTTTTTTCTTTTTGAAAACCTTCCTTAGCTCTTTTTTCACACTTACTGTAGACATCATGTGCTACTTTGTGTTGGCGCTACATATACAATATCACTGATATAGGTTAAAGTATCACAATGTGAAATTAAATGTCAGCCTGAGGAATAAACAGTTTTGCAAGCTAACATACGCAGCTTTGAAGTTTTGACAACACTAGTTTACAACATGACATTGTAGTAAGATGATTAAACATTACACTTTTGTGCTTTTTCCACAACAGAAAATTCTCAGGCATTTAATGGCATAAAAATAGCTCATTTTAATTGAACTAAATTGATGGTAATGGTGTAAAAAATTCTTGCCAGTAATGTCAGCTCTGAGAAAATTAGCTACTGTGTTCTTTCTTTCGTCAAGCGAGGGTTATTTCATCAGACGCTCAGATTTCAAGAAGCAATTTAGAGGTTGATCAGTTTTTGCCTGCTTCCTTTCACTCCAAATCATGTCTTCCACAACATGACATTAACGCTGTATTAAACCCTGTCAGCACTGTGAACACACACTATTGTAACTGATGCTTCTGTTTTAACACCAAAACCACCGTCTGCAGTCATGTTTTGGGACTAGACAAAGGTCAGCACAGTTTCACCGAGGATTGACGTTGTTTTGATTGGCTGATAAACCTGCAGGGATCAAACTTCTTTTAAAGAAGCTAAAATTCGTTAACAAATTGCCATGAACCATGCGTTAACAAATTATAGGCACGTAAATAACCTAACATTTTGGCAAAGATTGCAGAAAAAAGCTATTAATTTCTCTTTCTGAATAAAAGAGCTCCTAAATACTTTTCAGTCAGATTTACAACCACAACACAGCACGGAAACTGCTGTGGTAAAGGTTTTAATGAGATTAATGTGATGAACTTCTGCTTTGGTATAGCTAAATCTTGATGCTGCGTTAAGCATAGACATACTGGAATTGTCTAGAATTGCATTAACTAGTTCAGATATTTTCAGCTATGATGTTATTTGGTAACTAGAAATAAATCTGGTAACTATAAATCTGGGCAGACGTTGATCACATGTGGAGTTCTGCAAGGCTTAATTCTTGGGCGACTTTAATTTAATATCCGCTGTCCCGATGGACATCTCTTACCGTGATAGACAGCTCTTTCATTGAGATGCTCCTTTGAGCATCGTGCACCCTGGATGCTCAAAGGAGTGCTTCTGAAGGAATGCTAATGTCCATTCACAGACACTTTAGCTACTCTGAGGTCTTTGCTTGTAGAATCATGCTTGTAAAATCACATATTTTCCTCACATTGTTGCGTAAATTAGCTGCCGTTCTTCCTCTGTTTAACTTGAATCTTTCATTTTTATTGCAGCCACAGTGTTGCAACCATAATGAGCCTGATAAACTCTGTCCAGAGGCACATGCTTCTCTCCCTGCTTCAGTTCTTTACAGTCTATGTTACGGTTTTGCTTGTGAACTTACCAAGGTTTTCTCCACTGAGGTGTCCTATTTCGGACCAGTTGCCTGTGGTTGGGCTGTAATTCTACACAACAGATACATCTTAATCGTGCCAACAAGATGGGGTCTTTAAGAAAGTTTAAAATTTTTCAGAATATTATTGTTCATAAACTGGAAATAAAATAAATCACCAATTCTTTGCCTTTGGCAGTAAAAAACCCCCCAAAAACAATTGGTACCAGTCCTTGGCCTTGGGGTTGGGGACTATTGATCTGAACCTCGCTGCTTATCAGACATGTTCCCTTTCTCTTTCTGTTCCCAACAAAACAAGGCGAGGCAGCATTTAGGTTCCTCAGCTCTGGAACAAACTCCATGAAAATCTGCAGAAGCTAATACATCAGGACTGAAACGTTATTGTTCACTGTAGTTGTCCCACGGAGGTCTAAGATAATTTTATTGGCAAATTTTTGTCTTATTTTTTATTTTTTGTTCTGTCTGGTCTCTCTCTTCGAGGACAGTCGTGTTTATCTTCTCTCCAGCTTTCACCCACCCCCTCCCCCTCTCCTGCTTCTGCTGCTATGTCTTGTCTTTCTGAGCACTTTCTTCATATCATCCGAACTCTGAAAACCATGGATCTGGTAAGCTGGTATCTCAATGCTATTGATAAAATTTTTTCGACGGGTAGGCAACGAAACGGGGACCCGTCATGCGTCCCGATTGACTCATTTCGTGGGATACACCCTACATTCCTGGATGAAAAACGGTGTGTCTTTCGACAATGTCATTCCTGGACGTTGAAACGTTACATGTTTGGATTTACAATACTTGGATTTCTACTTAGTGGAATTGGTGGATTTTTGATGTGTCAGCAAATACAGCGGATGTCGGTAGCCATTTGGCCTTGATCAGTCTACCGGCTGCATGATGCGCTCACTAAGGCGGTGAACGGATAGATCTGGAAGGTGGAGGAGCAGAGCCGAAAAGCTGGATGTGCTGGTACGCAGACTGGCTTCGGTGGTTGAAGTCAAGGGGAGATGGGATAAAATCTTGAAGTGAAATGCAGAAAAGCCTAACAATTTGGAATATTGGATTCACCATTTGGAGCCAGCAATGACTTAAAGCTTACGGGAAAGTCAGAGCAGCTTGTCTCATAATAAATAAAGTATTTGGACTATGCCTTCCCCATCTAATCACTCCTGGATTGTTATGGCGAGAGAGCTCAGAACTCTCCCATGCTATCCCCTCCCCTGCTGACATCTGCGTATGCTTTCTGAACTGCTTGCTGGCTGATAACATGGCCTCTGGAGAGCGTTCACGGAAAAATAAACACCTTCACCCAAACAGACACACATAACTGATGCTCACAAAAACAGATGAACTTACACGCGACTAGTCTCAAATGTTTACCTTCCGCTATACGTGTCTCGTCTTATTTGTGCTTCTCGTGCATGAGTTTTTCTTGTCAGATATCTCACACTGTACCGTGAGAGGATAGGGTGTGTTTTATTCGGCTTTTTTTCCCTCTACTTCCCTATTGTGGCATTGTATCTTTCCACAGATTTAATGGCAGCGCCCTGTGGGCACAGTAGTGTCCTTGGCAGCATGGCTTCAGTAAATCGCCCCACCCCGAAATGTTTGTGATGTATGTGATGGCGGTTGTACTGAAACAATAATTTCCCTCTGGGATTATTAAAGTATTTCGGATTCTGATTCTAAATTTTAACCATTTTATGTGATGTTGAAATTGTTACTATTATGCTTTTAATTAATGTTCTTTACCTTTGTTTTTTTGCTTCCCCTCCTATTGAATTAGCTTGTTTATGCATAGCACTATTAAAATAAACTTGCTTTGCCCTGCACCTAAATTCAAGTTCATGTGTCACGTCTCCTTCTGCCCCAAACAACAAGCGCACTGACTTTAAACCTTGGCGTGCTGTCGTGTTGCGCCTTGTGTTCTGCTGCGCGTACAGCATAACTAGGGCACATCTGGACATGAAAGCAAAGGTAGGATGCTGTTGTTGTCCTGACCTGTGGTGTTGAAGCCAAACAGCAGGGGACAGGAGACTGCGAAGGCCAGGACCCACACCGTGGCAATCATGGCAAAGACTCTCTTCCTTGAGCGATGGGTTGTGTTGTACAAGACGGGCATCACCACTGCTGTGTACCTGCACACAAAAACACACATAGGAGCAAGAACGTATGAGCATGCAGAGGATAAAGATAGTAACATTAAAAAGTGCTGAGACGGCATAGTGAATGAGAGCAATTAAAAGGAGGATAAAAAGGCCTCTGAATAAAAATATTGTACTTTTGGGATCCCAAGAAATCCGCTGAGAGAGAGTATGGATAATATAAAGAACAAAAATTTAGACTACATCTATTTAGAAACAATTTGGGTATTCAGCAAGACCTCCAGAGGGGGCTTTGATTTAATAGTAAATCAGTGAACTATATAAGCCACTAGTGTATAATGAGCTCAGGGTAAAAAAAACAAAAAAAAACAAAGCGAGTTTAGCTGTGAAGAAACTGTAATTATGCTGGACCTCAACCCTAAGTGGATGCGGCGTTGTGTTGTTTAGAGCCAGATAACTGCCACAATTGTTTATTCTCATACGAATAATTACTCCAGATCTGCTCTGAGCAAAAAATAAATAACAAATAAATAAAAAATGGGCACTTAAAGCCACATAGGCACCAACACTTTACATTTTATTCCATTTGCTACCCTCAGGCCAAGGTTGTGCCAGGTTAAAAGCTGTATCTGTAAATTATAGTGCACAAGGTTTATACAGTTCAGCTTACAATAAGGTGAACTGCTCTGAGTCAGAGAGGCTCTTTGCTCCAAGTGAATTTTCACCTTCAAATCGATGTCATAATTTCATTTTTTGTGCTCTTTTCCCGGTCAAAAGGGCTCAGAGCACCCATTGTTATAAACATATAAATAAACAGCGGGGTAATAAAGGTAATGCAGACGTATTACTCATAACGAGTGGCAACAAATATGGTCCTAATAATTTAAAACTGAGCGCTGTTGACTCAAGCATTAATCAATCACAGAAAAAAGCTCTAAATAGTCTCACCTCTGTTGCCCAAATCAGCTTGTGGTAAAAGGTAAGTAGGTGTCTAACAATGCACAATTATACAAACAAGAAGCTCTTTTTTTTTTTTGCTAATCTGTGTTTATAGTTCATAATAAAATTAAGCTTTAAAGTTGCTGTTGGCTGTTATGAATTATCGGGAGAAAAGAGGAGACATTTTGTGGCGTCGTGTTTTTCCTTAAACGATAAGCAAACCCTGTTGTTTGGACTCATTTTAGATCAGACTGGACGTTTGAGACGACATGATCATGATCATAATCATAATCAAAAAAACTTCTTATGTAAAGGATTTTACTTTAGGTCTGGACCATATTTTACTTTGTGTGAGTGCGTTGCCTTATTTCATTCAACTATTCCTGAAGGATTTATGCTGACAAAAGAAATACTCCTCACTTTTCAAAAATGACAGATTGTGTAGCAGCATGGAAAAGTTTGTATATACCCAACTAAATGAAAGTTATTTTAATTTTAAGTCTCTCTTTGTAGTTTTGCATAAATGGAGGTCTGCACAGCAAGCTGAGAGAGGGTATACCTTACAACTAACTACTTCAAAGACTTTATAAAACAAAATATGTGCAAAGTTGGAATGCATTGCTGTTCTTTCTAATGTAAAGAGGACCAACACGACACACACATGCTCAAACATATAAATACAAACCCCTAATGATATTTTACCATACAACGTTGCAGAGAAACCACATTTTTCTGCAGACAATAAGAAGTTTCTGACATAATTCTGTACCGGCAGTGTTCGCTGACACCTTAGAGCAGGAGATAAATGCCCTCACAACATCAAGCTTCCACAAATAACATTCATTAAGGAAGGTGCAATGCTACTAGCACCAACCCCCGCCCCCCACACAAAAACAAAGAAAATAAATAAACTAATTTTAAAAAGCCTCCTGCAGACGGCCCAATAATGGAAGCTTAGAGTTGATCTAAAGAGAAGGCTTCAAATCCCGGATATCGTTCAGACCGCTTTAAGACCCGATGCTGGATTGTTCTCCACTGAGGCAAGGAAGATCCCACTGATCGAGTTAACGGTGGCATGGGAAGAGGGGTGTGAGGAGGCATATATGAGGAACTCAGATCGTTACAAAGAGCTGGTGCAGATCTGCAGGGATAAGGGTTGGCAGACATGGGGTCCGTTCTTCGTACGTTGCTTAAAACATCCAAGATCAAATGAGACATCCAAGATGATTTCATCCGGCTAATCATGATCCGGCTAATTTGGTTCTTCCAACACACCTGTTGTTTACGATTAGTATGGCTGAATTGAGTTATCTGAGACAACTGCGCGTTCATGCGTTTGTTTAAAAGGGGAAATGTATCGATAGTAGAAACAATGATCAGCAGCGCTGCTATTGGCTGGTCAGCATGGCCAAACAACGCCCACAGATTTTTTCCCAGCAGAACTTTAATGGAAGGTTATGCCGAATTTGAGTCATTAATTAAAACACCTAAAAATCTGTTAAAGCCAGGAGAGAGGGCTGGCAAAAAGCAGCAGACAAATTAATGTGTAAATACTGTCCATGGTAGATGTTTCTATCACTTTCTACAGTATTAATGTTTGCATTTTAATAATCTCATATTTACTTTGTTCTTTTATGTCAGAGCCTCCACGGGACCCACTAGAACATGGGGACAAGTAAAAGTGAAATAAAAGAATATTCTACAAAACGGTAGCCTTTAATTATTATACTTTATTTTAAAAAGGTACTTGTTATGTCAAGACATCCAAATTTCAGTGTCATTCCTTAGATACGGGAAGTAAAGGACACGTGCAAACTGGGAATTTTAACAAAAAAAAAAAAAAAAAACAATCTTTATCCATAAAAAATGAAAATCTTCCTTTTCCAAGTCATTCACAGTTTACACGGTAAAACTGTATTGCTCCGTGTCTAGATAATCCATCCATAGTTTTTTCTAATACAATATACGGCTCGACAGGAAGCAAGCCTTTCAAAGTAAACTAAACTTCACAATAAAAATGGCCCGAACAAATCTTCTTACTGAATATGATAAACATAAAAAGCAAACCATCATACACATAACTTAAAATTTTAGATTTATGGCTCCAACACCACTTTTTCCTCTTTAAAAGCCACTGTTAAATGATGTGTGTGTCTGTTTATAACAGCCACCAAGAAAAATCTCTACACTCGCGCTGCTCTAAAGGATCCTGTCTATTGCGCAATACGTGATTAATTCGAAAAACTCTGCAAATTATTCTTGCACCTTCCGCAACAGGTTGCTGTCGTAAAAATGGACATGGCTGCCACAGACTTCCCATCTCCTCCGCTTATACAGCCGTGATCTAATCTTGTTTACATGAAATAAGCCTGCTCTGGAGCAGGCTCAAGCTGGCGCACTTGTTGCTATGACAACAAGTGCAGGAAGTCTTTCGAAGAACCAAACGATCCAAGATCATGCCAAATCGTCAACAATGAAATCCTGCTAACTGAGTCAGCGACGTACGAAGAACGGACCCATGGTTGTACCCAGTGGAGATCTGTTGTGGAGGTTTCCCAGCTCAGTCGGCTTGGAAGGTGCTTACAGCAGTGGGGTTGATGGGAATTGAGCGAAAACGAGCAGTGGGAAGATCGGGCGAGGCGGCAGAGACAGCGTCATGTTGGCCAGGGAACAGGAGGGAGGAGGTGAGCTGGCAGCGGAAGGAGAGTGAGTAGTGGTTGGCCACCACTGCTGACCCGCCATCAGGACAGTGTTATGGTTAAGAGCCGAAACACTCAATGATTATTGGGAACCATCTGGTGACACACCTCCTGGCTGATGACTCCAGGTCATGGGAGATGAGTGAAGGAGAGGCATCTTTTGAGGTAAATAATTGGATATTGGACTATTCTTCAAATTATTATAGAGTTTGTTTGACAGTTACAGTTTTCTAATGGTGAAAGACTTCTCTGCAGGGTTGAGATCAAGTTCATTGCTTTAGCTCAATGTAAGCATGCTTTGCTCAGTCCAAACCTAGCTTAGATGTGTGTTTGGGGTCACTGACCAAGTGGAACAAATAACTGTGCCAACCTGTGTCAACCATGTAGCTGCTGATTTGAAGTGAAGATCAAACATTTGCTGCACTTCTGCAATCCACCAGTTCAAAGACAGCAAAATAGAGCCTTAGCATGATGCTGCTACCACATGCTTCCCATCTGGGACATGATTCTTTAAGTTGATAGACTCGGTTTTGGAGCAAGTGCTTTTTTCTTGCTCTGCATCTCCCCAGTCCTGCTGGCCAGATCTGTACATAAATGTATAAAAAAGCTATCACTGTCTTTTATCTTTGCGGCGAGTATAAAAATTGACAAAAACATTTTCTGGTACGTCTTGGTCCCCCCCCACCCCCTCCACTTTTGGAGCCTTTCATGCCTCAGTGACAACAATGCCAGAAATTAGGCACTAAAACAGAGAAAACCTTGAAAGCAGAGTACATAGAAAAACTTTGAAACATCTTCAGAAGGCCTTGGGGAGGTCTTGATCAAGGCCACTTTAAAATCTTACATTAAAGCTCAGCACCATGGAGGCAGATCTAAAAGAAATCTCCAGACATTTTAGATACGTTTGTTGTATCTTGTTTCAAAAGTAAAAGCGTTTTCCCTGGAAACTTGAAAACTGAAATCAAACTGTGTGGTTAGGCGGGAGAATGTTTAGTGGGTTCATTGATTTAATCAGCTTATTTGATTACTAAAACCTTGTTTGGAACACTTTAATTATATAAACATATATGCCCACTCTAATTCAATTTGCATCCATTCGACATCAGCTTGAATCTCATTATTTTGGGAGTTTTAATAGTGGTAAAACAAGTAGCTTTAATTCATTTCAATAAAGCACCAGTTAGAGTCAGTTGTTACCTTTTGCTTATTCACAAAGCCTATAAATGATACCAATATAATTTATGCAGAGTGTCAGGTGCACAGATGTGTGTACAGGTCTGTGTGGTGGTGTTGTGGTATTTCTCTCTGTTCTCCTGCAGGCTGCAATGACAGGAGTTTCTCATCACTGGCTCAAGGGGAGCTTAAAAGGAAACAGCGGGAAGACGTTGGGGCATTTTATCACCTGATTGGTACCTGACCTAGAGTGTTTAGTCTCTAGGCTCACCCCGTTCCCAGACTCAACTCCACTCTCGCACTATAAGCCTCCCATCCAGCCACACATTCAGCCTACCTGCTTTCTGTCAGTCTTTAACTCCTTCTCCCTTCAGTATACAGTGACCAGAGCCCTTCCAGTTCCCTCGTTCACCTCTCTAAAGGCTCCAACATAACGTCCGCACAGAATCCGTGCATATCAAGGCAGACCCAGTGCGGACACAGCGCAGACAGGTATATGCAGAGCTTAATTTTCACGGCCGCGTACGTGGAGTCATATTGTAAACTGCTCGGCAGCAAAAAAGTCTTCACATCGAGGTGTTTTATATGTGACAGCTTGATACATTGAGTTTATCCAAGCATCACAGTCCTTCTCTGTGCAGCACTAGATGTGCGGTGGCTGCCCGATGGAAAAGAAACAGCTCCAGGTGCTCAACTAGCTAATCAAACATACTACTATCCCTTCCCCCGCTTCGTCCCACTGGCAGAAAGTGTGGGAAATGTAGGAATTTTGTACAAGAAATGTAGGCAATAGGTACGGTCAACTATGAAGGATAAAACGTCCATGTAGCTCACAGTATACCCAAGTATGTGGGGCCTTAACTTTTCAATAAACCTTTTAAACCATTTGCCTGCCTTTGCGTTTGTTGCCCTGATCAGAGTCATCAAGGAAAAACCAAACATTACACAGAGGAACCAAACACTTTGCTACCCATGACCAAGGTCCTGGCACAACTCTGGGGGGATATTTGAGCAGTTTTGAATTTGTTACGTACCTGGCTCAGATTTCAAGCAGAGCCCATAGATTTTCAAATCCTGTCTTGATCTGTGTTGTCCTATGGGAACATCCAACTGTGTCTTGGTTGCAGCCATCTGACCCAAACTGTCCTCTTCAGAGAAAAGTACTAATGTTCACCCCAGGAGCAACCAAACATCAACCTGATCATCAACTGGTAGCTGCTCAAACACCACTGTCTCTGTCTACGGTGATGCAAGTTTTAAGCCAGATCCAAAGGGTGCCAACCAAGAAAGAGGAGCTGTTCAAAAATCAATGCCTTTGTGTTCAACAGATTTTTCCAGCAGCTCTATGAAAGCTGCAGTTGGGAGTTTTCAGACCACCGTGGACCTGAAACTTTGAATTTGCAGCCCTCCCTCCACACTCCTCCTTCAGAGTGGAGCCTGCCATACTTTTTCAATGTTGTCTTTGTTTTCTGAGGAGGTGCTACACCGGTAATCTTCCTGTAAAGCAGGTTGTTTCTCCACCATTTCTACACACATCTGCAGCCTATGGCAATCTTGAGCTTGAATGACGGCAGCGCTGTGCAGGGAAGGCTGTGCGTACCCAAACGTGATTGACACTGCTATCAACCAATCAGAGCCAGACCTTCCTGAAAATGTTTGCAGGAAACGGTGCATCAGCTGTCAAGCATGGTGGTGGCAGCATCATGCCGAGTGGCTGGTTTGATGCACAAAGTGGTTGGAGTAAAAAATCTTACTAAAATTAGCAGCTAAATCGTTGAAACTTGTTGAATGTTCCAACATGGCAGTTATCGAAAGCATACATCAGAACTGGCTTTGACATAATTAAAAGAGGTTAGCATTAAACTTATCAAACAGTCCTGATCTCAAACATCTTGATGTTCAATGGACTACAGGAAAACTGCAGGTCTGTACAAAGAGCCAGACCAATTAAAATGAGCTCTAACATTTCCACCTATGAGAGTGATCAAATATTATACCAGAATTATGCCACAAGCTTTTTAATAACTATAAAAAGCATGACGTTTCTCAGAAAATTGCTAAAACGGGTTTAACCAAATATTTGTCTGGCTGTATGTACATATTCAAACCTGTTGGTATTATCTTTCCCAAACATTTTAAACTTGTGCACCTACTCCTTGCTTTTCAGGTTGCTGTATAATCACTGAGAAAAAAACGGTTCAAATTTAAACTACACTTAACACGCAGACAAACGCTCACTATTCACCGGCGATGAAGGAGGTTCTAGTCATAAACCAACAGATGCGCAGCGCCTAATGGGACAAAAACTGTCACGCAATCCCATGGAGGCCCTCCTCTTCCTCCTCGGCTCTTCTTGGCAGCTCTCTGATAAGCGCTGTATAAATAGATCCCCCAGCACCTCTGTGTCTCGTGTAGACCTTTCTAAATGCTACTGTACTCTTGATGCCTCTGGCTTGTAAGTTCAAAAACCTTGGAGAGATTTTTACATATTTACTGTGACACAAGAAAACTGAGCAAATGGAAACTGTAAATATTCAGTGCACATCCACAGCAAACCTTCAAAATTTGTGAAGTAGGGAAACCGTTTTCCCCATACGGGTTAAACAAGCAGATTAAAGCCGCGGAGCATCCAGCAGCGATCTTGAAAATACCTATCACGTTATACCAGGGGGGATGAAATCTGTCATCGGCAGTCACGCGCAGTCAATGCAATGAGGAGGTCCGCACTCACCTGTCAATGCTGATAGCGCACAGGTTGAGAATACTGGCAGTGCACATCATGACATCCAGCGTGACGAAGATGTTACAGTAGAGCCTGCTGAATAGCCAGGCGCCGCCGACCACCTGCACAGGACAGACAGGGTGATTAACAGAGCCCGCGCCTCTCTTCCTCTCCATCACCATGAAGCGTGACGCACCCGTGAATGCACTCAGTCGTGCAGGTGACAGAGGGTCGAGGGAAAGGGAAACCGAGCACACAGAAGACGGGTGTGTCTTACCCAACGATGTAAGCAGAAAAAAACAGGCCAGGGTTGAAGTGTTTTGTATATTTACTCAGTTTACTCAATTGGGGGAAGTTATGTTTTTGTGTATGGGCTTCCGCTACATATCCTACCCCTTGAACTTTTTGTATTTCATTAGGATTTTATGTGATGGGCCAACACTATGTAGTGCATAAATGTTAAGAACAATGGACATGTATGAATTCAAATTAAAAAATTACAAATGAAAATGTAAACTTCAAATTTCAATTGAAAAAAAAAAAGATTAAACGTGTGAAACGTGAAAAAAATGTTTTGGCCAAATTATCGTTGTGAATCTGAAGGTTTTTGCCTGTTCTGCTTTCTAAAATATTACAATCTCAGTCAGGACTAGATGGAGATGAAGCGTGAAGATCGTTGCTTAAGCGTTGCCACAGATTCTCAATTGCATTTAGGTCTGGGCTTTGACTAGACCAATCTAACACATAGGCTTTGATCTAAATTTCAATGCAACTCTGGTGATATGTTTAAGGCTGTCCTCCTTCTGGAAAAGTGAACCTCTACACCAGTCTCAACTCTTACAGCCTCCATCAGGTTTTCTCCACCACTGCCTCGTATTAACCATCCATCCATTTCCCCCTTAACTCGGACCAACTTCCTTGTCTCTGCTTAAGCAAAGTCTCTGCCGCCAGCCTGTTTCTCATTGGGAATGCAGTGCTGAGGGTGATGCACAGTCCTCCGTTCACATGTAGGCCAGAACATTCACTGTCGGTCTCATCTGACCAGGGCACCTTCTTGCACATGTTTGCAAACTGTAACAAGATTTCCTAGGCCTTTTATTTCAACAATGTCTTTGTTCTTGTCATTCTTCCATAAAGGCCAGGTTTGTCATGCAAGAGTAACAATTTCCCTGTCATCAGATTGTGGATCTCTGCAGCTCCTCCAGAGTTACCACGTGGCTCTCAGATGGTTCACTGATTAATGCTCACCATTAATGTCTTGGTAGATTTCCAGTTGTGCCATTCTCATTTCATGTCCATAGGATGAACTGAAATAGGGCTGCATGAAATCAGGAAAACATGGAGGTGCAATCAACCTGCATGTACCTCACTTTCCATTGCAACATCACGTTTTTCGCTCCACTCTCCTTAAACTTCAGCATCTTAAATCTACGTACACCAAGTGTGGGCTTCAAAGGTAGTTAAACTCCATCTAAATGGACAAATTTATTGAAGACAAGCAGTCTCAATGCATAGCAACCGACATGTAATAGCTCACCACACATTGCATCCAAGCAATCCATTGCCACCGCAGGATTGCACACACTGTGACAGCGATGTCCAATGAGATTTGATGTATTCTGCATCTCACAATTGAACACCGCACCGCGATGTGTCCACAACTAGTTTTATAACCTAACTCTGTCTTTGACTTCTTTGTCCCCTGACCTGCCTGCCGTCTTCCTTTGGCTCTGTGATGCTTTTGGTTCTGTAATAAACCTCTGAGACCTCCACAGATCAGCTAAGATTAAATGACACACAGGGGTACTCTTTTTACATCATGGTGTGGTTTCTGGAGGGTGCACTGTATTTTATTTAGAGATGTTAGATTAAAGAGCAGAGAGAGAGAAATTAATGCAAGAGCATTCAGATTTTTATTCATACCTTCCACTTCACAATTATGCACTATACTTTGTGTTTAGTGATTATATAAAATCCCAGTGGAAACCCAGTGAAATTGTCGTTGTAATGAGAGAAAATGTGAAAAAAGTTTAAAGGGTATGAATACGTCTGCAAAGCAACGACATTACAGTGCAAAGTGTGTGTTCTCTATAAATGCGAGGCCATGACTGTGATCCCAAAAAAGAAAGTTGGAGGAGGAAACGTGTCTAACACATTGCAGCGCTGACTTGAATTGCTCTCAAAAGCTTTCCGTAAAAGGGGACAAACCACAGGCCAAACCAACAAGACCCTCATCTCCCTCATCCCCACCAGGTAATGGCAGCGTGACAGAGATAGATGGGATCCAAAGGCCGTCACCTCATTTCCGAATCTACCAAATCCGAGATGAGAGCACATACCTTCTTGCAGAGAGAGGTGGGTGGCACACGTGGGAATACGAGCACTCACGTGCACATAACAGTATAAATAGACAAGAATCTCTGCTTTTCTTCAACTAGATTTGTGTGTGCAAGGAGGTTTTTATTTTTAAACAAACTAATGGAGGAAAAGATTTTTCACTGCTTATCAAGCGGTTTGCCAAAAAACTGGGTCAGGCGGGGGTCTCAACATCTGAGGCCCCCTTTTCGCGTCTTTTGTTTCTTTCAGCCGGTTAAAATGCAGTAACGGCATCAGCATGTCAGAAAAACACAGAGCTGGTTGTTATCCCCCCCCCTCCCCAACAATGTGTTTCAGACAAGAAAAGAAATGATAAATATTTAAAGGTGAGGTAAAATAAAGAGAAAAAACCTGCAACACGAATTTTACTGGCCTCCGAACACAACCACTGCACATCCAATTTCTACATCTCATTAGTGTTTGACTTTGACAACATAAAATAAAAAAAAACTATCAAGGGTTAGAGTTAGTCAGACTGCTGTACCTCTACTGCTTCCCATGAGTTTGGAGATCACCTTTTGGAAAAAAAAAGACCTTGCAGAAATCGATTCTCTCAGTTTATAAATTACGCCCTCAATTTTTGCAATCCGTGTGTAGGGGTTTGTAAAAAGTGCCCAAGGATGTGTAAGCCACATCTCTGCCTATCTGTGTAGCTCACTGTCGCTGAGTGTTTTTAATCTGGGGCTCCCACACTGGATTTCGCTATGCATGGCCAATTTTATTTTATCTTCTTATGTCTTGTTTGATCTTTTATTTAAAAAAATCTGACGTGCAGAGTATGTTGCTGCTACTGGTTATTTAGAGGCTGCCGTTGCTCACCTGAGTTTTAAATTGTTTTGCTGCTAATTGAAAAGCTGAGCTGCAAGTCGATTTTCTGATCCTTGAACAAGGTGTCCTTTAGGGTTTAAATGATCCGATGACATAATTCAATTCCTTTTGTCCAGAGACACCCAAGAAAAATAAAAAGAATGTGGGATCTTCATCCAAAATGTGCATTTAATCTGGATGTTTCCTCTTTGTGTTTTTTTTTGCTGATGTTGCCTCTCGAAGTCCACATGAGGTCATATTTGGGATTCAGCTCCACTAATGCTCATATTTTGTGAAAAATAAAATATTTCTCTTCCTTTTTAAATCCACATACAGTGGACGTTAAATTTAGTCGTCAGCTTCAATATTGCTTTGCAAATGATCTTCCCAGTTTCCGAGTTCCATCTTTTCCATCCTGAAGCGTAGCCACAGCATGCTTCAGGACATGTACATTGTTGCTTTGTAGACCAGACATCACAAAAATAAATTATTTTATCTTTACTTCCTTCTGCCTCTGTCTTATTTTGGAGACAAATAAAGTTTGAATTTATTCTAAAAATATTTGGTGAGTGAGGGGAGAACATGGCATATAGTATGCTTTCAATTAGATAAAGAAAGTCCAAGTTTTAAGTCGGAAAAATCAATTGAAATGCCCCTTGAAGAAAAATCGCTCTTGTTGGTTTTGGCTTTTGGGTAATATGAAACCTGAATAATAGTTTTTCAGAAACTTAGCATGCTACACAAAACCAAAAAGAAAAAAGATTGTCCAGAGATGCTGGCTGTTTACAGAGTGCTATATTTAAGATTATTAAAGGTATACTATGCAACCGGGGTTGATTTTCCAGCGAGGCTCCCCCCAGAGGGCGAAAGTAAAAATGCACTGTCATAAAGATGCTCAGCTGTTCTGGTTTCTCCGTCAAGCCAGGCGCGGTTGTTTTGAGCTTAGCAGACAGGCGAACGCAACGAAAAGTGGAAAAAACGGCATTACAAACTAACACAGTGAAAGTATGAACATCAAGCTTCCTGCAGCGCTATCTTGGCGAGGCCGCCGCCGCCGCCTCGCCAAGCCACCGCCGCTGCCGCTGCCACCGCCACCGCCACCGCCGCTTCGCCAGTTTTATTATTATTATTATTATTATTATTTTTTATTTTTTTTTTTATGTTGGCGAGACGCTACCGCCACCGCCTCGCCAAGACGCGGACGCCTCACCGCCGCCTCGCCGCGGCCGCCGCGGTAGCGTCTCGCCAACATAAAAAAAAAATAATAATAATAATATTAATAATAATAATAATAAAACTCGATATGCTTGCATGTTTATTTGACGTTAACACGCGGTTCTTTGTTGTTGCTTTCGCGCTTGCATATATTGAATGGCAGGGCAAAAACACATGGAGTTCTCCCCGTAAAGCGAGACTTCTGTGTGTGCGAGCCGTGAGCTCTTGCAATTGCAAGTGCGGTATTTTCCCCACAGACCCCCAGGGCGGCCGAGAAAACCTTTGTTCGACCTGAAATGACTCATTTAATCATCCAAAACGGTATGGAACACATTAATTAACTGAAAAATGTTGCATAGTATGCCTTTAATGCAAAGTTGTGTGGAAACAATGCAAACAAATAACACTGATAACCATGAGATGATTGTCTTCCCTGGCATAAGGGGAAATTATCCATTAGTCCTAATTCTTTTTGTGTTTCATTTTGAAATCAGGATCCAAGAAGCACATTATCCAAGCTTCTTAAGTTCCAGTATGGCATTTCTATATTCAGTGATAATTTGTGGAGTGTTTTCATCTGCTGTTGTTGCTTCACTTTTTTTATTTATTTATTTATTTATTTTTTTTTAAATTAGCCCAGACATCTACTAGGAAATTGTAGATCCCTTCATGCTTCCCTCTGCTAACACGCTTTATGGTGATGCTGATTTTTTTCCCCACCTGTGCTTGGTACCTGTCAACACAACACAAAGTTCCAGTACCTGGTTTAATAACCATGATATCATTGTGCTTGACCTTCTCTAAACCCCACAGAGAATCTATGATGTATTGTTAAGAGAAAGATGAGAACATATAGAACAATGCAGCTTTTTGGACTCTGAAAACTTCAGAGGCATGAGCGGCCCAATTCAGAGACACCGCATATACTTCATATGTGCCCCGGGCTACAAAATCTCAAATGTTGCATCAATTACCTAAAGATAACATTACTTAGGCCCAAACTAAGACGAACATGGTAAATCCATATAAACGATTAAGTGAAAATGTGCACTATTTTGTGTCAGTAGGTAACTTTACATCTGAGACAAAAATCAGATGTGGGGTTCACCAAGGGTCCATCGTAGGTCCTCTCCTATACAATATCTACATCTCCCTCTCACGCAGATAATAAGAAAACAACAACATCAGTGACCATAACTATGCAGACGACACACAGCTCTACATCACCATGTCACCAGGTGACTATGAACCCATTCAAGTGCTGAGTAAATGCTTAGAAGAAATCAATGCATGGATAAGCCAAAAATGTAGTATTTAGTAATAATTTTTGGACCAATAGACAAGTGATCAAAAGTTAGCACACAGCTTCAGTCGCTTCAGCTAGAAATCACCGATCAGGCCCGAAATCTGGGTGTAGTGATGGACTCAGACCCGAACCTCCAAAAGCATCTACACACAATTATAAAGTTGACCTTCTATTACCTGAAGAAGATTTCCAGGATTTAAGGACTAACATCTCAATAGGATCTGGAAAAACTAATCCATGCGTTTATTTTTAGTTTATGGAATTGATTATTGCCATGGTGTTTTCACAGGTCTGCCTAAAAAGTGGATCAGACAGCTGCAGTTGATCCAGAACGCTGCTGCCCGCGTCCTTACTAAGACTAAGAAAGTAGAGCACATAACCCCAGTTCTAAAGTCCTTACACTGGCTCCCTGTATCTCAGAGAATAGACTTTAAAACACTTCTGTTAGTCTATAAATCCCTGAATGGCTTAGCACCTAAAAACATTACAGACTTGTTATCAGTGTATCAACCATCCAGACCACTATGGCTCCAACAAACTTCCAGAAGACTGTAAAGGTACTGAAACATTGAGTTCCTTTCAATCAAGGTTGAAAACCTATTTGTTTAGTTGTTAATGTTGAAGTTTGTCCAACTTGTCCTATACTGTATCTGACCTGATGCTTTTCCACTGCAATATGCTTTCCTCTGTAATGCTTTCCCTTTGTCTCTGTAATGTTTTTCTTTCCTCTGTTCAATGAAAGCATTGAACATTGATCTTCAGATGCTCAGCTAAAACATTAAATGTGAAAAGAATAATCAATGTGTTGTTGTCATTGCAAAAGTAATCAACTCTGTCCTTAAACAGCCGAACACTGAATTCTACACCCTTTATACCAATACACACTTACTACAGAAAATTGGGACTCATGCAAAGAAACAACTGCTTCAAATTGACATTTTCAAGCAACATACGCGGCAGGACAGAAAATAGTAAGACAGCAGGTCAATACTTATTTGAATTTGTTTACTTATGGTGCGGTGCATTCAAGCGTCAGGACAAATATAGTTTCCTGCAAATGTTGCTAAATGTGTTTTCATTTGAGGCCATTAAGTTAGAATTTAAACAAAACGCTGTCAATCTAATGTTCTGATGCGATGTTGTCAACTAATGAGCTCTGGCTCTGCGCCTCAGAAACACTGTCTCGTCTCAGACCATACATTATAGATGTGATTTACTGAAACGCGCCGCAGCCTCCTCCCTCTCCTGTTCGGCGGATCCTCGACTCCCCGCTCCTCTCTGCTTAATTGCAGGAGTGGGAACACCTGTGTGAAAGCTGGGAGTCCAGCTGCAGCCAATCTACAATCAAGCTCCAACAAAAAGCCCCCGCTCTGCACACAGCTCGCTGGCAAAACATAGCTGGAGTTGACGGCGTTTGTCATGCTTCGGCTAGATTTGTGGTTTTGCTGCTCTGATTGTTAATCCTTGGTCTTTTTTTTCTCTCTCTCTCTTTCGGTGGAAGTATTTCTGCTTTACTGCTTCAGTTCCCCTCAGCATCTGGTTCTTTTTGGTTTTTCACCACTCTTCACGCCTGGATTCAGATCCAGGCAATTAGTAATTAATAAATGAAATGGTATTTAACCTGTTTCCTGCTACTCGCTAATAGATCCTAAGCAATGCTGTGTGCGGAACCTTGCAAACGTATTCACACCATTGAGCTTTTTCAAATGTTGTCACATTAAAACCCACACAACCAAAATGCATTTCATTAGGATCATTTTTGTGATCGACCCATCAAACATAGAGTAAAATTGTTAAGTAGAAAAAAAAAGCTTATTTGGTCAAAATTTCTTGTAAATAAAAATGTGAACAGTGTGGCCGCAACAGGTATTCAGCTACCTTGGATTAATACTTTGTATAATTAATCAGCAATTACAGCTGCGAGTGAAAGAGTTCACTGTAAGTTTTTATGAGCTTTGCACAAAGATTTTATAAAATGTTCCCCGTTGAACATCTCTATACATCAGTTTGTAAAATGTGGTCACATATTCTCAATTAGATTTTAAACCAAGCTCATCCCAGCACATGTATATGCTTTGAATTAAGCTCTTCGTTTGTAGTTCTGGCTGTATGTTTAGTGTTGCTGTGAACCTCCGTCTCAGTCTTAACTATTTTACAACCTCTAAAATGTTTTCTTGTCATGTACTTAGCACCATCCTGACATTAACTCTAACCGGGTTCTCTATCCCTGCACTATTTTTTGTTGTTTAGCAAAGACGGAAGTATTTCTTCTGTGTTTTTTTTTAAGGGGAATTTGATAACTCTGCATGTCAGAGTGGTTCTATACTGAATAAAACCAGGTGCATATGCAGACACATCATGATCAGATTAATTGATTGTGTGCCCATATAAATGGTATACATTTTTAATGTGAATACATTTTAATCCAATCGTGACATTTTGTGCATGTAAACATAGCTTATGAAGCATGTACCGCAGGAAGGTGCGGTTCATACGTCAGTGTAAAGACGCGGCAGGGATGAAAACATTGGTTTGGCTGGTAGCAGATAGGAGACATTTCAAGGGTCATTCAAGCCTCAAATAGAAAAACATCCAAGCGATATTGGGAATTTGCTTGCACATGAAAAAGATGCTGAATGAATGAAAAATATTTGCAAGTTTTTTCAGTGCAGCCTCATTATAGGGCGACAATCGATCAGCCCGGCTTGAAAGATGTGACCAATTCGAGTCTATTATTCCAACAGAAAAGCCCACACTCTCCCCTTTTGTGTCTTTCCACATAAATTCAGAGATACTTTCACCATTTTTTTCTATGGGGTTGAGGCCGTGCCTTTGACATCTACAATTCCCAACAGTGGCGTTATTTTTTTCTTTGATATTACTTTGGTAAAAGGTCTCTCTACAGATCAACTTCTTTCTAAGCTCAGGATAATGATGATCAGCCACTTTGGCCCCTGGTGCAGCAGAACATATCCCGGACAATGGCTCTTTCACTACGATGTATCAAAAAGTACCAGAAACTCTGTGTATGCGTTCTTCTTATTAAGGCCCAAAAGTTTGATTTTGTGCTCAACATTCATCTAGAACACATTTCTCGGCAGCTTTTGACCTCGTCCAAGCTGTCTCCAGTAAACTGCTGCAGGCAGCGACAATCTTTTCTGAGAGCAGCAGCTTTCTACTTATAGCCCAGCCAATGCACCCCATTATTACTTAGCATTGCTCAGATGGCGCTCTCATAAACACCATAATTGGTTGATGTTAGAAGGACTAGGTGGTACAGAAATTACCCTGACTTTTCTAATGAAGTTGCATTGTGTGTTGCATAGTATTGCACAAGAACGGCATGGATTTTTTTTCTTCGAGGTTCTTAAGAATCTCTTTTGTTGCTACGATACATCACACAGAAATAAAATGATAGATAAGAGGTTTACAACAGTGCATGCTTTCAGTTAGGACACACCCCCAACACTTGCTCTGATACATCTTAGTAAAATCCAGAGCAACCAATTGCCTTCAAAAGTCCCCTAATTAGTAAATAGACTCTGCCTCTATGTAATTTCATTTCAGTATGAATCCAGGTTTTCTGTAAAGGCAGCAAAGAGGTCAGAGACAAGGTTGGGAAGAAGTTTAGAGCAGAATTAGGTCATAAAACCATATCCAATGCTTTGAACATCTCAAAGAGCAATTTCCAATTCATTATGCAGAATAGTAGACTATGGCAAAACTGCAAATCTAGTAATACATGGCCGTCAACGTAAAACGACAGACATGGCAAGGATAGCTTTCATCAGAGAAGCAGCCAAGAGGAACATGTTTCACTCCACAAATCTGGTCTTTATTGAAGTGGCATTATGAAAATCATATTTGAAAGAAAGTCATAAGCGAGCCTGTTTTCATTTTGCTACGAGCCATATAGAATACAAAATTAGAATGCATACAAAATGCATTTTGTGTGGCTGAAAACAAACATCGCAAAACACCGTGAGCAGACCAAATGCTTTTGCAAGCACAGGGAAGCTGTTAAGGAGGATGGCTGCAGCTCAGCATGGTGCAATGCTGGATGAAGATTGTTGGAGGCTACAAAAGACTTGAGAGGACAAAGCAGAACAAAGACAATAATGACAAATGATGATACATTTTCTTTTTTTAAGCTCTTTTCATTTTAAATAAAGATCTCTAAGTGCTAGAGAATGCTACTATAAAACAGCACAAAACAAAAGTACAATAAACTGAAAACTCGTACAGAAAACCCATCCAAAGCCCACACCCAAATCCAATTGAAAGTGTAAAAAATGGCTGTTCACAGATGTCCTCCATGGAGTCTGACTTAACTACGATGTAAAGAAAAATGAGCAAAGTTTTTAGTCCATAAATGTGCAAAGCTGCTAGAAACTTACCCCAACAGTCTTGCAGCTGTAGGTGGTTTATTGTAGCAAAAGATAATTCTTCAACATGTTGTCTAAGGAGGTGAATGTAAATATATGTTGCACTTCCGACACATTTACATAAAAAAGGAAATTGAAAATGTAGTCCAATTTACCTTCTGCTTCAGAATTAGATACTACTTTGTGGCCACTTATCACATACAATCCCAATTAAATACATTAAATCTGCGGCTGTAATGTGACACAATCTGATACTATTTAGGAGAAGCAGCATTCAGTTCCTATGCTCCACTTATCTGGAACAAACTTCCAGAAAACTGTAAAAGTGCGGAAAGCCTTAGTTCCTTGAAATCGAGATTAAAAACACATTTGTTTGAAATTGCCTTTGAATGTTCTAGTTAAACTGTTTTACTGTTTTTAATGTTCTTTTTTGTTTCTACATTCTATCCCTACTTGCTTTTATTCCTATATTTTAACCATGTTAAGCACTTTGCATTGTCTCTGTACTGAATTGTGCTATATAAATAAATCTGCCTTGCCTTGCCTTGCCTTGCCTTGCCTTGCCTTAAGGCTTAAGGGTTGTGAACGCTTTTGCCTGGCCATGTCCTCCCACCTTTCCAAATGGAGCTGTCGCCGTAGACGAGTCACATATTTCCTGATGCCGAGAAGCATCATTTAGGATGAATTGTGGGAAGAGAGTGCTCATTTCCTGCTGCCAATACAGCCACTTTACTCAGGTTAGAGGTCGTAGCTCAACTCAACCATCCAAGGATAAGGTGACTCGGGAGGGAGCTCGTGATTTGTTTGCGCTCACAGTGGAGAGAGTGATTGTCACGTTTCTTGCGGAAACACTCTTGGAGAAGCTAACCAGGCACCCTGTGGTCACAGTAACTTAATCCTCCTTTTTCATCCTGCAGCTGACGGTGCTTACTTGGGCAGTTTTAGGATTTTTAGGGTATTTAGTGTTTAGCTTGGTATGTTTTCTTCCCCTTTGATGTCAGATATATCTTAATTTACACTTGGCTTAAAAAAAACAGATTTGGGACTTCGATGTTGCACTCTGTTAGTTCTGCACTCCTCATGGGATCAAATAACTCATTTTTCAGTCCAAAATGAAGGCATACAAAAAAAAAAAAAACGCAGTACAACAGAACTTAAAACTCATGACTGACCCCAATTAAGGTGCTCGCCTTGCTAAATCTACTGTTTACAATAGGGGATCATCTTTCATGTGTCAGCCTTTTCTCTCTAAGCATGTGTCAGTGTTTTTTTTTTTACCCAAAGTCGACCTGAGGTTGAATTTTATGAAAAGTTATTAACTTCTCGGGATGTGGACCAAAACTTGAGTCCGTCTTTAACCAACACAACACAAGGGTGCTTGTGTAATATAAACATGACTCTATTAGAGCTCGCCTTCGGAGTGCAGATTGTTTCTTTGATGAAATATGGATGCTTGCGGTACGTGTTTGCCTGTACACATAATGGGATTGCCGAGCAGTGAATAACAAGAGGAGAGGTGCTGCGGAAATTAACAATTAGCTGGTAAATAAAGATTAATTAGGACAGATAGCCGCTTTCTATTTAACCTTTGCTCCTTTGCCGCTCTCACAGTTGATTAGTAATCCCAAATTAGGACCAAGACGCCAACGAAGGCAGCATATCGCAGACTAATATTTAGTTAATTAATTATAGCAAATTAATAGTTAATACGCGGCTCAGTAAAATTAAAGGAACACTTTAAAAACACATCAGATCGCAATTGGAAAACAAATCCTGGAGGATGTCCACACTGATATGGAATGGGTAAGGTGTTAGAGACAAAAGGATGCCACCGAATTTAATGAAAATGAACATTTATCAACCAATTAATCCAAAGTCACCAAGAGAGTGAAACTGGAAAACTGATGCAGAAGGCTGGTCCAGTTTGCTGAATTGTCATTGTAGTGACTCAGAATGATGAAAATGAAAATAAATATTCCCCCATATAGTTAGTTATAGAAATGTATCTCTGCGTTTAATCCACCCCTTAGGGAATAGTGCGCTGCCAACACTAAGTGCCGCATGGAGAACAATCCAAGGTAAAAGGTCTTTCTCAGGGATCCAGAGGTACAGACCAATTTTCAAAACTCCAAACATTGCAACCTCTCTAATACGCAAACATTCGGCTCTCTAACCACCGAACCGCTCTCTAACCACATGCATACAAGTCCATGTATTTGTATGCATGCCTGCCAATGTCAGGGCATGCTCCATCTGAGAGCAGGGATGGTGTTCTGTGGTATCTCCTCTCAGATCCTGACCAGTCCATCACTGAGCTCCTGGATAGTCTGAAGTGCAACCTGGTGGCGTCAGATGGACCTAAACATGATGTACCAAAGATGTTCCATTGGGTTTAGATCAGGGTAGCGTGGAGGCCAGCGAATGGTATTAATTCCTTCATCCTCCAGGAACTGCCTGCGTTTTCTACCCACATAAGGCCAGGTATCATGCACCAGGAGAAACCCAGGACCCACTGCAACAACGACGGGTCTAAAAATGGGTCTGAGGATTTCATCCCGATCCCTAATGGCAGGCAGGGTGCCATCTTTTATCCTGTGCGGGTCGGTGCATACCTCCATGGATAGGCCTCCACAGACCAACACTGACCCACCACCAAACCAATCGTGCTGAGCAATGTTGCAGGAGGCATAGCGTTCACAGCAGCTTATCCTGACCCTTTCACGTCTGTCCAATGGCGTCAGAGCTGAACCTGCCAATTCTGATGCTGTCTGGCAAATGTCAGTGAAGCTCCAAAGCACCGGGCAGTGAGTACAGGGCCTACTAGAGGACGTTTGTCCCTCAGACCATCCATATAAAGTCTGTTTTTAATGGTTTGGTCAGAGAAACTTACACCAGAGCCCGTTCACTTTGTAGGGTTCTGGCAGCAGTCACTTTCTGCATAGAAAGTCTTATCAATTCTGCTGCATGGTGTCTCTGTGATGTCTAAGACATCTTTAACTTGCTTTGACAAGTCCAAACCCTCCGTGGAATGAGCAGAGGTCACAATATGCATGCTACAAAATCAGATGTATCGAAGCGTGATGCTGGAGGGGCATTTACTTAGAGTTGCATATCTAGATATGGCATAAAAATGTAAGGCGGATTGCAATAGCATAACAGGGGTATTGACAAAACCCTTTTTACAGCAACTAATCTCTCACACATTGACATGATGTTGGCTCCTAACATAAAATAATTAGCGCTCCACTCACAGTGAAGAAAGAAAACCTTTTGTCTCTTATAGTTCCAAAGGAGAAATTGGAATAATACAAAACCTCTATGAGCATGCTAAAGCCTTACAAAAGTGAACCCATGGACGTAATTATTGCCTCTTTCTTTTGCATTTTTGTCTCTTTCTCATTGTTAAATCATGAACACTGACATTAACTGAGGCAACTGAGGCCTGCAGTGCTTTGGTTTCGCTTCTGTGTTTTTTTGTGACCTTTTCGGATGACTCGTCAATGCACTGTTGGAGTAATTGTGGTAGCCTGGCCACGCCTGGTTATGTTCACCGATGCTCCATGTTTTCTTCATTTGTAGATAATGGTTCTCAATTTGGTTCGTTAGAATCTCAAAGCCTTCGACCTGGCTCTGTAAACCACCTTCTAAACTGATAAAGCGAGTTTGTTTCTCATCAGTTCTGGAAATCATTTAGGAGGGGGCAAGACAAGTTGATTTTCGGTCAATTAAGTCTTTTAGCCTTCCCTGTTTTGTCAAACAGGCTCTATTAAGTGATTTTCTGGTCTGGCGGTAACCAGGCTTGGGTGCGGCTATAGAGAAATTAAACCAACAAAATAAAATAATAATTGGGTAATCACAATCAATTCATCATTTAACAAGTGTTGCAAGGTTAGCTTTTTGCACTTGATAAAAATCATCAATTTAAACCTGTAACCTATTGTTACTCAGAATATACAACCTTCATATTAACATTTGTTTGATCATCTGAATTTACCATTGTTCAGGCTCTTTGTCAGATACGAACAAGCCTGTAACTTTGCTGAATTACACGTATCAGTCCAGGTACCTACCTCCAGGTATACAGCCCAGGGCATGACCAGCGAGGCCACCAGCAGGTCAGCCACAGCCAGGCTGACCACCAGGTAGTTTGTGGTCGTCTGGAGCGAGCGCTCCCTCAGCACGGCCAGGCACACCAGCACGTTCCCAAACACAATGGCCACGATGAGCAGGGAGTACAGCATGGCGTAGTAGTTGCGTTCCCCCTCATCCCTCCCCGACGTGCCCGAGCTCTCATTCCTCTCCTCCCACCCGGCACGGTCAGACTCGTTCCAAAGCCGCTCTGCGCTGCTAAGCATCTCCATGGGTTTTCCCCGGTGACATGGGAGGTGAGATATTTGGCAAACCTACCGGAAAGAACAGAAAAGGAGCATTGTTTAGTGCTTGCCCAATTGTCACTGAACGTTCTCCTGTTTGGATTCCCGTGCAAACATGGACAATGTATTTCTAACAGCTCATTAGTCAGATAAGTAAAGCATAATTGTCCTCCGATGATGGGAGCACAATTTTACAACAATAGAACCTTCTGGGAAAACTGCCTCTTAGCAACAACAGTCAGATGAACTGATAAATAAAATGTAATGGTTGCAATCCCAGCTGAAATGCTATTTACCGAGCATCACTTCTGTTTCCATGCAACATTGTTTCAGTTTTCCTGCTGGATGAGAAATGGATGCAATATTCTCATCCTTTGTGCCTCCGTTACCTAAATAAAGACGCAGCAGAAATTAATGCTTGAAACAGCAGAAGTCATTTGTGTGAAGCGTTCCTTTTATTGCTCTTTCAGTTCCCGAGCTGTGTAGTAACCCCATTAAAGAGAGGTTAGCTTTAATGAGGGTCTAGTTGCTGGCTTTTGAGCAGTGTCAATAAGGCGAGCACATGAGGAGTCCAGGCTGCAGTCTCTGAGATGTCCAGTTGGCTCCGGTCCCACGCTCTTCTCCTTCTACTCTATCTCCCCTCTCATTTGTCTCCAAACCTCCCAGCCTGGTCTGAAGCCAAAAGTCGGAGCGATGGTAACACTCACACCTTCGCCTATGCAAGCAGATGTGAAAAAGCTGCACATCGGTTGTAAAATGAAAGATTAGACTAAGATAAATCAATTCAGAATTATTCTCACCTTTAATGTAGCAATTTTTTTTTTTTTACATTTTAGCTTAAACAAGTAATAAAACTGTTTGGGGGCAAGATGCAACAAATAAAAGAGCTACATCAACCTGGTAGAATAAGGATGCACATTTAGTTGAAGCACTGAAGCACCAATCTTTTCCGTCTGTCAGCATCCCACATCTTGACTGGGCGATACATTTCCCCAGTCTGGCCTTACAGAAGTTCTTCAAATCCATCAGCGTGTTGGCACAACACATTTCTTATCCACAACTCTTTTTTTTTTCAGCAACCCCACAGATCAGAGTTGGTTTCTGATAAGACATTCCCTTGAAGATTTGGAAAAATGCTTGGACTGTATCGTCAGCTTTCTGGCAGACACCTGAATGTTTTGCCTCAAAACGGACTGATATTTAGACCTGAACCTCACTCCATTCACCTTGAACACAAATTGAGTTCTGTGCACTAAAATCTAACACAACGCAAGCCCAGATCATGATGCTGCCATCGCTATGTCCCACTGAGGGTATGGTGGTTTTTAGGTGATGCTCGGTGTTGATTGGGAAGTTCTGTCAGACCAGAAGATTTTTTTTTTCTTTGAACCCTCCTCCTCGGTCCAGGCATGCGTAGAAATACAATTCTTGTCACATGTAGAACAAAACCAGCACTAACCAGACATTTGTGCTATTCCCTTTGCCCCAATATTATCTATTCCTTAACCTACATGCATACTGCTGTGGATTTTTTTTTTTTGCGTCCTTCCCCTGACTGCCACCTTTGTACTTAAGATCATTTTTGATCTAAACAATGAGTTTGGCTAAGAGAGAGTAAATGTCAAGTAAGTCCTGTAGGTCTGACCTTTTATTTACAGTTGACCAGATTCTTTATTACTGACATTAGCTGTTTAATCAAGAAGATGTTATAAAAATGTGTGCGATTCTAGCACATTTTATATTTTATTTTATATTTAATGCTTTTCCTCCAAAAGATTGCTTCATTATATTTTACAGGATAAATGCCACATTAAAGGTGGAAAACATTCACAAATTAGAATCACACAACCGTGGCTGTCTAAACAGCATTAATAGAGAAAGAGATAGAGAGAGAGAGAGAGAGAGAGAGAGAGAGAGAGAGAGAGAGAGAGAGAGAGAGAGAGAGAGAGAGAGAGAGAGAGAGAGAGAGAGAGAGAGAGAGAGAGAGAGAGAGAGAGAGAGAGAGAGACGGGTTTAATCCTGGCTTGCACCCAGGTTTCTGAAGATTTCCCCGGTCTATTATTCCTGCCAGTTCCTGAATGGATCCAGTATCATATTAATGTCTGCTGGAGAAGCTGAAGAGGCAGAGGAAGTCGGGGCACTGAGGAGGATCACCTTCAAAGCTCCAGTACTGGGAGCGCAGGGGTGAATTTATCACAAAACAAAATATGTTTGGCAGCTCCATAAATTGGCAGTCATAAATCATTTTAAGGAAAATGCATGGAATGCAAGCCCATAAACATTAACTTTTGATTTGACAGGAGTAAATGGTTTATTTACACTAAAAAGATGATGCCCATCATTAACCTTTGGTTCATGGAGCAATCTACAGCGCATCGTCAGACCTTTCAGTGCACAATTAATTTACGCTGAAATCTGCAAGGGAAGGGTGTTTTTAGTGGATGTGAGCCCGTGAACTAGTTACGTTGCAAGAATAAATTATTTGCAATCAAGACCTGACTGACAGTATCTGGATGTTGTTTTTTTCCTTGTTAAATATATGTGACATTTATTAAATCTTAGTTTGCAAGAGCCATCATTCCATGAACTTCTGAGATTGAAGAGTCTGATGGAGACTTCTGTAAAAGCTGAGGTCAAATCAAATATATGATCAAATATCAATGCCAACTGAAGACCCAAAGCAGCAAGGAACAGAGCTTAAACATATTTGCCCTTAAAGATGCTGCAATTGGTGGGTTTTACCCTCCACCTAAACAAAAATTGCGCGCACATTTCCATACCTGTTACCGTTTCCCAGCGGAGGATTCACCAGATGCCATCGTGGAGCCGCTTTATCCGCGCCGACAGAAAACTTGTCCGGTCACCGCGTCCAGCTCCAGCGGGAGGAGCGCTCCGTGCCATATTGCGCGCAGGGTGGGTGATGTAAATGGAAGGCAAGGAGCTCTGTGACAAGCCAAGCTGGTTACTTCGTCTCCAGCGAGATCACTGCGCTTCAGAGGCGGCTGCTCACGCGCGCGTTCTGCTCTTTTGCGCTCCGATATTTTTTTGCAGGCGCAGCGGAGGCGCGTAGGTACAGTTAGCAGACAGGCGATTGGGGCAAATGATACATGCAACTGAAGAAATAGTCTGGACTTAAAACAACCAATCAAACAAAAAGAAAAATAAAGAAAAGAAAAAAAAAAAGTTACTGTCTCACCCCAGATCAGCCCTCATGACCCCCAGCCTGTCTGGGTCGTTCTTTGCTGGAAGTGGCGTTCAAATAAAAATAGCCTAATGTTGGCCTCATTAAAGATGCAAATGAGAGAAGCAGTCAGCAAATGAGGTCAGGGTGGCAATGGAGGGAACTTTTTTTTGAGACTGACGCGCCTTTTTTCACCAGGGGCGCCTCCAAAGGGTTCTGTAAGGTGACCAGAAAGAGGAGCGGGTGGGGTGGCCAGTCATTGTCGATGAGCTATTGAAAAGCTTCTCAATTTTATTAACTCAGTTCACCAAATGAAACACATTCTGTGGGTTAATTACACACAAACGGGCGTTTTAAAGCCTTTATTTGTGGCAATTATGATGATTTTCTGCATATAGCTCATGAAAATGCAACATTTAAGAGTGGAATAGTATATCAGAGCACTAAAAGATGCATTTTCAAATACATAAACGGGGTCTTGAAAAAAAATCATTCATCATTCAGGAGATTTAAAATGTTAGTATATCATTAACATAAACTTAAAATGCTGTTACTCTCCTGAATCCTGACCTAAAATAACGACCCTTACTGTCATGCAACCCACCTCCAAAATTAGTTTACTGTATGTATATTTTAGTTGTCACATAAGATATTTTTTCTTTAAGGACATTTTTATTCCTCGAATTGTGGTACTCTTTGTCATCAATATGATACCCAAACATAAAATATTACAATAAATGGTGATGTTAATTGTTACTACAGTTTACATATAGGCTCACAGTCATAATCAATAAAATGAAATATGGGTTTCAATTAGGCTCATTTGTGAGATTAAAAGTACCTTTTAAAAAGAACAACCTTTAAGCAAGTCTTTAACATGCTTTTCATTGAGTATATATTTCTGTATTATATATATATATATATAGTAAACGGTTTGATTTAATAATCTAATCTTAAATGTTGTGTTTTCATTATATGTAAGGAAAAAACTGTTATTTACAGAAATAAGGGTTTTAAAGGTGTCTACCATTAATCTATATAACGTGTTTACATTTAGTTGATTGGGTTACTGAAAATAATTGACTTTTTGATAATATTCTAATTTATTGAATACAATAAATTAGAATATTGCTCACAATTTAAAATACTCACTGACACATTAACTAATGCGTTCACTATTTGGTCTGGCTTTTTGGGGTTCCGTACTTCAGAATCTCCTTGCTGAGCTTACAGAAAATTCTGGAGGAAACCAAATTATTAGAAAGTGCTGTTTTCCTTTTTAAGATCAAGTTTCTTCTTTCATAACTTTATTCTTTTGATTCCTTTATCATGCAGTTCATAGCTTCATGTTTCCAGTTATCTTCAACAATAAACTCCAAAATACAAGGCCAGGGTCTAAGTTTCATCACAAAGCAACAGTGGAGTGCATTTTTTTTTTAAACAGCAATGAGCAGCAGGAAGTTGATGGCCTGTAACCGCAGTAACTGGCAATCACGAACAGCAGGTCGTTTTTCACTTCAAGCCACCCAACCAGTTTGTGAATTAACTAATGTGAAAGTGTCCAAATGTCCTTGGTGCTTAAAAGGAAACATGACCCGTCCTTCTGCTCTTCAACCGCACGCTGACATGTTTCTCTCGTGCTTTGAGGCGAGCTGTGGAGAATCCTAACGTGTACGGTAGCTGGGGGCAATCTGGACCTTAAAGGGATGGTGTCTTGACCCCCGTAAGGCGTGCTTACGTTAGACTTAACGATGGAAGCCAGTTTCCAGTAAACGCTGACTCCCTCGGTCCTGTCTTCCTAGTATATCAAGCAAGATTCAGCAGATCCATCCCAGTCTCTAGTGGCAGCCAGTGGAAGTGTGTAATTCATCCCACACCTTCTAGTCCCTCAGTGACTTTAAGATTTAAAACAGGAGCAGAAAAAAAAAAAACGATTCTCCCCAAAACTAATCACCTTGGATGTGGGCATTCAGAGCCCCCCTGCTGCTGGAGGGATGGAGGGATGAGCCTGGAAAGGACGGGAGGAAGAGAAGTATGTCCATCTGAATGAGGGACCTTGTGAAGATTAGACCCTCGATGGCTCCTCACAGAGCTGTAACTGTCAGGGTCTAAATCTGTCTGGACTAATGGCGATGTGAAGGTCAGGCCTGAGAGAACAATGTTGCAAGATTAATAAAGCAATGGCGTTGGGGGGAAAACTCATCAAATCTGCCTTACATTTTGCTGCCATCTACTGGTTTTAATGCTCTGTTCTTCACCTATTTCAAACATTGCAGCCATGGCCAAAGGTTTAGAGACTGAGAAATGTTTACTACTATTGTTTCTATATGGTATATACCGAGGTTCAACGATAAACATCTCACAAGTTTTTAAAAGGTTTTATTGAGAAAATATTGACTTTGTGTGCAAAGGATCAAAAGGATAAGATTATAGGATCTTTGGAGTTTGCTGGCCTCAGACCAAAAATGACAATATTCTGATCCAAGCCTTCAGTCATTGCAAAGTTTTTTTGGCAAAATTGCAAGTGAGTCGAATCCCTCGGACAAAGAGGCCACCATGCACACTCGTGTTCTCAGGCTACTTTATCTCTGGGTATTGTTCACCATTTCCTCTCCAGAGTGTCCTTTTTTCCCCAGATGACCCTACAGTCACATTTGGGACCCTCTACTGCATTGCTCTACAGTCTATTCCTGGTACTCAGTCAGTCTGTCTTCGTATTTTTTGGAAAGGCACAGAAAAATGTATTGTTTGCTACAAATCCAGAGATTCGAAACTGAAAAATCCAAATCTTTTTCTGATCAGTGAAAGCACCACAAACAGTTGCTCCCAGGTGGCGTTGACAACACTCCTCGGTGTGGATGCTGCGACTGAATACAGAGGACACAAAGTCAGCTATGTATTTACAGTAACAGTGAGGTCTGAGGAAAAAAATAAACGATGAAATGCAGCGATATAACAATAATCTAGGGGTGTCACTTCAACGAGAATGAAACATAATACAGATATCACTTTTTTCTAGGGTTATGGCTCAATTTGATATTTCTGTGACATCAAAATAACATTAATAATCAGATAATTCATATGTTGACAAATGCTTTTTAGCACCCACAATATTCAGTGTCCAAGAATTTATAGTACTGTGAATCTAATTTATTTATCTATTTTAACCTAAATACAAGAAACTTGCTTCACTTGTGCATGGGGCCAAGAGTAATTCACATTTAAAAAGGGCTCTAAGAAGGAAAACAAAATTCCTACCAATATAAAAAAAAAGATTAACTCATTTTTTTGCAACCTAAAACATGTTATTCCTATCTTAAATTAATGCATAAATCATTTCACCGCTTTATTTCTACGGTACTTTGACAGCAACATAAGGGATACAGAAAAATGTTAGAGAGAGAACAAGAATTGAACAATAAAACAGCTATAGGTTCCCACACAGGACTTCTGGCCACGGGGGCCCAATAGGGGCCAACTGCATTCGGCTTCTCTAATTCAATCTGAATAACGGAGGGACACCAGCTGACCTCTCACTACACATTCCTCATGAGTTCACAGAAACATAAGCAGGTCGTTCTGAGGCCGGGCTAAAAACAAAGCAAATGAAGTGTCTGTGATTAAATTCATTTTCATTAACATTCATTGGCTGTGCATTTCAATCCGTTTCATCTGATCCCTCTTCCCGGCACAGACTCGTCGCAGATTACCTCCATAAAATCGGATAACAGTGAAGTTTGTGAAAAAACAAGATTTCTATCCGTTACAAAACTTTTGATTTAAACAGTCATGTCAGGTCAGACCCTCATTTGGCTTAACGAGGAACTAGTATTTGGCTGATGCCGCACAAACACATTCAGAGCTCATTAAGAAGGTGTATATATATTTTTAAATGCAGCAAGATGGTAAATTGGTATGTTTTTAAATTGCTTTGCATCTATTTAACTGATACAAAACAAAGAAACTGCTTGGCGGTGTAATCAGCAAGCAGCTCCACTATAATTCGAAAAAACGATTACGCCTGGAATCTGATGCCGTCATGTTTTTGCTACAAACCACCATCGTTCAGTTAGAAGTTTAGTCGCTTTGCAAAGCAATCTCTGTCCTTTCTAATGCAACACATGGCAAGTTTATTTATATAGCACTTTTCAGTAACCAGACAATTCAATGTGCTATGCATGATAGGGCTGGATGATATGGAAAAAAAAACATATCAGTAAAATAGAAATCATACGGATTGATATTGATAATTATTAAAAGTTCAAAACATATTTTTAGTTCAGCCCTGGCCTTTCTATGCTGTTGCTTAAAGTCATAGTTGGTAATCATGTTCTGAAACAATTTAGTTATTTTAGGTGAAATGGTCCTTCCATCCTGACAGTAGTCGACACATAATGTATTAAGAAAAAAGAGGTTAAAAAATTATCTCTGTGAGAGCTGCAGGCCTGTAAAAACTCTGACCAATCCTGTCATTCTGTCCGAATGAAAAGAACCAATCAGGTGCCTTCACGTCTCCTCCTGCCCTCACACCCATTTGTCCCTCAACCTCCGGGGGTAATACCTTATTTATAGTTTGTCCCACATGCCGATCATTCTGAAGGACTTACGTAACGCCAATGTGCGTGCACGTATGCACACTTATAGCGTTTATGTATGTGGTTAGCTCTGGTGTTAGCCATTTAATGTAGCTTGGCTGTGCTTACCGTATACTTTGAGAATGGCTGAGAGTCGCAAGGACCAAACTGTCTTACCAGTTTATGAGAAGAAGAGAGAAGGCTTCAGTAGAAAGAAATAAGACCAGAGTAAATTGGGGAGATGTTTTCACGTGATCCCCCTGAGGAGCGGAAAGAGCATGTGCAGTTTCTTACTTGCACTTCCAGAAAAAAGGCGACTCCACCTTTAATTACCTATTTTTAGATAAAAACCACACAAGTGATAAATTCAAAACTAACCCATTTAATCAATCAACTTTTTATCAAGACTGCAAGTTGTTTAAAAAGAAAAAGGAACACGTGCGCTCTGAACTCTTTGAAAGGGGCGGAGCTTGGTGACAGCTTGTTCCTCAGTCTGCGTTTGTGATTGGTTCTGAGGACGTAAGGACTGTAATATTACTCTACATGATAGGCTGTAATGCAAAAGGAAGGAAAATCTATTTTGCATCACAAACATAAAAACAAGCATAAAACAACAAGGAATAGATAAAGGTTTCTGCACCTTATTATTCAGGGAAGACAATAAGTAGTTCCTCTCAGTAGACAAATCAGGACTGAAGCAGAGCTGTCAGGCATGTGCCAACTGCTGCAAGACAAGGTCTGGAGTCTGAGCTGATGCTAAGATAACCATCAGGGCTTCAAAGGAAAATACATCACTTCAATGCCAGCATACAAAAATACACGAATGTCCACTCATCTCTATTCCTTTCATACTTTGCTTCCAAAGGGACAGACTATCTTGTAACCTTTCTCAAAGTTTTTCAGTTGGACTATGGCTGCTTTTTTTTAAACCCACTTTACTCTTCAACTTGACCATTTTTGTTTGTTAGACAGCTTATCACTGACCTTTGTATCATTCAGCTATAAAAACACTCATATAGTCAAGGGATGAATCAGTGCAGTCTCTATACATAACTGGCAACTTTGAATGGGTTCTCCTGATGTGTGGTACAAAGACACAGATTGCTCTGAAAACTCTTGGTTGAATCTACAAAGATGCCACAGCTTGACAATGATAAAAAAATCACCTCAGCGTGTCTTTAGGCGTATGCTTATCCTAGCTTTAAGTAAATTTCAAGTAAGCAGTAAATAAGTAGAACACTTCTGGGTAAACAGATGGTCAAAATAAGAGCCGTTTGTCGTCATGACAACATAGAGAAACCTATGAGGGTTAAACTTTCCACAAGACCCTTTCTTTGTAACTTATCCATCTACAACCAATCACTCAGGTTAGCTTTTGAACTAGATCTAAAACTGTACCAATTTATCTTTTACATCATTGGGACATAGAATGGATATTTACCAAAAAAAAGAAGAAATTTGGACAATTTTGACCACAGATCACAGATTTGGACATCTTTCTGTCCATCTGCAGAGCACTTTATAGTAGCTTATGTCTTTATATGGCTTGATTCCAGCTTCTGGTGGAAGATTTATGGTGGTCTTCCAGAGTCTCTCTGATCCCATGTGGCTGAGCTGTGCTATGAAATGATTTCTTATGCAGTTCTATTGAGAGCTGAAAGGTCAGCTTCCATTGTGCTGCGGCTACCAGCAAAGTCCTTTGTGCAGAGCTTCCGACAGCCTGAATTATTTCCCACAGTAATGAGCAGAGTCACATCGAGGAAAAAAAAAAAAAAAACATTTCCAAAGTGATTCTCCTACAAAGGTTTGGTATCGTACAACACAACCAGGTTAACTAAACCAACACAACCCAAATTTCATTATAATCAAATAAATATTTCAATGTGCGACTTTATATGATGATCTTGTATATTTTGCTGAAATCAAGTTGATCTTGCCATCACACCATTTCCCTGGATTGTGTTTTCCTACTCGGGTTCGTTTCAAACATTCATAATTATACAGTGTGTTAGTCCAATTTCTTTCTTTACCTGTATTCACATTTTGTAAACTTTTTCAACTTTTTGTGTCACATTACAACCACAAAGTTTTATATTGGGGGTTTAAGGTGATAGACCAACACAAAGTGGTGCATAATTGTGAAGTTTGAATATTTTTTAGTGAGGCTCTGCAGGTCACTCACACGCCTCCAAGCCCCACTACATGTTCTAAACGTCTGCACAGAACATGTTTATGGCAGGATCGCTTCAAAGCTGAAGTCCAGAAAGAGGCCTTTTTAACTTAAAACAAGACTTTATTAACACAAAACATTTTCACAATGAGCATAGGTCCTTATTAAGCATAAAAAGCACACTTATGGTATTTACTCCAACGTGACCTTGTAATCTCCTTAAAATCAGTAACTTTAAAAGAAGTGTGCAAATGTTAACTTAGTCATAAACAAGCAAAGTACAGCAAACTGCCAAAGTGAACAATGTTTACATTCTTTACATTAGTTAAAAAGGTATTCTGATATGAAGTCGTTTTTTTAGAGTGGATTCAGTTTCCTTCTTGCTCGACCCAGGCAACGTACCCTCCTTTCAGGTGTCTTGCCCTGAGAAAAAAGCAAAAAAAAAAAAAAGGATCATCTCTTGTTTCTGCTTTTCTTCCAAGTGATTGACTAGTTTCCAGATTTTGTCGTCTGCCTGTTTTCACCTGTGAAATCCCAGCTGACGGGCAATGGTTAGCGCTTGACCACTCCTGACGCCGCTTCTGCAGTGAAACACTATGTTATCGTCGTCCTTTCCAGGAGCCTTCACCTTGAACTTCTGCTGAAAGCTCTCAGGAGGCAGCTTCAGAGACTCCTCCACAACGTCCACTTGCAGACAGAAAGAAGCGACGCGGAGTTAATCTCCAGGCGAACAGCTCCGGACTAGACCGTACATGTGTTGTGACTTACGTGGGAGGTTGGCTGCTTGAGGAATGTGGCCGTCCTGGTACTCATCCGGGTTCCTCACGTCAAAAAGCTGAACGTTCCGGTTTGACAGCATGGCCTTCAACTGCGGGGGGGTCACCACTGATGCGTCTATGGACAAAAAGGATAAAAGGACTTAATAAAAAATGCAAAAAGTGGAGCAAGCAGTGCTGGCTGTTGTCATGTTTGGTCGAGTTAAACTCCATCCTGATGTCCCGCTACTGCGCTTCCAAACAGCATTTTATGTCTACATTAATAACCTTGTGGGCACATTCAAGACCACCAGCTATAAAAGTTTTTCCATCAATCTGTAAGGCCGCCTGCGCTGGTATCCTGAAATGTTAGCAGCGGATCGGGGTCGTTCGCTTAGCACACCCCACAGATGCTCGATTTAAATGAGATCTGGAGAACCTGGAGACTGAGTCAGAACCTCAAACTTTGTCTTGTTTTGTGGCAGGAAGCATTTTTCTATTGAAAGAGAACACCAGAGAAGAAGGGTGTTCATAGTCTTCAACACCGTTTAGGTAAGTGGTCATTCCTTAATCTGACATCCATATGGATGGCAGAACCCGAGGTTCAGCAGAACATGGCCTACATCCTCACAATGGCTCTGTGGGCTTGCCTTAACGCATCGCGGAGCCTCGTCTTTCTCAGGTAAGCGATCCACACGTGACCAGGGCACTTTGTGATGTAAAAGACGACACCAGACCAGTAACATCTCACAACAGCCCACTTACTCACATCTAAAATGTTCCGGTGGGGCCCACTATATCCTACTCACAAACCGGTGACATAAAGAAGAAATAATCAATGCTGTCAGCCTTTTAAGGGTCTTTGCATAGTCAAACTCTAAATTATATGTTCAAGATGTTTAAAGCTTACTCGCCAACTTGGGGCCACAGGTCAGCTAATCAGAGACTATTCTCTAATCCTTCTATTGTGTGAAATGAGTTGTCTCCATCTAAAAACCAGTGTTTCGCCGATGATGGTGAAAACTATATAAATAAAAAACGCAGTTGAAGTCTTTTGTTATTCAGACAAGCTTTTGTTTTGTTATGATATACCTTTATTCTGGATTTTGTTTTTCACCTTCATGGTCATTGTTTTCTTTCCATTTGTGCTTATTGTATCTATTTAAAAAATGTGTAGAACTGTATAAATAAAGTTTGCTCATTTCTAGAAGGGATCTATGACTATATTAGAATAATGTAATTTAATTATTTTAGGACACTCTAAAAGTGGTACTTAACTAACTGGAGTTTTCAGCAGATATATAATTTCAGAAAATGCTCTTTAATGTTGTCCTAAAATATGCACAGAAATGCATTTTCTAAACTTTTTCCATGAATGTCATTATAAACCAAATTCTCAGCATAGATTAAAATGTATTGTCTGAGGTTTTGACTCCTTAAAAATAGCAGTTTAGAAAATAAAATGTCAATTTAAAAACACTACGAGTCGATAGTTCCACCCGCCTTATCCAATAAAACCAAAATAGATTTTTCCTTGCTAAAAACAAAACAAAATCAGATTTCATTCTTAATCCCAAAGAATGTAAAAAGCTAAATCTTGGTATATTAGAAGATATGCTGACATACCCGAAAATACGAACATGTAATGGTGTACAAGATGTTAACACAAACGGATGAAACCTGAGATAAAGATAGAAATCTAGATGAAACAAAAATGCACTTTGAATGGGAGTCACCCACATGAAAAAATGCTGAAGGTTAAGACTAGCTGTGTTTAGTTCAAGCAGCATCTGAAATACAAAAAGCATAACACATAAGGTGGAAATTATATTAGGGATTAGGTTTAGGGTCAAGGTTAGTCCATAGAAAGGGTTGAAAATGAATGAAAGGTCCTCGGTAGGTATGTAAAACACGTATGTTAATCTCTGTGTGTTCAAAATAGATGGTCTGGTGTACAGATTAACTTGAAAGCACCACGGGTTCAGTTGAGAAGCATTCAAACACATAATTTATCCTTTTTACTGTAACTCATCACCGTGAGCTGCGGTACAGTGAGCAGTATCTGGGTGACTGTTTCCCCAAGTTCAACAAAAAAAGTCAGAATGCTAACATGACTCACGAACGATTAAGCGATTCTACGTGTCTCAAAAACAACTAAAGAGTCATAAAACGAGCTGCCAGCGCTAAAAGTAGCTAGTGTGCGTTACATGTTAATGTAACACTAAGGCATGGAGGCCTTGTACAGCTGCGTGTAGAGGTGACTCCAGGAGGACACAGTCGAGTGAAGCCAAAGAACATGTCTCCCTTTTTAAATTACCGTCGTCTGTTCCTTCGCATGTTGGACTGCAGGTCGTGTAAGTCCGGAGAAACGAAGCTACGGTCGGGTAAGACCGTCGGTTGACTTCGGTAACCGCCTGGCAGAAACCTCGCGACAACAGGAGGGAGAGCATCATGAGGACGAGGACAGGAACACCGGACAAACTGCTGTGTAACGCGATCATCGCTACTAAAATATGGGTCTGCTGAACGAAGGGTTAATGTAATGTAAACAGGTTCTTCTTCTTTCGCAATATATCGTCTCCTCGCTTCTTCGCTGTTTAGCCACGACTGAATTGCAACACTGCCCCCTCTGGTCAACTAGCGCAGGGGTCTGCAACCTGCGGTTGATAACGAATAACAATAATAAACTTTTTTTTTTTTTAATCTACGATGTAGATATAACAATAATGCAGTTTGTAGCAGTCTCCGCCTTTTCCATGGAATAATTGCACAGAATGACACTAAAAGCACAAGTTTTTTAAATATTTTCCCCCCCACTTTCACTTGGTTGGACACTAGGTGTTTTTTTATATAATTTTCCACAAACACCTACATCTCACTGCAGAAAATGCCTCTATCCTCATTTTGCAAATATTTTATTTCTTTATTTTAAAAGCAAGAAACAAGAGAAAAATGTGGTTCCTTTGAAAATGACAGTAAATTTTCTTTAGATGAACTGAGGGCAGAAAGTGCTCTTTTGGATTGAAAAGAAGTGCAGACACCTTTAGTTCTGCTAAAGCAAAACCCTTTGCCTTCTTAAAACATTTTGTCCTAAAATGTTTACCTCATCAATAACAATAAAATCTATGGGCAATAAGTGTCCAATTTCAGATAATATGCAAGTATCTTGCAAAAGTATTTATATCCCTTGAAATTTCACAAGTTGTCACTGAATAACGACAACCACAGACCTCTCAACCACAGACCTCATTGAACGGGCATTTATGTAATAGGCCGACCCAAAGTTATGAATACTGCAAATAGAAATCTAAACTCCTTACTCTGATACCCTTAAATTAAACCCACTGCAAATAAATCTTTCCAGAATTCAGTTAAATTGGTAAATAGATTACACCTGCCTGTAACTTCTTTTTGCTTCTTTAGAAAATAAATCCAGCTATTCTATGAAAGCCTTAGATGTTTGTGAAATAGTTTTTCTGAACAAACAGCATTTTTGAACATCTGACAGGTGGCTGTTCATCATTTGAAAATGAAAGCAGTTTGGCACAACAGCGAATCTACCAACAAATGGCCACCCATCCCACCCAAATAGAGACCAGGCAGCCGCGAGGTCCGTGCTAACTCTGGTTTCTGCAGAGATCCAGAACTCAAGGGTAGCAATCTGTTGATAGGACCGGTATTAATTATGAACTCCACTAGATCTGGTCTCTGCGGAAGAGTGGCAAGAAGACAGGATGCTTTTCTTCATTAGGAACAAGGAAGCTAGATGGAGATAAAAGCAGGACAATCTTGGAAATGTTGTCAGAGGTGGTAAATCTGTTGAGGAACTGAGGTAAAGGCTCACCTTTTAAGCTGGATGACCTTAAACATCCAACCAGTGGTTTAGATTAGAGTGAACATCCCTAACAGAAAAACAACAGATGATGAGACGAGCCTGAAAATCGATGCGACCGCTGTTTGAATTGCCTGAATGTTTGCAAGTGCGGTCAGTAATGGTTAAAGCGTCCGCCGGGAGAGGTCT
Organism: Fundulus heteroclitus; assembly: GCF_011125445.2. Classification (NCBI taxonomy): domain Eukaryota; kingdom Metazoa; phylum Chordata; class Actinopteri; order Cyprinodontiformes; family Fundulidae; genus Fundulus; species Fundulus heteroclitus. Next base: position 15,785,172 of record NC_046381.1, read on the forward strand.
GCAGGACAACCTGCTCTATTCAGGGTTTAAATTGCATTGGAGACACATTTGTTGAAACAGAAATCTGCAGGGACTGGTCTGATTATGCTGAGCAAAGTTCACATGAAATACAAGCAAATTGCTTTTAGTAGTAATCAGTTCCTCTTCAAACGAGGAACTGATTCAAAGGATTCCATCAATTTCCTGTTTTTTCTATTTATGTTATTTTATTTTTTTTAACCAAATGTGTAATTTTCACACTTCCCTCAAATTTAAACACTTTATTCTTTTCATCCTTCTTTTTTTATTGCATTGTTTGATGTCATACATTTTGGTGTTTTTCTCTTGTTTTCTTGTTTTTAACCTCTTGTATTTGTTTCAACTTTGCCTCTGTTCTCTTCTTATGTTTTTACTCACAAGTTGTATTTTCTGATTTGATAGTCTTGTACAATTAAACATATATTTATATCATATTTCATAGTTGCAATATTTCTAAAAGAAATCTGCTGTCTCTTCTTATTTTTACCCTTCCAGTGGCTTTATGACCTATTATAAGTTACAACATAGATGAATATGATGATCGTCACTTTTATTCCCTGTCATTTGAAAGCTTCCAATAATCCATCACTAGCCTTTAGTGCCTTTTGTTCCCTTCAGTTAAAGAGTTGGGCATATCAGCTTTACTAAGCCAAAGTGGCATATTTTCCCACCTCAGACTGCAGATTATCCACTTGTGGTGTTTTCATAGCCTCCAGGGATGTCTTCAGCACTCAGCCATGCTGCACACACTCATGCTCTTGTCTTACCAAAATGTGCGCTACATTTGAGCAATGGGGCAGGACATTCTCCCCAAGTTCTCCCCATTCTCCCCTAGTGGAGGAGTTCAAGTATCTTGGGGTCTTGTTCACGAATGAGGGGAGGATGGAGCGGGAGATCGACAGGCGGATTGGTGCAGCGTCTGCTGTGAAGCGGGCGCTGTACCGATCCGTTGTGGTGAAGAGAGAGCTGAGCCAAAAGGCGAAGCTCTCGATTTACCGGTCGATCTACGTTCCTACCCTCATCTATGGTCACGAGCTTTGGGTCGTGACCGAAAGAACGAGATCCCGGATACAAGCGGCTGAAATGAGTTTTCTCCGTAGTGTGTCTGGGCTCTCCCTTAGAGATAGGGTGAGGAGCTCAGTCATCCGGGGAGGACTCAGAGTAGAGCCGCTGCTCCTCCACGTCGAGAGGAGCCAGTTGAGGTGGCTCGGGCATCTGGTCAGGATGCCTCCTGGACGCCTCCCTGGTGAGGTGTTCCGGGCACGTCCCACCGGGAGGAGGCCCAGGGGAAGACCCAGGACACGCTGGAGGGACTATGTCTCCCGGCTGGCCTGGGAACGCCTTGGGATTCCTCCTGAGGAGCTGGCCCAAGTGGCTGGGGAGAGGGACGTCTGGGCCTCCCTACTGAAGCTGCTGCCCCCGCGACCCGACCCCGGATAAGCGGAAGAAGACGGACGGACGGACGGACGGACATTTGAGCAATGGGATGTCCACTCAATATTATTGGCCACTAAGCATATCATTAAATTCGTTTGATTTTCTTCTCTATGAGGGGTTGCAGATATTTTCTCTCTGATAGTCTGGAGTGAAAATGTGCTATCCAACAGGCACACTCCTTAGCTTCCACAATTTTAATGATTTGCATCCGTTCTGATCGTATTTATGCAGAGCTGTCATCAACCACTCGTTATATTTCTTATATCTGATAACGCAATTTACACCACTGCATAATTTTCGACACATGAAGAACTCTCAGTTTTGACAGTACACTTAATATACAGCTGAAACCAGATATATTCCAACGCTATTTAAAAAGGCACCACCGTTTCTTCCCACCCTGTGACATTAAATCAGAATAAGCTTTGCCTGTTTAGGCAAGTCAGGACTATTTGCTAAAAGCCAGAATAATGAGACAGATAATTCTTCTCTCACACATTTTGTATTACTTTCTTAAAATTCTGAAGATTATGTGCCATTTCTTAATATTTGGTGGAATTGCCTTTTAAAATAAATTACTTTGATCAAACGTTTTGGGTGTACGTCTGCAAACGTACCATTAAAAGCAACGTACATGTCAAACAGTTGGAGGGATAGCAGGAAAAATACTATTCGGTCCTATTTGCACAAACCTAAAAGTGTGCCGTTTGTTAAACGCTAATTTGGATGTTAAGTGGAACTATGCGCTTTAGACTGGGTTTCACATTTGGTTTCCTTAGCCGCATCTGAACAAACAACAAACACATGGAAGCTCCTCTGATTATTTCAAGTATGGTGGAGGATGTGTGATGCTGTGGGCCTGTTCCAAAGGCCTTGGGAACCTTGTTAGAGCATGTGGCATCATGAACGGCTGAAATTCTCAGAGATTTTAAATGAAAACAGCACCAAGGCAGTGTCTCTGCGAAACCCACTGAGAACAGAGTGATAAAATAGTTTTTTGAGCTTAAACAAAGCTCACAACCCATGCGCATAATTTATTCTATCTGCTCGCCGCTTCTCATCTCAGCTCACATCTTCACAGAGAGCTTGATGTAGCTCGTAGTGTAAGTAACCTGGCACATCTTTTTATAAATCCAGCCGCTTTTATAATCTTCCTTTCAGCAGGACAGCCTCTCAGAGGACTTGTTTCGATTCTTTTCATTCTAACAGGCGTTTGCTCTTTGGTTTGCAGACGCTCTCTTGGTTAATCCCTTTTACTTGCTATCGTTACAATCATTAATCTCTTTTGGCGGCTTCCAGTCTTCAAAATTAAAGCAGTCCGGGAACACAGCCCCCCAGTGATCAACCAGCACCGCCGGATGGAAGCATATTGCATGCAGCTCCACGTTTCACCCCTCAGGGGAAGTTATGGCCCATCCAATGGGATAATGGGGAATTTGATGAAGCATCACTTTAAAGGCTAAGCACTGTCTTACTCGATGTTTGTTAAAGCATCCCATCGCTGACCCACGGAGAGCTCCGTCCACACGAGCCGCCGCAACAAAGCTGTAAAGTCAGATATTATTGCAGATTACTATTATTTCTCACACGCAATCATTGCCGGTTGTGCATCATATCACAGTTAGTAGCCAAAGTGCAAGAAAATATATTCCTGTGGAAAAAGTTGGAAGCGTAATGGCTTTTCTGCTGTGCACAACATTCAGCCACAGCTGATAGCAAGGCGCTACGGGCCAGCGTTTAATCGGACACCTCAGGCAGTCACAAAATAAATCTGAGGGCTTTAGAGATAATTTACAAGAACGCTCTACATCAGAGCTGCTAATGTGCAATGAGGGGGCTCTGCAGAGAGGCTCCAAGCTGTTTTAGGGCTGGCTCACAAATGAAAGATATAATAGTTATCAAAGGGAATAACTGAGACCGTGCTTAATCTATTTATTAAAGTCAGCAGTGTGGAGTTTTCTTGGCTCACTTGCTAAACGTGTTTGGGATTCAACACAATAATCACAATCCCGCTGGCATAGACAGATATGGCAAAAGTAAGCAAAAATGTTAGCTCAGTTTGATCTTTTCTTTCCCTCGATGCTCAGGGAGGCTTAGCATAAAGGACTTTGAGGGACTTCCTGTTCACCACTAGCCTGTTTAAAAATCTCAGAGGAGGCTTAGAGTTCATTATCTGTGCAGTGGCCTGACAAAAGCAGAAGGGACTGGAATCGAAAACTTTGTTGTTGCAGCCCTGTCACAGAAAGCTTTCTGTCACCATCTGGGACAGACAATAAAGTTTGTTTTTTCTTTCACCAACAATAAAAAAAAACAAATGATTTAAGAAAAAAGATGCTTTGCGCCATCTGGGACACTACAAATGTGCAGTGGTATCATTCTGTCTCGTTCGTTACTTGGACAGGGAAACAGGGTTCATTGCAGAGCAGCCACAGAAACAGGTGGAGAGGGGGAGCCTGGTGTGGGAGTGTGTGTGCACAGGAACAACTGGAAGCGGCATAGTCACGCCTGAAGTTAGCGGTAAAACCTGAACGCTGACTCAGAATGGGCTGATTGTAAGTTACAACTAATCACTGATTCACCCACAAAGACATGAGCTGGAGGTTTGCTCTATTGACGATCAGCAGGGTCATCCTGGGGAACAGAGAGCAGAGGGACTTTCACCTGAGCTACAGGTAGACTTAAAACCCCTCAGTAGGACAGAAACCAGTAGTTCCACCTGGCTTTGCATCAAGATGTGAAAGCATATCTGCTGCTTGGTTCAGTGAAAAGCAAAGCGTTTCATCCTAAAGTAGCTGCAGCCGCTCCCAATTCGACGTGGAGACAGAATAGAGCGTTGCTCCATAAACGAGGAAAATATGACACATCCACTGGTGTCAGCAGGTAGCAGTAGTACGTGCAAAAGCAAGCCTCCCTTCTCTCTTCCTCCTCCCTTTCTCTTCACGTTCTTCCTCTTTTATGCCTTAAATTCTTAGTAGTTCATTGCTCATATTTCCCACACAACCCTTTTGCAAACATGTTGCATTCTTACAAAACCCTAAAACGGCAAAAACAATTATACTCAGTTCAGATTGTTTTAATTCATGTATTTGTTACAGTCTTGCAGTGTTTGTATTACTAGGAATTTACTACATAGTTTTATTATGAGTTAAACTATGTCAGCTGTTCTATGTATAAAGTTTCTAACAACTGAAATCTTAATACCGAAAGCAGGAAGAAAATGAGGGTCCAAAAATGTCCAAGATGAGGCCCTATGTCATATTTGAACCCCTACAAGTTAAAATCCTTTTCTCTATAGAGTGTTTAATAGTGAAGACTGATGGCTCACATGCTACAGAGAACAGCAGAGTGTAGCTAAATGTTTTATTTATTCATTTTGGCCAACCACATGAAAACAGTTTGTTCATAAGTGGAATGAAGAGCGGGCTGAAAGGATGGCAGCTAAACAGAACAGGTCTTTGACACAAGGAACATATCTACGGAAAAAAAATGTAATTAAACTCTCAACATAATTAGAAAGAAAATAAACATTTGACTAAGATTTAATCAGTTTTTTCTATATATCCCAGAAGGTGTCGTGATCTCATTCAGCGAAATGTTTTATTCCATCGATCATAAACTCTGTTTCTCTTAATCCTTCACTTTAGACACTAACAAAAGAATTGGACCAAAGGAAAATTATTGTAAACCTTTTGTTTTGATTCACAATAATTTACAGCCAATTGAAACCCAGACAAGGGAGACAACTGGTACAACCTGTCCTATATCATTTTAATTTTAATAACTTATAAGCGAGACCGCTGTCTGTTGAAAATTATATTGATTTGGGTTTGGGCCAAGGCCCCCGGTGTTTCTAGACCCTAGAAACACCCCTGTGCACAACCAACAGCTGCCCAGGAAACAGATTCTCCTACAGATTTACCATAAGCCCCCTGGCTCCATCTCTGATGAATGCTTTCCCTGCTCAGCTTGTCAGCTTAGGCACACATTTTGCTTCCTTCCTTCTACTTCACAGCCCAGAGCTACTTTGTGTTGGTCTATGAAATGAAATCCCAAAGAAGTCCCGAAGAATTTGCAGTTGTAATATCACAAAATATGATATAGATTGAACTCAGTAAATGTACAGAAAAGGACACTTCCAACCATCAATATAAAACCTTAAAAGTTGCAGTTCATGCTAGCAATGCTGGGACAAGGGACGGTTTTAATGTTTAAACAAACTGTTTTCCACAGATGTATTACAGTATATTAAATTAGTAGCCCGGCATCATGTTGGAAATCTGCAGATGAACAGCATTGCTTCCTCTCTGATTTAAAGTACTGCTCTGTCGCTCTGGTAGACTCTTCTGCACTTACATTGAGCCCAAATAAATCAGCAAAACAGCCGTTCGGTTTAGCTTCTTTGCAGTTCTTTATTGTCATGACAATAACCGGATTTGTAAAAGCTTTTAGACAATGCATCAAATCTAGGACGGCTGGCCACATTTAGAACAAAAAGGTGCCCTGTTCTGTTTTACACAGATGAATTGTCTTTGGAAGTCTTTCACAGCTGAATTTCTCATGTGTACCAGATTTTTCCACAATTCTGTAGCAGATTTCCTCAATTAGATTTATTTGTGGGGGGCTATTTTCTTCATGCAGTGGGCTTTGATCAGAATCAAAGGCATTAAATGCTCTGTTTTCCAAACAACATGGCAGAAACCCCGTTGATCGTATCAGAAGATTTCATTCTTAAATCTTTATAGATCCTGTCGACAATATGGGAGAAAAAGGTTGATGTTTAAGAGCAGGAATTGTTGGGAATAAAACATAAATTCAAAGATTTGACACTAATATTAAAAACAAGTCAAAAATATTTTTAGGTGTACAGTGTTTTGCTTAATTGTTTCTATTCTTAACTTTCAATATAGTTTGTCACATTACAACTACAATTTTAATTTTCACAGACTTTTCACAGACTTGTTATCAGTGTATCAACCATCCAGAGCACTAAGGTCTTCTGGCTCCAGCCTGCTCTGCATACCCAGAACCAGAACCAAACACGGAGAAGCAGCATTTAGTTCCTATGCTCCAACGATCTGGAACAAACTTCCAGAAAACTGCAAAAGTGCGGAAAGCCTGAGTTCCTTTAAATCAAGATTAAAAACACATTTGTTTAAAATTGCCTTTGACTGTTCAAGTTAAACTGTTTTACCGAAACATTAGTTCAACTTTGTAGCCCAACTGTTTTTAGCGTTTGCTTTTAGTTTCTATTTTTCCATGTTCTATTTTGTTTCTACATCTTATTCCTGTTTGCTTTTATTCTGTTTTTTCCTGTATTTTAACCATATAAAGCACTTTGCATTGTCTCTGTACTGAAATGTGCTATACAAATAAATTTGCCTTGCCTCGTTGCTTTTGCAATTTGCACAGTTGCTACGGTTAATCCGAGAGGTCTTTGTGGACGAAATATCAATCTCTGTGTGTTCATGGTCGGCAAACCGTATTCAATTTTAATCACATAAAAAAGACTAATCTAGGAGTCAGACAAGACTAATGCAGTCAAAACAGATAAAACGCAGAACATTTGTTTTGCTGAGAATTTTAAACAGCAAAACAAGCTGTTTAAAAATTCATATCTATGTTTAACTCTTCTGCAACATTGCTTTGATAAAAACCTTGCACCTGCCTCTCAGGCTCAAAACAAGCAAATCAGGCCTTCAGGTAGGAAGTGCCAGGTAATAGGAGGAGCTTACAGCTTTATATGACACATGTTCAGCCAGCTGACATTATCATGTGGGATATTTGTAAAATTGGCATATATAGGATACCTATGTACCACTTAAAAATACAAAAACTGTTGTTGAATCTGCAAGTCTCAGGACAAGAGTTTGTTTGAAAGGGACGTCCAATCAGAAATATGTGCTCGTTTTTGTGGGATATTCCTCAGTGCTTGAGCAAAGGGCAGCTGGACCTCTTCCCTTGTTTCATGAAGATGTTTTGCCTCTCATCCGAAAGGACTTTTCCATACTGGGGGAAGTTTGGATGTTTTTCCTGTGCATGCGTAGGTTTCCAGATTCCTCTCAAAGTCCAAACACATACAAACTCACGTGCAGTTTATCTGTTTATTTAAGATCATGAAATTAAAAAGTGGTTGTCTCCGGACTGTTTAATTATTTAATTCATATGGATTGATCACAGGGGTTTGAAGGAGTGTGTATTGCACCTGCGTACCCCTCTTTACAAGTTCAGCTAAATAAAACAGAATATAGTGCATAGGTTTCAGTTTTCACTATCTGTGAGTCATAATGATCAAAATCTAAAGAATTAAAACCTTGAAATGTTTCACTGTGTGTGTAATGAATCTATAGAATACATATGATCTTTTCTTTCTGAAATGAGTTACAAAAATATGTAACTTTTTCACGGGATTCAATATTTTTTTAAGTTTACTTGTAAGTCAGAACCACAGGGCAAAGTATTAAGAAGGCAGAGATGGGTAGGTTTGAAATCATACAAAGAAGAGGGAAAGGAATGTGGTTACTGGGATCAAGATGGCAGCTTTCTTTCATTTCTAACCTAGATTAGATTGCTTTTTCGTTTTTATTTCATTGCTCATCTGAATTTGTTTAACTAACTTTAAAGTCAGTAAAGGGGAAAATCTGTCCTTAAATGCATCAACTACCAGATCTACATGAATATTGTTTCCAGCAGAGGAGCGCAGCTTGTAAAAGAAGTTCAGGTTGAAAGTGTTAGATTTTAGAACATGAACAGAGCAATAAGGGTTTGTGATGGCAGAACATAGCCTTCGTCTAAAAACTGTCCCTGCAGAGATTCTGGACGTTCTTCACACATGACAGATTAAGTTCTGTGTTGCACTGTAGGGTTTATTTCCACTCCTGATCACAAACTCACACATCATGATGCAGACGGGCACCTTGTCTGTCTCGCTGAAGGACAGAATGATAAATAGGCAGGAGGAGCCAGAGATGGTCCAGCTGACCCGTTCTAAGCCCTGTCTGTATTGTTTTACCATGACTTTGTTGCTAAAACTTTCAGTTAAATAGGAAGTCTGAAATATGGATGGATGAAAAAAGCAAACTGAATAAAACTTAACAGGTATGGAACCGAATTCAAATCGTTCTCTCAACTTCAAGAACAATTTAGCCTCCCATCAAATGATTTATATAGATACCGTCAGATAAGACGTTATATCATAAGTCGTAAAGAAAGGGATTTGGTCAGACAAAAACCCAAATAAAATAGAAGAGTACTTTATCAGAGAAGCATTTCCCAACAAAAAACCCCCACATATCTAATATATACAAAAGGTTGGTAATTGACACCTTACAAAACATGAACCACATCAAGGAAAAGTGGGAATTAGAGTAAAATATTATAATTGAAGATTCTACATGGGTTAACATATGTACAGGCTGTCAAGGGCAGCCAAGTATGGAAAGAATTTGACTGGAAAGTGAAGAGCAGGTACTTTAATACTCCCTTTATCATCTCTTCATATGTGAAAAATGCCAATGTCGCATTATGTTCGCAAAGATGTGGAAATACAGGAGACACCACGCACATTTTTTGGTATTGTCCTGTAACACGAGGATTTTGGGACAATATTAAAAAGAAAATATATGTTATATTGAAACTAAAAGTGGTTCCAGAACCTGTGCTGTTTTTGTTGGGAGCCATACCTAAAGACCGACATAATGCAGATCAGAGATATATACTGAGGGTTCTTTTACTGATAGCAAAGAAAATGTTTACCGTGCGCTGGAGAGATGTAAAACCACCAATTAATAGTCAATGGGTCCCGAGATTGAAACATGCCTACACAATGGAGTGAATGACTGCAAGCCTGCTGCTAACTATGGACACATAAAGATGGACTTGTATTTCACAATATCTGGGTATCTGATGGAGAGGATGATGGGATAAAATGTTGGAAAGAGATGCCTATTTGAATTCCTCTATGGAAAAACCCTACTTAGCCACAGATTATGGATATCATCTACTCTACCTGTTGTCATATTATCAAGACTTTAGTTATTATGTTTATAGTGATGTATCTTACTTTCTGTCAGGAAATGTTATGTAAAATTATTAAAATGGTTAAAAAGAAAAAAAACGTAGCAGGTATTTCCCCTCTTCTAATACAGAAGTAAAGAAATCCAGAGGGATAGAAGAAACAAAATATATTGTGCGTCCATCATTATTTTGCCTTGTTTTGGTTTTGCTCTGCTTTACTCAGGTAACTCCTGTGTGGTCTGCTTATGCTGTATATCCAACACGGACTTTTTCCAGCTAATGAAGTTCACCTTTTGTTGGTTTGCAGGACTTTATGTTGGATTTTTGCACATTTCTGAACATTCAGACTCCCACTTACATACATGGTGGTAACTAACATATGTCCATTTAGAAACCTCACTTTACTTATCTGCGAAAGTGTGACTAAAGCCTTAAAGCTTCAATATGAAGTCAAACAGTGACATCTGGTGGCAGACTGGTGTTAAAGCAGCTCTTCCTTAATTTAAAGAACGCAAAAATACGTCAATTACAAATGCTTGCGTGTTAAACGTGTTTAAATCCTATTCCTAGACAGACTAAAATAAAGATTTACTATATTTATCAGTTAAAGTACATTGTTTTGCAAAGTAACTTCTGTGAAGCAACAAAAAAGCATTAAATGTAAATAGCAGAGAAAAACGTAAATCCCTGTGATCATGGGTCAATTCCAATATAGCTCAGTGGTCAATTCTAACATTGCCTGCAACATGAATTCTCGCGGTATTCAGCGCGCTTCACATTATTTAACCCTTTACTCAGTTACAGAAAAACCTTTTCAGCCAGCAGAATTTAACCTGCTTTACCTGTAATGCTTGAAATGTCGTAAGGTTTGAGGTTGCATTTCTTTTCTTCTTTTTTTTTTTTTTTTTTTTTTTTTGCATTACGCCGAGTTTTTAGAGCCCTAATCGGTCCGTGTACGGTCAGTGTATCTTTTGGTCATTGGATTTTCGTTTCAGAAACAGGAATTGAAAAAACAAAAACAAATGGCCATTTGATTTTTGTTTTAAAATACAAAAAAGAAAATCGAAATACAACGCGTTTGTCTTTTTCATTGTCCATAAGCGAAAAGTGAAATTTGAAAAATTATTTGAAATTCATTTTCCATTTCGGGTAAGAAAAAACAAAAATGGTTTAAAACGTAAACGAAAAAGAGGCTCGTTTGTTCATATTCCGAGACCGGAAGTGGTCACTTCTGCATTGCAAAAGCACCACATTTTTCAGAATAAAATGTCTTAAGAACCTTACGCAGATTTGATTTTAGACACGACAAAACAAGGCTTGTCATCCATACAAATCTCAGCGCAGATATCCCAGGTGCGAGGGGGAGTAAGACGATATTTTCTAAGAAAAGTGAGGCGATTTTCCAATGAACATGGTTGAGTTTACTGCGGTCAAGCCAGCCGCCACTGTGGACATGGCAGTCATGCCAGCCCTCCCTTCATTTTGAAGGTCATGCGAACACCATGCATTACGGTAGCAATGCCTGAGACTACTTTCCAAAATAAAAGCAATGTGTTTGACGTGTATCAACCTATTCTATTCTTTGTTTTGTTACACATGTGGACTTCAGTTAGTTGAAATAATTTCTCACAGCTTTATGTAATACTTCTTTATTATTCAAGCCTGCTGGTGAATATGGAAATATATATTTTGGTCATAGTCACTGTTTAGCCTGAATAATTACTAAAAAAAAATAGCCAACAGCCTTAAACAGGCTTGCTGTTGCAATGACTCAGATAAGTGAAAATTTGCACAGGGATATTAAAACAATTGGTTTTTCTAAGTAACTACTTTCACTTACAGATAACAGATTAGGATCTTGACATGTTACTCATCAAAATCCATATACATGATGTGGAATTTCTAAATTAAACCCTCCAAAATCTCTACATTAAGTCAATTTCACATAAGTTTCTGGCAATGTTGTTACTAAACGGTACATTTTCAGGTGATACTGTCACTTCAGCCTGACAGTAGAACACCTCCAGATGTTGCGCAACAAATTTCATCCACATCTGATGTGGAATTTCAAAGTGAAAGCCCTTCAAAATCTCGCTATATATTCACTTTGACCTAAGTTACTGATAATGTTGCTACTAACCCTTATGTTTTAAGTGAAAATTTTTGATTCAGAGTGACAGTAGAACACCTCCAGAGGCTGCTCAACAAAGCTCATTAAGATTTGATATGATGTTCCAACATGACTATATACACTATATTGCAAAAGTATTCGCTCCGCCATCCAAATTATTAGAATCAGGTGTTCCAATCACTTCCATGGTCACAGGTGTATAAAAACTACGCATGCAGACTGTTTTCACAAACATTTGTGAAAGAATGGGTTGCTCTCAGGAGCTCAGTGAATTCCAGCATGAAGCTGTGATAGGATGCCAGCAGGCAAAAAATCCAGTTGTCAACTTTCCTCGCTCCTAAATATTCTTGAGTCAACTGCTGTATCATGAGAAAATGGAAATGTTTGGGAACGACAGCAACTCAGCCACGAAGTGTTAGTCCACGTAAACTGTCGGAGCGGGTTCAGTGGATACTGAAGTGCATAGAGCGTAGAGGTTGCCAACTTTCTGCAAAGTCAATCACTACATGATTCCAAACTTCATGTGGCCTTAAGATTAGCTCAAGAACAGTGCAGAGAGCTTCATGGAATGGGTTTCCATGGCTGATCAGCTGCATCCAAGCCATACATCACCAAGTGCAATGCAAGGCATTGGAGACACGTTCTTCTGAGTGACAAATCACGCTTCTTCATCTGCAAATCTGATGGACGAGTCTAGGTTTGGCGGTTGCCAGGAGAATGGTGATTGTCTGACTTCATTGTGCCAAGTGTAAAGTTTGGCAGAGGGGGGGATTATGGTGTGGGTTTGTTTTTCAGGAGCTGGGCTTGGCCCCTTAGTTCCAGTGAACGGAGCTCTGAGTGTTTCCACAGACTAGACATCTTGGACAATTCCATTTTCTCAACTTTGTGGGAACAGTTTGGAGCTGGCCCCTGCCTCCTCCAACATGACTGAGCACCAGAGCACAAAGCAAGGTCCATAAGGACATGGATGGAAGAGTTTGATGTGGATGAACTTCACTGGCCTATACAGAGCCTGACCTCAACCCGATAGAACACCTTTGAGATTAAATATAGTGGAGACTGAGAGCCATGTCTTGTTGTACACCATCAGTATGTGACCTCACAAATGCATTTCTGTAAGAATGGTCAAAAATTCCCATAAACACACTCCTAAACCTTGTGGACAGCCTTCCTAGAAGAGTCAAAGGCAGGTGAGTGAATACTTATACAATACAATATAGTGTATATTAGGTTTCTCAATGTATTGGAAACTAAATATTTTTTGTCATACACATAAAAATAATCATTAATATGAATTAAAAAAAATTACTAGCCAGTCTAAGAAGAAAGCACACAGAACATTTTTGTTGTGATCTTTCTATAATTTGGACAAAAGAGACTCAGTGGAACTTTGTCTTATTTGTTATTGGCTGAATGAATGTATCGCATAAAGCCTTGTTTTTCCGGGAAAGAAGGATGTCCAAGAATCAGCGAGAGTAAGTAGGCCTATGACTCTAAGATACAACAGTTAGATTCTGTCTCTTATTTTCAATATGAGAAGCCATATCACAAAGGATGACCAAAGTTTTATGAATATCGGGCTTGTTGAACTACAACATAAGAGCATCGTCCAGCTTTTTTGGACACACACACACACACACACACACACACACACACACACACACACACACACATAATTTTGATAAACTTTACGGTTGTTTTATGTTTTTAATCCACTTTCACATTTTTAAAAGTAACAAATCTGTTATCAAAAGAAAAGTATTAATTGAACCTGAATGTTAAGGTGTGTTTTACATTGATCACATTCTTGTTCAACAATAGCTGCATGCTACCCTTTCAGAATATTAACAGTGACAACATCAGATGTGGATGCAATTTGTTGAGCAACATCTGGAGGTGTTCTACTGTCATGTTGAAGTGACAGTATACACTAAAAACCATTCAATATTGACAGCAACTTAGGTCAAACTGACTTAACATAGAGATTTTGGAGGGCTTTTATTTTGAAATTTCACATCATGTAGATGGATTTCGATGAGTAACATCTTGAGATCTTAATCTGTCATCTGTAAGTGAAAGTAGTTACTTGGGCAAACCAATTGTTTTAATATCCCTGTGCAAATTTTCAGTTATCTGAGTCATTGCAACAGCAAGCCTGTTTAAGCTTGTATGCTATTGTTTTAGTAGTTATTTAGGCTAAACAGTGACTATGACCAGAACATATATTTCCATATTCATCAGCAGACCTCAATAATAAGGAATATTACACAAAACTGAAATAAATTATGTAAACTAACTGTAGTCGACATGTGTAAAAAATAATAATAATAAAATACCCTGATGCACGTCAAACATATTGCTTTTATTTTGGAAAGTAGTCTCAGGCAGTAGGAACCACATCCGGTTTCCGGAGTATGAACAAACGAGCCGTTTTTCTATTTCTGTTTAAAAGCTTTTTTGTTTTTTGTTACCCAAAATAGAAAATTAAATTCAAATAATTTTTCAAATTTTACTTTTCCCCTTTTGACAGTGAAAAAGATAAACGCTTTGTATTTCGATTTTCTTTTTTGTATTTTACAACAAAAATCAAATGGCCATTTGTTTTTGTTTTTTCAATTCCTGTTTCTGAAACGAAAATCCAATGACCAAAAGATACACGGACCGTGTACGGTCAGTGTATGTTTTGGTCATTGGATTTTCGTTTCAGAAACAGGAATTGAAAAAACAAAAACAAATGGCCATTTGATTTTTGTTTTAAAATACAAAAAAGAAAATCGAAATACAAAGCGTTTGTCTTTTTCATTGTCCATAAGCGAAAAGTGAAATTTGAAAAATTATTTGAAATTCATTTTCCATTTCGGGTAAGAAAAAACAAAAATGGTTTAAAACCTAAACGAAAAAGAGGCTCGTTTGTTCATATTCCGAGACCGGAAGTGGTCACTTCTGCATTGCAAAAGCACCACATTTTTCAGAATAAAATGTCTTAAGAACCTTACGCAGATTTGATTTTAGACACGACAAAACAAGGCTTGTCATCCATACAAATCTCAGCGCAGATATCCCAGGTGAGAGGGGGAGTAAGACGATATTTTCTAAGAAAAGTGAGGCGATTTTCCAATGAACATGGTTGAGTTTACTGCGGTCAAGCCAGCCGCCACTGTGGACACGGCAGTCATGCCAGCCCTCCCTTCATTTTGAAGGTCATGCGAACACCATGCATTACGGTAGCAATGCCTGAGACTACTTTCCAAAATAAAAGCAATGTGTTTGACGTGTATCAACCTATTCTATTCTTTGTTTTGTTACACATGTGGACTTCAGTTAGTTGAAATAATTTCTCACAGCTTTATGTAATACTTCTTTATTATTCAAGCCTGCTGGTGAATATGGAAATATATATTTTGGTCATAGTCACTGTTTAGCCTGAATAATTACTAAAAAAAAATAGCCAACAGCCTTAAACAGGCTTGCTGTTGCAATGACTCAGAAAAGTGAAAATTTGCACAGGGATATTAAAACAATTGGTTTTTCTAAGTGACTACTTTCACTTACAGATAACAGATTAGGATCTTGACATGTTACTCATCAAAATCCATATACATGATGTGGAATTTCTAAATTAAACCCCTCCAAAATCTCTACATTAAGTCAATTTCACATAAGTTTCTGGCAATGTTGTTACTAAACGGTACATTTTCAGGGGATACTGTCACTTCAGCCTGACAGTAGAACACCTCCAGATGTTGCGCAACAAATTTCATCCACATCTGATGTGGAATTTCAAAGTGAAAGCCCTTCAAAATCTCGCTATATATTCACTTTGACCTAAGTTACTGATAATGTTGCTACTAACCCTTATGTTTTAAGTGAAAATTTTTGAGTCAGAGTGACAGTAGAACATCTCCAGAGGCTGCTCAACAAAGCTCATTAAGATTTGATATGATGTTCCAACATGACTATATACACTATATTGCAAAAGTATTCGCTCCGCCATCCAAATTATTAGAATCAGGTGTTCCAATCACTTCCATGGTCACAGGTGTATAAAAACTACGCATGCAGACTGTTTTCACAAACATTTGTGAAAGAATGGGTTGCTCTCAGGAGCTCAGTGAATTCCAGCATGAAGCTGTGATAGGATGCCAGCAGGCAAAAAATCCAGTTGTCAACTTTCCTCGCTCCTAAATATTCTTGAGTCAACTGCTGTATCATGAGAAAATGGAAATGTTTGGGAACGACAGCAACTCAGCCACGAAGTGTTAGTCCACGTAAACTGTCGGAGCGGGTTCAGTGGATACTGAAGTGCATAGAGCGTAGAGGTTGCCAACTTTCTGCAAAGTCAATCACTACATGATTCCAAACTTCATGTGGCCTTAAGATTAGCTCAAGAACAGTGCAGAGAGCTTCATGGAATGGGTTTCCATGGCTGATCAGCTGCATCCAAGCCATACATCACCAAGTGCAATGCAAGGCATTGGAGACACGTTCTTCTGAGTGACAAATCACGCTTCTTCATCTGCAAATCTGATGGACGAGTCTGGGTTTGGCGGTTGCCAGGAGAATGGTGATTGTCTGACTTCATTGTGCCAAGTGTAAAGTTTGGCAGAGGGGGGATTATGGTGTGGGTTTGTTTTTCAGGAGCTGGGCTTGGCCCCTTAGTTCCAGTGAACGGAGCTCTGAGTGTTTCCACAGACTAGACATCTTGGACAATTCCATTTTCTCAACTTTGTGGGAACAGTTTGGAGCTGGCCCCTGCCTCCTCCAACATGACTGAGCACCAGAGCACAAAGCAAGGTCCATAAGGACATGGATGGAAGAGTTTGATGTGGATGAACTTCACTGGCCTATACAGAGCCCTGACCTCAACCCAATAGAACACCTTTGAGATTAAATATAGTGGAGACTGAGAGCCATGTCTTGTTGTACACCATCAGTATGTGACCTCACAAATGCATTTCTGTAAGAATGGTCAGAAATTCCCATAAACACACTCCTAAACCTTGTGGACAGCCTTTCCAGAAGAGTCAAAGGCAGGTGAGTGAATACTTATACAATACAATATAGTGTATATTAGGTTTCTCAATGTATTGGAAACTAAATATTTTTTGTCATACACAGATAAAAATAATCATTAATATGAATTAAAAAAAATTACTAGCCAGTCTAAGAAGAAAGCACACAGAACATTTTTGTTGTGATCTTTCTATAATTTGGACAAAAGAGACTCTCAGTGGAACTTTGTCTTATTTGTTATTGGCTGAATGAATGTATCGCATAAAGCCTTGTTTTTCCGGGAAAGAAGGATGTCCAAGAATCAGCGAGAGTAAGTAGGCCTATGACTCTAAGATACAACAGTTAGATTCTGTCTCTTATTTTCAATATGAGAAGCCATATCACAAAGGATGACCAAAGTTTTATGAATATCGGGCTTGTTGAATTACAACATAAGAGCATCGTCCAGCTTTTTTGGACACACACACACACACACATAATTTTGATAAACTTTACAGTTGTTTTATGTTTTTAATCCACTTTCACATTTTTAAAAGTAACAAATCTGTTATCAAAAGAAAAGTATTAATTGAACCTGAATGTTAAGGTGTGTTTTACATTGATCACATTCTTGTTCAACAATAGCTGCATGCTACCCTTTCAGAATATTAACAATGACAACATCAGATGTGGATGCAATTTGTTGAGCAACATCTGGAGGTGTTCTACTGTCATGTTGAAGTGACAGTATACACTAAAAACCATTCAATATTGACAGCAACTTAGGTCAAACTGACTTAACATAGAGATTTTGGAGGGCTTTTATTTTGGAATTTCACATCATGTAGATGGATTTCGATGAGTAACATCTTGAGATCTTAATCTGTCATCTGTAAGTGAAAGTAGTTACTTGGGCAAACCAATTGTTTTAATATCCCTGTGCAAATTTTCAGTTATCTGAGTCATTGCAACAGCAAGCCTGTTTAAGCTTGTATGCTATTGTTTTAGTAGTTATTTAGGCTAAACAGTGACTATGACCAGAACATATATTTCCATATTCATCAGCAGACCTCAATAATAAGGAATATTACACAAAACTGAAATAAATTATGTAAACTAACTGTAGTCGACATGTGTAAAAAATAATAATAATAAAATACCCTGATGCACGTCAAACATATTGCTTTTATTTTGGAAAGTAGTCTCAGGCAGTAGGAACCACATCCGGTTTCCGGAGTATGAACAAACGAGCCGTTTTTCTGTTTCTGTTTAAAAGCTTTTTTGTTTTTTGTTACCCAAAATAGAAAATTAAATTCAAATAATTTTTCAAATTTTACTTTTCCCCTTTTGACAGTGAAAAAGATAAACGCTTTGTATTTCGATTTTCTTTTTTGTATTTTACAACAAAAATCAAATGGCCATTTGTTTTTGTTTTTTCAATTCCTGTTTCTGAAACGAAAATCCAATGACCAAAAGATACCAAGATGACCAAAAGATACACGGACCGTGTACGGTCCGTGTATCTTTTGGTCATTGGATTTTCGTTTCAGAAACAGGAATTGAAAAAACAAAAACAAATGGCCATTTGATTTTTGTTGTAAAATACAAAAAAGAAAATCGAAATACAAAGCGTTTATCTTTTTCACTGTCAAAAGGGGAAAAGTAAAATTTGAAAAATTATTTGAATTTAATTTTCTATTTTGGGTAACAAAAAACAAAAAAGCTTTTAAACAGAAACAGAAAAACGGCTCGTTTGTTCATACTCCGGAAACCGGATGTGGTTCCTACTGCCTGAGACTACTTTCCAAAATAAAAGCAATATGTTTGACGTGCATCAGGGTATTTTATTATTATTATTTTTTACACATGTCGACTACAGTTAGTTTACATAATTTATTTCAGTTTTGTGTAATATTCCTTATTATTGAGGTCTGCTGATGAATATGGAAATATATGTTCTGGTCATAGTCACTGTTTAGCCTAAATAACTACTAAAACAATAGCATACAAGCTTAAACAGGCTTGCTGTTGCAATGACTCAGATAACTGAAAATTTGCACAGGGATATTAAAACAATTGGTTTGCCCAAGTAACTACTTTCACTTACAGATGACAGATTAAGATCTCAAGATGTTACTCATCGAAATCCATCTACATGATGTGAAATTCCAAAATAAAAGCCCTCCAAAATCTCTATGTTAAGTCAGTTTGACCTAAGTTGCTGTCAATATTGAATGGTTTTTAGTGTATACTGTCACTTCAACATGACAGTAGAACACCTCCAGATGTTGCTCAACAAATTGCATCCACATCTGATGTTGTCATTGTTAATATTCTGAAAGGGTAGCATGCAGCTATTGTTGAACAAGAATGTGATCAATGTAAAACACACCTTAACATTCAGGTTCAATTAATACTTTTCTTTTGATAACAGATTTGTTACTTTTAAAAATGTGAAAGTGGATTAAAAACATAAAACAACTGTAAAGTTTATCAAAATTATGTGTGTGTGTGTGTGTGTCCAAAAAAGCTGGACGATGCTCTTATGTTGTAATTCAACAAGCCCGATATTCATAAAACTTTGGTCATCCTTTGTGATATGGCTTCTCATATTGAAAATAAGAGACAGAATCTAACTGTTGTATCTTAGAGTCATAGGCCTACTTACTCTCGCTGATTCTTGGACATCCTTCTTTCCCGGAAAAACAAGGCTTTATGCGATACATTCATTCAGCCAATAACAAATAAGACAAAGTTCCACTGAGAGTCTCTTTTGTCCAAATTATAGAAAGATCACAACAAAAATGTTCTGTGTGCTTTCTTCTTAGACAGGCTAGTAATTTTTTTTAATTCATATTAATGATTATTTTTATCTGTGTATGACAAAAAATATTTAGTTTCCAATACATTGAGAAACCTAATATACACTATATTGTATTGTATAAGTATTCACTCACCTGCCTTTGACTCTTCTGGAAAGGCTGTCCACAAGGTTTAGGAGTGTGTTTATGGGAATTTCTGACCATTCTTACAGAAATGCATTTGTGAGGTCACATACTGATGGTGTACAACAAGACATGGCTCTCAGTCTCCACTATATTTAATCTCAAAGGTGTTCTATTGGGTTGAGGTCAGGGCTCTGTATAGGCCAGTGAAGTTCATCCACATCAAACTCTTCCATCCATGTCCTTATGGACCTTGCTTTGTGCTCTGGTGCTCAGTCATGTTGGAGGAGGCAGGGGCCAGCTCCAAACTGTTCCCACAAAGTTGAGAAAATGGAATTGTCCAAGATGTCTAGTCTGTGGAAACACTCAGAGCTCCGTTCACTGGAACTAAGGGGCCAAGCCCAGCTCCTGAAAAACAAACCCACACCATAATCCCCCCTCTGCCAAACTTTACACTTGGCACAATGAAGTCAGACAATCACCATTCTCCTGGCAACCGCCAAACCCAGACTCGTCCATCAGATTTGCAGATGAAGAAGCGTGATTTGTCACTCAGAAGAACGTGTCTCCAATGCCTTGCATTGCACTTGGTGATGTATGGCTTGGATGCAGCTGATCAGCCATGGAAACCCATTCCATGAAGCTCTCTGCACTGTTCTTGAGCTAATCTTAAGGCCACATGAAGTTTGGAATCATGTAGTGATTGACTTTGCAGAAAGTTGGCAACCTCTACGCTCTATGCACTTCAGTATCCACTGAACCCGCTCCGACAGTTTACGTGGACTAACACTTCGTGGCTGAGTTGCTGTCGTTCCCAAACATTTCCATTTTCTCATGATACAGCAGTTGACTCAAGAATATTTAGGAGCGAGGAAAGTTGACAACTGGATTTTTTGCCTGCTGGCATCCTATCACAGCTTCATGCTGGAATTCACTGAGCTCCTGAGAGCAACCCATTCTTTCACAAATGTTTGTGAAAACAGTCTACATGCGTAGTTTTTATACACCTGTGACCATGGAAGTGATTGGAACACCTGATTCTAATAATTTGGATGGCGGAGCGAATACTTTTGCAATATAGTGTATATAGTCATGTTGGAACATCATATCAAATCTTAATGAGCTTTGTTGAGCAGCCTCTGGAGATGTTCTACTGTCACTCTGACTCAAAAATTTTCACTTAAAACATAAGGGTTAGTAGCAACATTATCAGTAACTTAGGTCAAAGTGAATATATAGCGAGATTTTGAAGGGCTTTCACTTTGAAATTCCACATCAGATGTGGATGAAATTTGTTGCGCAACATCTGGAGGTGTTCTACTGTCAGGCTGAAGTGACAGTATCCCCTGAAAATGTACCGTTTAGTAACAACATTGCCAGAAACTTATGTGAAATTGACTTAATGTAGAGATTTTGGAGGGGTTTAATTTAGAAATTCCACATCATGTATATGGATTTTGATGAGTAACATGTCAAGATCCTAATCTGTTATCTGTAAGTGAAAGTAGTCACTTAGAAAAACCAATTGTTTTAATATCCCTGTGCAAATTTTCACTTTTCTGAGTCATTGCAACAGCAAGCCTGTTTAAGGCTGTTGGCTATTTTTTTTTAGTAATTATTCAGGCTAAACAGTGACTATGACCAAAATATATATTTCCATATTCACCAGCAGGCTTGAATAATAAAGAAGTATTACATAAAGCTGTGAGAAATTATTTCAACTAACTGAAGTCCACATGTGTAACAAAACAAAGAATAGAATAGGTTGATACACGTCAAACACATTGCTTTTATTTTGGAAAGTAGTCTCAGGCATTGCTACCGTAATGCATGGTGTTCGCATGACCTTCAAAATGAAGGGAGGGCTGGCATGACTGCCGTGTCCACAGTGGCGGCTGGCTTGACCGCAGTAAACTCAACCATGTTCATTGGAAAATCGCCTCACTTTTCTTAGAAAATATCGTCTTACTCCCCCTCTCACCTGGGATATCTGCGCTGAGATTTGTATGGATGACAAGCCTTGTTTTGTCGTGTCTAAAATCAAATCTGCGTAAGGTTCTTAAGACATTTTATTCTGAAAAATGTGGTGCTTTTGCAATGCAGAAGTGACCACTTCCGGTCTCGGAATATGAACAAACGAGCCTCTTTTTCGTTTAGGTTTTAAACCATTTTTGTTTTTTCTTACCCGAAATGGAAAATGAATTTCAAATAATTTTTCAAATTTCACTTTTCGCTTATGGACAATGAAAAAGACAAACGCTTTGTATTTCGATTTTCTTTTTTGTATTTTAAAACAAAAATCAAATGGCCATTTGTTTTTGTTTTTTCAATTCCTGTTTCTGAAACGAAAATCCAATGACCAAAACATACCCTGACCGGGTACCTTCAGGCAATTCGATTTTTTTCCGGAAAACCAAAACGGAAAACGGAAACTACTTCCGTTTTCTCGTTTTTCCTTTTAAAATAAAAACGGGAAAATGGAAAACAAAGCCGTTTTAATGTTTTTGTCAACACAATTTAGAAATGGAAAACCAAAAAAACTTAATGAAAAAAACGGCCCGTTTTTCGATTTTGCCCATTCATTTTTCCATTTTCTTTTTAAGATTGAAAGACGAAGACAGTCTTCACGGCTGGCCCGGAAGTGTAGAAAAATATTTCAAAATAAAAGCCTAGATGTACGCGTAACATAATGCAAGCCTGAAAAAAAAAAAATAATGAAGCGGAGAGATATCTTTTGAATAAAAAGAGAACCTTTTTACGTTGCAACATGATAGTTTATCGTAAAAAAACGTGAGCTTTAATACGTTATTGTGTGTTTTATTGTTTGGGGGGGGGGGGGGGGGGGGGGGGGGGGGGGGTAATGTCTGGGCAGGATGAAGGTTGAGATTAAAACCTGTTGCTGTTAAATGTGACAACAAAGATTATGTAATGTAAAAATCTAAAATAGCATGAGTATGGGGAAAACTCAGCAGAATGAACTTATTTTTAATCAGTTGAATGATTAAAAATTTTTTTTGAAGCAGCAATATTCCTACCAGTATACCGTCACCTTGTGGGGATTTGGTATAAGCAGTTGTTTAAGTAAATAGTGTAACACTTCAATAAAATATTAACCACTTGGTCTCATATAAATGTGTGAAATAACCACAAATCTTCAATATTTCAAGCCAAAATAAATATTAAAAATTCTTAGTACCTTAAGGGAAATTTAAATATATTAAAAAAAATCAATCAAAAATATAGTAGAAGAATGTGAGCTGCTGGCAGGAAGGATCTTGAGGAGCTATCATCTTAAAGAACATGAAGAAGTCCCTTGCTCTTTTGATTCTTCACTGTGTTTTGGAGAGGAGGAAGTTATCCATCATCTTCGGCAGCTTATGCAGCATTTATTTTCTGTACAATCAGCTCAGCGGTTCCGGTAGTGGATCCTGAGCACAGGACCAGCTTTCTGGATCGGTTCTTTCAGCAAATGAGCAAATAATTGCACTTTCTAAAAAAGACTTAGAAAAGCTAGGCAATGCAGCTTATCTAGCTATTGGTTAGATTGGATCTCAGTGTCCTTATGAATAAGAATCTCCATCTATAGGCTATTCAATAAGGGAGATTGTAACACTTTTTTAGTAAAAATGTAATCAAAAATTTCCATCAAGGAGAGAGGAAGTACTGAGGAACTCCCGTGAAAGCCGCTATAGATGCTTTTCTAGCCCAGACAGGGAACAGTTTCACTTTTTAATTAGCATCTTTTCTATGGAAAATAGGAAATATATGAGGCACTCTATCCCCCTGGCTGTAGGGGAGACCGGGGCTAGTTGTCACATTGCAATTATCTTCTCCATCAGAAGGTGCAACCAAAAAGTGGAATACTAGTTTTCTTCCTTTGCATGGTCAGGTCTCACGGACTGAGTGAGAAGAGGACAGGACATTGTAAGTTGAAATGAGCACCAATTGATGATTTCCCACTATTCCACTTTTAAAATTACCTTCATTCAGATAAAAATTCTAGCAGTTATACATATGGACTTGTTAAAGTAGATATTAAGGCATCCGGTCATACCTCAGTCATTGTTCTGATTAAGCCTAACATTAAGATAGAGCTATTCAATTAAATTTTATTTATATAGCGCCAATTCATGAAACATGTCATCTCAAGACACTTTAAAAAGTCAAATTCAATCATATTATACAGATTGGTCAAAAAAAAAGTCCTATATAAGGGAACCAGTTGATTGCATCAAAGTCTCGACAAGCAGCATTCACTCCTGGAGAACCGTAGAGCCACAGGGAGAGTCGTCTGCATTGTACATGGCTTTGCAGCAATCCCCTATACTGAGCAAGCATGAAGCGACAGTGGAAAGAAAAACTCCCCATTAACGGGAAGGAAAACCTCCAGCAGAACCAGAACCAGGCTCAGTATGAATGGTCATCTGCCTCGACCGACTGGGGGTTACAGAAGACAGAACAGAGACACAACAAGAGAAACAAAAAAGCACAGAAGCACACATTGATCCAGTAATCTGTTCTACATTAGATGGTAGTAGCGGGTGAGCGTCTTCTCTGGATGATGTCACAGCTAACAGAACGCCAGACCAGGTGTACCTACTATGAAGAAAAAAGAGAAAGAACAAAAAGTTAAAAGCTGAAATTGTCATGGTTGAGTTCTGGTTTGACTTCATTTTTCTGTTATTTTCATTTTTCATCTCATGTGGGTTTGGTTTGACTTTATTTATTGTTAGTTTTCATTGTCATCAGTTATTTTCTGTCATCTTCACTTCACCTCCTCTGCAGTTAGTCACACCTACCAGCCACTAATTAGCCAGACTCACTTCACCTGCCAGCCTCCCTACATAAGCCTCACTCTGCTGTCACTCCTTTGCCGCTCCGTCATCATTCCTCACCTCTCCTTGCCAGTCTCCGTTTTTGCCTTGGAAGATTTGTTTTTCTTGTTTAAGGTTAGTCCTGCCAGTTTCTCTAGACTCCTACTCTGCTGTTTGTCCCTGGAGAAGTTCTGCTCTGTGTCCTGGTGTCTCCCAAGTTCTGCTAACCTGACTAGCCGCCCTGGAGAAGCTCAGCTCTGTGCCCTGGTGTCTCCAACGAACTGCTAACCTGTTGTGGCTACGGGGCCTGCTAGCCAAGCAGTACTGAGCATTCCCGGCTGCCTGGATAGTCGTGACTCTCTTTCACTCCGGGCCGTCAGCTCCTGTCATCACCTTCACTCCGGTTCTGTGCTACCAGCTCCTCTGGCCTCATCAAACCTCCATCCATCAACCTTGCAATAAAGACTCTCAATTTTAGTCCCGTGTGTGTGGTTCTGAGTTCATCCGTAGACAAATCGTGACAGTAATGACAACAGTCATTTCAATGCAATGCAAAACTGGAGAACAGTAGAGTGAGAAAAATAGGCCCTGATGTCCTCCAGCAGCCTAAGCCTATAGCAGCATAACTATAGAGGTTGCTCAGGGTAACATGAGCCACTCTAGTTATAAGCTTTGTCAAAATGGAAAGTTTTAAGATTAGTCTTAAAAGTAGCATTAGCAAAAAAAAAGCTAGCATTAGCAAACATGGTCATTTGGGGCAAGTTGTCACATGTAACAACTTACCCCAAAATGATCATTTTTAAAAATAATTTAAATCCATACATCCTACTAAATATTTTAATTTTTTTTACAGAAAAAGAGCGATTTAAAAGAGAGGACAAAGTGAGAAGATGGTTAGGAGTTATAAAAGAAAAACAGAGCATGGCCGTGCAGCACCTGACGTGATGCTGAGGGCAGTCAGGCAGGTGACCCTAGGTCACAAGTCGAACAGAAGTACAGTGAAGGACTTTAATGTCAATTACCGCACTTTGAGGTGATACTGTAAAACATTCACACCAGCGGAAATTCAGGGTCAGACAGCTATCAATCAAAGTTTCATAATATTTCATTTTATTTCATGTTATTTCATATGGAGCATGTGCTCCTGGCAATTCATTCTACATAAGCTATGCCAAAGCTGCAACTCAGATGAGGAGTCTGACTCTGAGGTTTTCTTTTGTTTGCATTCAAAGTTTAAGTGTCAGTTTCGTAATGCATGTTGCATATTTATTTTATAAATAGTAAAAGTGAGTTATTGTCATTTATTTACTTAACATTAAAATAACAAAATTCATTTTGCCCTTTTTTATTGTTTGCAAAACCCCATGTGACAACTCACCCTTTGGAGGGGCAACTTGTCACATGGTGACAATCTCCATTAGATCGCTTATAACTCTGCACAGGAATAAGATATTAAAAAAAATACCAGAATACAAAATATATACCTAAGACTTTGCTCTTTCATCTGGTACATATGTTTTTTATATATGGTGTTTTGATTCCAATATTTATGTATGAGTGTAAAAAGTGTGCCAACTAGCCCCGGTCTCCCCTATTTGTTTTTGTTGTTGGTGAAGATAAATCAATTAAATCAATAAAAACAACTTTGTTTCTCTGTTAGCTTCAACAATATATACTGTTCACTAAAAACAAGACACATATAGACAGTAATCCTATGTGAAGGTGTGTTTTGCTTGATGAGAAAAATCTTCAAATAAACTTTGCTTCCATATTTTTGTATACAGCATTTGATCAGCCTTTGTGTTTCATGTTCCACCAATAAAACACACAATAATGTAATAAAGCTCACGTATCTACAATAAACTATCATGTTGCAACCTAAAAAGGTCCTCTTTTTATTCAAAAGAAATCTCTCCGCTTCATTTTTTTTTCCCAGGCTTGCATTATGTTAGGCTTTTATTTTGAAATATTTTCCTGCACTTCCGGGCCAGCCGTGAAAGCGTCTTCGTCTTTCAATCTTAAAAAGAAAATGGAAAAATGAATTGGCGAAATCGAAAAACGGGCCGTTTTTTTCATTCAGTTTTTCTGGTTTTTCCGTTTCTAAATTGTGTTGACAAAAACGGAAAAACGGCTTTGTTTTCCATTTTCCCGTTTTTTATTTTAAATGGAAAAACGAGAAAACGGAAGTAGTTTCCGTTTTCCGTTTTGGTTTTCCGGAAAAAAATCGAATTGCCTGAAGGTACACGGACCCTAATCTCAGCATCCCTCTCAGCCATTTCACGGATAAAGATATTCAGTTTCTCCTTTAAAGCCTACTTAGCTATTATACCGGTAGCAGTCATTTATTTGTAATGTTTCATATATATTTTAAATGTGTGATTGAAAAATGGACACTACAGCAAGTTAGTTACTAAGTTTATTATGTGCACAAAGTGAAACAAAATTCTCAACTGAGCCACAAGGAAACAAATTAAATGTGTAGAAGAGATCAGAAAAGGACAAAGGGTTATTATAAATCCAAATCAGAATCAGAATCAAGTTTATTGCCAAGTTTGCACTTACAAGGAATTTGACTTGGTGTTAATGGTGCAGACAAACATAGGTAATTTAAGATTGACTAGTAGAAAAAAAATCAAATAGACACATTAAGATTGAAATAGAAGAAATTAACCACGACAAAGAATATAACAATCAAATTAGGAAACTAAAGAACTGAGAAATCAATAAAACTAATTAACAAGTTACAAGATAAACAAATAAAAACAAGGCAAATGCAACAGAAAGAAGTTATACCCAAAATAGAAACTAATTTCAGAATTGTGATTCATTAAAGTTTTCAAAGTATCCATGAAACTTTCTAGGAGAGATGGATTGAACTGCAATTTGGAATTAAGCTTTCTATCACTGGACCCGTCTTTATCACTTAAGAATGACTACATTTTGTATTACAGTATGGAAAGTAAAGGTTGCCCACCCGTTTGGTGTAATCATTGTGTACATTACTATTTTTTGTAAAAAGAAAAGGTTTTAAAAGAACCCAAAGAAGATACAACTGCTCAGGAGATTATTTTATCAATAAATAAGAACAGTCAGACGTTTATTTGGTCCTATTATTTATAGGTCAAACTCCCCCACTCACACACTTTTTCTTTAAGTGTCCTGTCTGCCAAATATGGCAATAATAATTGTTGTCTTAATACCAAAAAGAGCCCAACAGATTTTACTTTCACAAGCGGAGCAGTACCGCTTTCGCCACAGTGCTCCTCTTGATTTATACATACAAGTAGCTTTATTATAATTTATGCAGGGAATATTTCATGTTATATGGACACTAAAACAAGAAGGTAGAAGAGAGAGAAACAAAGGAGAAAAGGTGAAGGAAAGGAGTGAAAAGGGAAACAATGATACATCCTCAGTCTGCTACTTTACCTGCAAAGAGAGATGTAAAAAGAACAGCACAACCAGCCGATAAAATGTATATATAAATGCTTTGTTTAAAAAAAACAAAAAACTTTCAAAAATATTTTAATTTTGCATTTCAATAAATAAGTTGCATTAAATCATGTCAGCCTTGGGTCGGCCCAAAAGTGTGCTTCGGCCCACCGGGCATTGCCCGATGGCCAGCCCCGCTTTGTGCCCACACCATGTAGATAAACATGTGGAGTTAATCAACAGTTTCTGGGGGGTAAAATACAAGCATTTTCGGAATTTGACCAGGAACGAATTAGAAAAGCATCCATCGTTTCCACCCCTCTCCGTAGAAGTAGATGGTACGGTCCACAAATATGGAGTACCAGTCAGTGGTCCGGCTGAATTCCTGTCTGGATCACGCACAGTGACTCTTTTCTGGACCTCTGTTGTTTTATCTGTTTTCCTGTAAAAGCTGACATGGTGCCAGTGGGTGGAGGAATATCCACCGAGGCGAAGGATGCGGATGAAAACGTTCAGCAGATCTGTGATAAAGTAAGTACAAATATGATCACTGCCACGCCTACGTTGGCACGTCAGTCCTCCCTCTCTCTGCGCCTAGTTTAATGGTTATGTTGTCTACGCATTACTCCTAAGGTGAAGCCTCATGTGGAAGAAAAGGCGGGGAAGACCTATGATGTTTTCACCGCCAAGAGCTACAGGACTCAGTGTGTATGTGGGACAAACTACTTCATCAAGGTAATACTATTTTTATTTAAAAAGTGTGTGTGTGCATGTCAACGTCTACACACACACACACACACACACACACACACACACACACACACACACACACACACACACAAATACCATTCTGACCAACTCATGTGCCCCCCATAAAGGGCTTCCAGGATTCCCCTTCAACTTACCCCACCCACTCCCCATCAACATTAACCACCTTCCCTGAAGAGAACCATATGCACATTGTGATGCTACCAACACCATTTTTTTTTTCAGTTTCACAGATGGTTTGTTCAGAATGATGTGTGGTGTTAGTTTTCAGGCAAGCCACCATGTTTAGTTTTGGTCTCCCCTGACCAGAGCACCTGTTCTGCTACTGAGATTTACCTTCAGGAGAACTCTGTTAATGAAGCTGACTCCGACAATACATTAAGTTGCACTAGATTCATTGTATTTATGTATTCTGTTCTTAAATGGTTCAGGTCTTACCTGGAGGAGAGAACTTTTTCGGTGAATATTAATGGCTCTAAATCATCTGTTGCCTCAATGTCTTACGGTGTCCCACAGGGCTCAATTCTTGGCCCACTGCTTTTCTCTCTTTATATACTGCCTCTGGGTTCTATCCTTAGGAAACATGGGATCTCTTTTCATTTTTACGCTGATGATTGTCAGATTTATTTGCCCATAAAGCAGCAGGATGTACGGTCAATCAAACATCTCCTGGCTTGTCTAGGAGATATTAAAGCTTGGTTGGCCTTGAACTTTTTAAACTTTAATGAAAACAAAACAGAGGTGATGGTGTTTGGACCCAGTGGCTCCTGTGAGTCCTCCTCTGTTGACCTGGGACCTTTGGAGGAATATTTTAAACCTGTTATTACAGATCTTGGTTTTAAGGTGGATAGTGATTTTAAATTGGACAGCCAAATTAGAGCCGTGGTTAAGTCCAGCTTTTATCATTTAAGGCGATTGGCATCAGTGAAATCTTTTCTTTCCAGGCAGCATTTTGAAACAGTGATCCATGCTTTTATTTCAACTCGATTGGACTACTGTAATGCACTTTATCTGGGAGTCAGTCAGGCGCTGCTCTCACGTCTGCAGCTAGTACAAAATGCTGCTGCACGTTTGTTGACAGGTACCCGAAAAAGGGACCATGTGACCCCTGTCCTGGCCTCACTTCACTGGCTGCCTGTATATTTTAGGATTCATTTTAAAATTCTTATGTTTGTTTTTAAATCATTGCATAATCTTGCCCCAGCTTACCTCACTGAGCTTCTTCAACTCCACATACCCCATCGGTCTCTCAGGTCAGCAAATCAGCTGCTCTTGGAGGTACCGAGAACAAAAAGGAAGCTCAGAGGGGACAGGGCTTTCTCTGTTATGGGCCCCAAATTATGGAATGACTTACCTTTGCAGGTCAGAGAGGCCCCTTCTCTGTCCACTTTTAAAGCTCGTCTTAAAACCCATCTATTTAACTTGGCTTTCAACACCAGCGAGATCTAGTTTAAAGTGTATGTCTTTGTTTTTAAACTACTTTTAATTATAATTATTTTTATTTTGCTGTGTTTTTGGATTGTACAGCACTTTGTATCAACTGTGGTTGTTTTAAAGTGCTTTATAAATAAAGCTGGTATGGTATGGTATGGTATTATTCTGATGTCTTATCTAAAAGTGCAAACCCATATCAAATTTTATTTGTACAGAATTTTTAAGTTTTTATAGTTGTACTGTAACAAAATCTGAAAAAGTTCAAATAGTAATTGAGTACGTTTGACACTGTAATAGACGGCATTTTTGGAGCAGACATAAAAAATGGGTTTCTGGCACATTTAGCATGTAAACTATGTTTAAATGATTTTTTTCCTCAACTGAAGGACATCAAGAGGTGTTGATGTGACTGCATGCAGTATATCCCTTACCACTAAATGTGCCAAAAGATGCTATTTAACTTGGTTTATGGTGTTCTTTCAGGTCCACATCGGCGGAGATGATCACATCCACCTCCGTGTTTGGAAAAAACTCCCATGCAATGGAGGAGACGTTGAGCTGAGTGACATGCAGGACTCCAAGAGCCACCATGACCCCATTGAGTACTTCTAAAGGGGCCACAGTGCAGGCAAAGGTCCGGAGGCCGGCGGTGAAGACATCATACCATCAATATGCAGCGATTGTAGTTCAAAGTGCACCTCACATATCAGTAAAATACAGTGTAAACTGTTTACTCCTCTGTATCTATGAAACATCACATGGAGGACGTTTTTAAATGAACTTCTGCAAATCACATGTTCTAAAATGTGGTTTATTCTACCAGGCCTCCTGCTGTATGACGCATAGCTTAAAATATGAGTTTATAAGCAGTTTGTTAATTCCTGATGCCATTAGTCACATCTCCGTTGCATCTTGTGACTGATGTCCCTCGTCTGCACGCAGTACTGCCAATAAATGCTGACGCGCGTGTCTCTGCTGCTGGTGTCCATAAACATGTGGCATATATAGAACATACCTAAATGGCCTGCCGTTTCATCAGGGTTATTCTTCTTTAAGATATTAAATAAAAACACCTCTATAATAGAATGTGTGTATATATATATATATATATATATATATATATATATATATTACAGTGGTTCAGTTGTAAGAGTGTGATGATAGTCAACGTGAAAGCACAGAAGACATACATTTTTTAGCTCTTAAAAGAGCCAGATGAAGGTTGACACTAAAACCCTGTTGTCTCTTTAGATGTTTGGCAACAGCGTAAAACTGGTGCTTTGCGTGCAAATAGTTGTCTTGGGATTCAATTCAAACTATTGACAGAAGTGTGTGTAAGGTTCCCCCTTATCTGTTTGCTGTTCCACATTTTTCTAAAAGGACCCCATCACTGTTTACTGGCAATCCCTAAAGTTCCACTACATTTTATACGTTTCTTTTCCTGTTATCCCAATTCACATTAAACTGTATTGCTAATTAAAAACAATAAACAAAGCTGTTTCCAATTAGTTTGCATAAAACATTTAACTGAGCGGAGTTCAACATTTCTAACTGAATTAGGGAAACAGTGACCCGTATGAAGCTTCTGTCAATGTCATGTCCTCAACCTCCAGCGCCTTGCTGGAGTCGACATTCAGATAAACTCCTCTCCAATGCATACATCACCAACAATCACCCAACCCAAATCCAGTTTTTGGGCATATGGTGCATTATGCGGGCCAATTACTTGTTTCCTAGCCTTATGTACTCTGATAATGTCTCTGCCTAATAAGAGCACAGTAGGGGCTTGCTCCTCAAGCTTGGGGATCTACTTTGCAAGGGGTTTCAAGTGGCTATGGTTCAATGCCACTTCAGGATTTGGGATTTCCGAACGATTATTTGGGATCTCGTTACACTCAATTAACGTTGGTAAAGAGAGCTGAATGCTGCCATCGTTAGCCTCGACCATGAAACCACAAGCCTGTCTGCCTTCTGTCTCCATTGTTCCTGCACAGGTTTTCAGGAAATATGGTGTGCCTATCCCAGATAAATTGAACAGATCAAAAAATTCAGACTGTGCAAGTGATCTATTACTTTGATCGTCCAATATTGCATACATCCTAACTGCAGCCTCGGGACAACCAGCAGGAAATACTTTCACAAGACTTATTTTAGAACAGGAACGTCTGGAGATCTCCTTGCCACAGATTTTGGTGCATGTTGTGGAAACAGCCTCTTCCTTCTTGTCATTTATTCTCTCCCCGCCGTTCTCTGATATAGGAGAGTCTGGGGTGTTCGACCACGGTGCAGTCCCTGGATGTAGGACTGTAACATGTTTTTTACTTCCACACTCTGTACAGATTATATCTTCTTCACAGTTCCTTGCCAAATGTAGAGCTTTGCAACACTTAAAGCAAATCCCATATTTCTTTAGAATTGCCTTTCTTTCTTCAATAAGCATCCCCCTGAAAGTTCTACATTTAGAAAGAGGATCAGGTTTGTTGTGTACCACACAATATTTGGCTGGATCATCTGTTATGATGGATCTACTTGCAAATGGAACACTGGATTGAGCAGAGCCACATTGCTGTCCAGATAATGTCTTAGTAAAAGTACAGCGAGAGGCCTACGACCATCAGTTCTCAGGACTTGCCTATGGTGCTCAGTTGAATCATTATTCAATGTTGTCAGCATAAAACTGGGATCAGTCCTCATCTTTGCTTGATTACATACAAAGTTCACAAAGAAGCTGAATGGAAGATAGAGAACCCTGTGTTCCTCTTTATATTGAAATCCTAATGTTAGCCACTTTTCTTGTAAATAGAATGGCAACTTCTGCACAACAGGGTTAATACCACGTGGCGTGTCTAAGTAACTCAGACCTAATAGATCACCATCCACCTTGTCTGCCTCTATCTCCATTAACAAATCTCCAAGTTCTCTTAATTTGCAATGGTCTTTATTAGAGATTTTGGGAAAACTCTCCAACCTTTTGAACAAGGAGTTCTCAACCACATCTGAAGCCCCATAACACTCATTTAGTCTATCCCAAACTGCCCTGAGTCCATACTCAGGGTAATTCACATGCACTGTTCTTATACGTCTAGCATGTTCTGCTGAGTCTTTTCCTAGCCATTTAACTAAAAGATCGAGTTGTTCATTGGCTGAGAGGTTTAAATCTCTGATGGCACTCAAAAAAGATGCTCTAGTCTCCAGGCTCTAAAGCACTCTGAACGATCATTAAACTGTGTGAGACCTGTAGAGACAAGCTCACGTCGTGCAATAAATCTAACAAGGTCTGACATGCATTTACTTTCATCACCTTGACTCATTTGCGGACCATCATTGGTGTAGCAAGCATTCTGTGACAAAGGCAAGTTGTCTCTATAGTCTGTCCTACAGTCTCTGTTGGATTATCCAAACAATTTGTGTTTTGCTCAATTTTTGGCATAGATTTTCCATTTAATCTTGACTGCTTTGTGAAGTGGTGATTGGATCTCACTGCCATGCTTAGATTCTGAGCCTGTGTTGTTATGGTAGGTTCTGGTTTTGGCTGAACTGGCAATGCCATTCCTGGTGCACAGATTCTGTGGTCAGAGTAATGTGTAAGTCCATGTTGGGTTGGTTGCATTTTAGGCATGCCCTCACTTTGGATAGCTCCCTCTACATATTCCTTTGTGCGTGATTCTGGATCCTCGTTTGGAACGTCTATTTCACTGATGGTCTCACTATGCTGTTCCACAGCTGACTAAGACTTCTGCTTTAGCCTCTGCAGCTGCAGCCTTTTTCTGCGAACAAACTTTATTTGAAGCTGTGTTGATGCCTCAAGCTCTGCTTGTTGTATCCTCAGTTTCATTTCTTTCTCAACAAATGCTGCTTCGGCTTTCGCTGCTTCTGCTTCTGCACGTGCCAATGCTGCAGCTGCTTTGCTGGCTGCTGAACTTGTAGACTGCGTAGACGAGCTTGAGATGCATGATCTTGTTTTAAGAGATCCTGATGTTGTAATGATTTGCTATGGTTGAATCCAATGTTGGCCGAACACGGAGCTGATGCTAAAATAGTGTTTATTGACAGGAACCAAAGGACAAAGGCAGTCTTCAGGCTGACCAACAGAACCAGACAGAAACTAAACAGACTCGGGAAACATAAGGGCAGGTAACGGCTCAGGCACAGACTGGCAAACAGACGGAATAAATAAAAAGTAACTGAGGCTGCAAGGTTCTTACCGAGGCTGCGAACAGGGACAAGAAGAGATATTCCGACAGCCAACAGAAAACAAAGGCGGGCTTAAATAGACGACAAAACAGGAGAGCAGGGCGGGACTAATTAACAAAAACAGGTGGAGGTGATAAAAGGAACATAAGACTGATAAACAAAAACCTAAGGAAAGAAATAAGACTAAACGGACACGGCTGAAATAAAAACTAACAACAAAGGCCAGATAACAAAAACAGGCTAAGCATAAATCCCAAAACCAAAACAAGAAACAGAAATAAATCCTAAGACAGAAAAGATAGCTAAACTGAAAAAATAACCTAAACCACAACAGAACATTACAGATGTGGAGCTTTTCCTTGACATGACTAAAGCGTTTTGCTTACTTTTGATGAGCTGGGTTTTCCAGTTGACTAGTTCTTCTCATGTAGAAGGTGGTCTGCCAGAAAGTGTTGTTTTACTGTCATGTCCTCAACCTCCAGCGCCTTGCTGGAGTCGACATTCAGATAAACTCCTACTCCAACTGGCTTCAGTAAAGAGTCAACGCAAGGCCTCTTGTCTGTGTGGTCATTTTGGAGAGGAGTCTTTTAATTGCAATTTTCCCACCCTCTGTTTTCATCAGCATCATGCAGTGACATCATATGCCATGCCAGGGAAACACCATGAAGTCCAACAAACACAGTGGATGGGCCACGGATAAGCTCGTGGAGGTTAAAGTAGCGTTAGTCTTATAAATAAATAAAAAAACATCCCAAGCCTTGAACAATTCCACTTATAAGTAGGACAATTGTTAGTTGTGCACTTGTTTAAAGAAAATTATAAGAAGTCCAGTTTGCTGAATGCTAAAAGTAATGTTCAAAAGGTTTGAACATCTCACATAGTATTGTTTAATATCAGAATTTATTCCTGGCAGAAGTGACTCAAAATTTAAGATGTTGTGCAAAAGAGGTCAACCCACATATTCTCTGTTTAAGGCAGGGGTTTTCAGAAGCAACCTGGACCTAAAAGACAAGTTCAGAGTACATATCGTGATCATTTTAGGTACTTGCAACTTAGAGATGTTGTTATAAAAAAAAATGCAATCAAAAAATAAATTCTATTAAAGGTAATATGGGAAGTTTTTCAGAATGCATATGAAGACGCTCCATATCAAAAAAATTATCTCAAAGTTGTATTTGGGCCTTCTAGATTTAAGGAACTGTGATACTTATTATATAAAGACAAGGTGGGAAACAGAAAGCAACATAGTATTTATAATAGAGGACTGGGATAGAACCTCTAAACAGCAGCGGTCCATAACAAGTGCCCCAGGTTGGAGGGAATTCAACTGGAAAAACTTGATTAGATATTTCTGCACTCCAGCACAAACATCTAAAGATTGTGGTCAGGAAAACTGCTGGAGGTTCTGTGGTCAAACGCATGCTAACCACTTTCATATTTTTTGGAGTTGTCGCTCTGTGGCTCCATTTCAGATAAAGGTTCATGGGGTCCTGGAAGAGGTCTTTAAAAGGAAAATAACATACCACTGTTGTACAATGTATTTTGGAGATCTGTCTGTAATGCACATTTCAAATGCAGATGTTTTCCTAATGGCATTATGCTGTGGAGGTTAATTTTGATTAAAAAAAAAATACTTTATTATTCCCAAAGGTACATTAAATGCTGGTGTAACGTATTGGGGGTTTTCTTGAACGAGTTGTAGAGATGGCTGCAGACAGGAAGGGTCTCCTGTAGCGGTCTGTCTTACAGCAGATCTGCAGAAGCCTCTGACTGAACACACTGTTGTTGTACAACAGTCAAATGAAGAGGATGTTCATAATGTTCATGAATTTATGATGTATCCTTCTTTGCAAAGTCATCTCCAGAGGTTCTAGATGGGTCCCCAGAAGAGAGCCGGCTTGCTGAGCTTCCTCAAGTCAGTTGCTCTGATGCTGCCTCCCCAACAGATGCTTTACTTCAGCGAGGATACGAGATCTGGTCAGGCACCTTAAACATATGACCAGAGCTACAGTACAATACGGGGGTTCAGATCAGAGGAGTCTAAAGCCACTTCTCAAGGGCTGAATTCCTGCATGTTTCAGATGTTTCCCTGGCTCCACATAGCTGAATCAAATAAATGCTCCTGTGGACGTTGATGACGTGCTGAGGAGCTAAATCGTCCAATAAAGTTAACTACACACCCTTGGTTTAGATCACAGCCTAGTCATATTTTAGAATAACCTAATCAAAAAGCAGACCTAACGCCAAATTAGGGTCTTTGGCAAAACTTGAAATGCATTTTTTATAGACCTAGAGTACTAGTGCAATGGCTGTTTAACTAGTGTTGAAATAATATTGTTAGGATCAAAATGCAGGAGAAAGAAAGAACCGAAAAGAGGTGCATTGTCTGCCTAGCCATGGATTTGGGGAATTGTGGATAAATCTGTAAAATGTGGGCAGACGTGAAAGAGGAAGAACTGAGGTGTTTGGTTTCTCCGTGACTCATGCACCAAAAGTCCCTTTACTCTCCCATTCCTGAGTCCTTAACCCAAATCAGCTGTCTGTCAGTGCAGCGGCTGCTCCTCGGACTGAACCACGCGAGTTACAGGCGTGAGAGGGGTAGAAGGCCTGTGCCTTCAGGAAAAGATAGAAACCAAACCATAAATAAACAGAATTTAAAACACTTTTAGACAGTATATTTAAACAAATGTGAGTTTTGTTTCGTTTATCTACCTCCCGATTAGAGCGTAAAATGAAAACAAAACACCCCTTCTCCGTTGTGGTGATGGTACGCTCCAGAGCGCGTCGTCTGGTGACTCGGTGACTCAACGCGAAACGCCTCACAGATATAAAACAGACGCGTTTCTCCTCGGTTTTCACTCGTTTACCGCTTAGATAAAGACCAGTAACCATGCCGATGTGTGGAGGCACCTCCGACGTAAAGGACGCCGACGAGAAGGTTCAGCAGATTTGTAATCAAGTAAGCAAAAGACACGCCGCTGCCTAAAAACATACGGAATTTCAAGCAGAACCCTGAAGCTCATCCCCGTATTGACTTTTTTGTTGTTGTTGTTGACTTTATGTTTTCTCAGGTGAAGGCTCACGTGGAGCAGAAAGCTGGGAAGACCTTTGACGTCTTCAACGCCAAGAGCTACAAGAGTCAGCTGGTAGCAGGGACCAACTACTTCATAAAGGTGGGGACTTCGAGACAGTCCACTGAACACACTACATTGATGAGAATAAAGAAAACAGGCCTGGAAATCCACACCACCATTAAGTCAATGAAACAAGTAAAGTAGTTTTGTCTAGAACGTCTCTGTCCCAGCATTGTTTTGCTGAGCTGTTGGGACTTGCCCGACCATGATTTTGCCAAACTGTCATTATGTATCCAGACTGGGAGTATTGTCTGTACCTGCAGCTGAAGATAAGAGTTAGTCAGACTCATTAGGGGGAAAACGCCCCTTTTAAGTTTAAAAGTATAGTTGAGTATAAAGGTATAGTTTATACTAGTAAAACTAGGCCAATGTATGTTTTTGTATCTGTGTTACTAGAGGTGTTCAATGAAGCTTTGTTCTAAAAAAAGGGGGGGGGGGGGATGCAATAGTAGATACTGGTACCCCTGTCATTGTTGAGCATAGACCAACACAAAGTAGTGCATAAACTAAAGTGGAATTGGAATAATACAAAGGGGTTTCACTTTTTTAAACAACTAAAAAAAAACTGGAAGATGAGGTGGGCATTTGTTTTCAGCCTCCTCTAAGTCAATATTTTTTGGAAAATCCCCTTTTGGTGGTCTTACAGCTGCTAGTTTTGGGGGGCACATCATGTCCAGGTGTGCATGTCTAGAGACTCAAATTTTTCTTATTTTGCAAAAATAGCGTAAACTTCTTAACAACTTTCAAGTTTACCACATGAACCTTATTGGATTAAGGTCTGAACTTTGACTGGGACATTTGAACACGTGAACATGCTTTGATCCAAACTGTTTGTAGCCCTGAATGTTTACTATCGTCATTCCTGTTGGAAGTTAAGCCTCAGGTCTTTTGTTGCCTCTAACATTTTAATCAGGAATTGTTGTATTTAACTCCTTTCTTCAGTGAGAAGTAACAACGTAAATTTACTTGAGTACTGTACTTGTGTACAGTTTTTCAGAATTTGTACTTTATTTGTGTAGCATATATTTGACCAGTAGGATCTGTACTTAGTCCATCAACTCAGGTCAGCTTCCCTGTCCCTGCAGAAGAAAAGCATTCCCATAGTATAATGCTGCCACCATATTTCACCATAGAGATTGTTAAAACAATAACGCCTTACTTTTTATCAGTCTACAGTATAAATGATCTTTATAAATTCCACTGAAGTTTAATCAGGATGAATCCCCTTGCAAGGAGTTGTACATAAATAAGGGTTTGCTGAAGTGAGTGTGGCATAAACTGTCTATCTTTTCTCAGGTCCATGTCGGGGGTGATGAGCATGTTCACGTCCGTGTTTGGCAGAAGCTGCCATGTAACGGCGGGGAACTAGAGCTGAGCGATATTCAGCTCTCCAAGAGCCACCAGGACCCCATTGAGTACTTCTGAACACCTGGCTATCCAAGCAAAGCTCCAGTGCCTGCTCCGCCTACCCTATATCCTGTCATTCCTTTTTTTCCCCTCATATACTGTAGGAACTGACTGAGTGCAGTATGGATCATGATTTGGAGACTGTAAAAGAAATTATTTTGTACCATGTTTGAATAAACGGAACAAGGATTGATTTGACTCAGGTTTTGCTCTTGTTGTTTGTGGTTGGCTACTTGAGAACCCCTAACCAGATGACGATAGCACATAACTGGGTAAAAGAAATGGAAACTTTTTTTTTTTTTTTATTCCTCCATATTTTTACAAGAACAAGTGCAAAAATGTTTCCTCT
The DNA here is from genome assembly GCF_011125445.2 of Fundulus heteroclitus. Classification (NCBI taxonomy): domain Eukaryota; kingdom Metazoa; phylum Chordata; class Actinopteri; order Cyprinodontiformes; family Fundulidae; genus Fundulus; species Fundulus heteroclitus. Next base: position 15,824,240 of record NC_046381.1, read on the forward strand.
GCAGCAAACACAAGCAAAGTTATCCTACTACCTCTTTACTTTCAAGACACAAGATTTTGATTCAAGAAAAAAATGAAGACATCGCTGATCATGCCACAACAGCTATTCCTTTTCCCAGCCTCTTCCCCGCCTGGGGAAAGAGGCGAGATCACTTCTTGCAGAAAACAAAAACGGTAAGCATGGAGAAGAGTCACAACCTTATGCAGCAATTGCAATGACAGATGTAACACATAAAATAAGGGTATCTTCCTCATTGTCATTCTGTGGAAAATGTTGGGACCGTTGGTGTAATTTTGGGTGTTTTCTGGATCTATCATTACAAATTCCCATTTAAAAAAAAAAAAAAAATACTTCAACTTTGTGCAAAATGTCATGCAAATGTATGTTTTTTTTTTGACCTAAGTGAAATTACGTGGAGGTGGAAATCATCAGGTCTACATGAGAATTAACTTTCTGTTAATCTTTTTACAAGTGTTTATTGTTTCATGCCTTGGCAACATTTAACCCCAGAGCTTACCACACCCCAAAGAAAAATTACTCACACGTACGGCACATTTTCTCCCACACCCTTGTTGAGGTGGATTCCTGCATGTACCCAGGAGGCCTCCTGGCTTCTTTCAGCTGTGGATGACCTTTATTCCCCTTTAGTAAACATCAATTGGAAACTACAGCTTGTGTTTACTCAAGATAGGTTTGTCTATTAAAATATTTGATCTAAATGTGCAGTTTGACTAAATAAAACATAACAAATCCGTAAGAGGGCACATACATTTCCACATAAAGGGATGTATATGAGCTCACTGACAGAGCCATTCCTTGGTAATTGGACTCAACAGTGTTGCCACAGTGTTGGTCAAAAACAAAAGCCCATTGTCTCTTCTTTGTAACATTGCATGCCACAAACGTAGTTGTAAATGAGAGAATAAAAAAAATGCAACTCCTGTGCTAATGTCATGGAAATTCTGAAGGCATGAGCAGAAATTTGCTGAAAGCTGAAGTGCAATGGAAATCTGGGTAAGAGATAATTTGCTGAAAGTAAAAAATACCAAACATATCAAAATACAATTCTAAAATAAACCTGCAGATGAAGTTTAAAACTAAGCAGAATTAACCGTTCAAACTGCAGCCAGGCGTCGGAAAGGTTCAATCTCAGCATCAGATTAGTTCCTGCTGTGGATCACCTCGCATGACAAAAATGATTGAACGGCTGGTTCAATCATTCACAAAGAGAAACAGCAATTCTTAACAGATCCACAGGGAAACAAATGAAATGTCCAGGAGAGATGAGAAAACCACAAAGGGCCTATTATAAATCTCGACACAGAGCTGCTCCTTGCTATATGACGACCATGCAAATGCAGAGGATCCCGCAGGCATGTGCATACATACATACATCACCCAGTCTGTCTATATAAGTTTTTATTTTAGTTTTAAGGTGCCACCATAGCTTGTCAAGTGCTCATGTTCCTACCATTTGCTGTGAAAAAGAATTTTATGCAGGCACCCTGAGGCCACCAAGACCATTTACGAAATGCGAAAAAACAAAAAGTTACTTTGGCCGATTGTCTTTTTGAGTTCGTCACCTAATAACTCGTGGGAGGAATTTAAAACTCAACCAGAGTATTGTTCAAATATACGGAAATCTGTTCTTCTCCGTGTTGCACTTCTTCAGCAGACCCGACGCGATGGCTTTCACGGCTCTCAGGGTCTCGGTGCAGGTGGGCTTGATCAGAGACTCCGGCAGGAGGAACCCAAAATGACCCGTATCCCTTAGCTCAAACGCGAACGCATAGGGAATCCCGTTCCTGTAGGCCCAGTCAATAGAGCTGCCAGAGCTAACATCTGCAAGTAAGTAAAGCAAAAGAAAATTATTAAGACAACAAAAAAGGGCTACAATTATGACAAAATTACAAATTTACTCTATTATTGCAGCTTATTTTGGAAAAGAGTAAAATAGTGGTGAAGAAAAGAAAACCCACACAAGGTTGTTGAGGCAGGTCCGTATCTGTACCTCACTCCATAAGCAGAATGCAGCGCCGTCACTGCGTTCTGAGCTGCTGACTCCTGGAAAAACAACCGTTCATGAAGTGATGATAGCCTTCATTTATGGAAACCACAACATACAGTTCTTTGCACAAGTATTCCTACTTGTAAACTTTTCACATTCTGTCACATTAGATAATTAGAACTTAAAAAAAACAACAGAAAATTTTATATTTATGATGCATTTACATACAGTCCATAGAGCCGTAATAGATCCTGTTAGAACTGTTATTTTTTTGAAGGCCTGAGAGGTTTGTTAGCAAAAGTCAGTGAACACAGCACCATGAAGACCAAGGAACATGACAGACACATCAGGGAGAACGTTATGGTGATGTATAAGGCAGCGTTAGGCCATTACATACACTCATCAAAACTATAAATGCAACACTTTTGGTTTTGCTCCTATTTTTTTATGAGATGAACTCAAAGATCTAAAACCTTTTCCACGTACACAATATCACCATTTCCCTCAAATATTGTTCACAAACCAGTCTAAATCTGTGATAGTGACCACTTCTTCTTTGCTGAGATAATCCATCCAACCTCACAGGTCTGCCATATCAAAAATCCTGATTAGACACCATGATTAGTGCACGGGTGTGCCTTAGACTGCCCACAATAAAAGGTCACTCTGAAAGGTGCAGTTTTATCACACAGCACAATGCCACAGATGTGGCAAGATTTGAGGGAGCGTGCAATTGGCATGCGGACAGCAGGAATGTCAACCGGTGCTGTTGCTCGTTGTAGTTGCATTTATATTTTTTTGTTGAGTGTAAAATCCCAAGCTTTAAACCTCTCACAGAGCAGTGTGTAATCTAACATCTTAAGATGGAAAAAGTAAGACATCTACCAAGACAAACCTACACTCCACTGTTTTGGTAATTGAGACCAGGGTTGATCTTGCCCTAAGGACCGGTTCTGAAGCCACATTTTGAAAGTCTGCGTCTTGTCTTGGTCCTGGATGTGAAGGACTTGGAAACAAGACCACAGCTGCAGCGTTCTTTTTTATAATTTTTTTTTAACGAATCTTAGCGTGAAACTCCAGCTTTCCTAAACTGACAGACCGGATGCGTAGCGCTTTAATTGGAGAAGCAGCCAAGACTGCCATGGTAACTTGTGAGGAGCTGCAGAGAGCCACAGCTCAAGTGGGAGAATCTGTTGACAAGACAACTCTACAAATTAAGCGTTTGCGCAAAGTCTGCAAGGGAAAGCAATTGTTTGTTTGTAGTAATCCTCAGGCCATGTGGGGGACACAGAAACATGTGGTAGAAGCTACTCTGGTCAGCTAAGACCAGAATAAATGTTTTCCCCAACATGCATTTTTATTTGTGGATGAAAACTATCAGCATCTCACCCTGAACGCACCAATAGTAAAGCATGGCAGTGGCAGCATCATACTATGTGGATGCTTTTATTCACTGGGGAAACTGTTATCAGGTGATGAGAAGATGGATGGAAGTAAATACAGGACAGTCCTGAGGCAGAGGCTCATCTTCCAGCAGGATAAGGACCCTAAACTGTCAGATTTACGGTGGAAGGGTTTGCTTCAAAGCATATTCATGTGTTGCTGCTGTCAAAACACCTTGTAAGGTAACGGGTTTCTTACCACACAGTTAAAGTTGGGGATTGCAGCGTACTTGTAGGAGTACGGGTAAAGGAGCATCTGCGCGTAGGCATGGATGGATATGTACGCCTTCATGCGCTTCTTGTGCTTGCGCAGAAACTTGGCAACCGCTTTGACTTCGGGTTCGGATTCAGGGAACGGGCCGCAGTAGGTGTCGTCACACGGATGGGAGGAAGCGCCCTCATCTGGAAATGGGGGAAAAGGAAATATTTGGCTTTATTTCAACTGGATTCCACATAAGCTAAGGGCAACCCCAAAAAAACACACCAAAAACAGCAAATAATTCTTCCTCTCCAGTTAACAGATATAAGTTGTTCACTATTATACACTATTTAACATGGCAGTACATCGGTAACCTTAGTGATTTACAGGCGGTGTATGCTGAATTGTGTTGGCTTCAACTCATTTTAGTAAGACTTTGGGGTAAAAAAAACTCACCACACCATTTCACCTTCCAGTTTCTGTTGGCGTCCACACCTCTGCAGTGGAACTTGTGATTTTTGGAACGAGTCTTTCTCCAGAACCGGTCCTACAGAAAAAAAATTAGACCATTTTAGAGTTGTTGTTGTTTTTTTTTTTCAACGATACAATTCATCTAGCGGTCAGTGGAGCAGATTAGTACCGCTGGTAGAAGTAAAACAACAATCACAATCTGCTGATGGTGGATATTGTTTGTTTTGGTCTCAAACATAATTTGTTTTTTACAGCAGGCTATACACTGACTATAACAAAAATACTTTCAATCCTGGCTGTCAAAGGGAGTAAGAATCGTTCCCGAGGCAGATACGAACAGATGCAGGGTTAGCCGGAAACATCCGTAGTCGATGGCTTTTCAGCAGTAGCGGGCATGGATTCGCTAATCCGCAAAAACGCATAGTTGTGGAATTTACTTTTTGTTCAGCACACTATCATTCTCGCAAAGTTTAGAAACAGTTGGTGGACTGTCCAGCAGTAGCAGTCACAGCTCCACAAAAGACAATGTTAGTAGCCGTGCTGTTTTCTTCTTCTTACCTTCTTGTAATTATATGGTATGAATATTGTCAGCTCCCGTTGCTCTACAACACAGAAACGCCAGTATCCGCTGCTGTGTGACTCCTTCTGCTGTGTTATATGCACATGCAGATCGCTTTGGGGTCTTGAACCATTCAGACAGAAGTCTGATGCCGGTCACATTTAAGTAGATTTCTAGGTTCATTCCCGCATAGAAAGACTGGACTTGGAGCTGGGCTTTTTGGGTCACTGCGTGTCTCAGCGGTAGGGCTGCCAACTGTCCCGTTTTAGCCAGAAAGTCCCGTATTTTGAGCCAAATTGAAATGTCCTGTATGGGATATTTTGTGCTTGTCTGTTTTCAAATTAAAAATTATTTATCCTGAACCAAAACATTACTATTACTATTACTATTACTTGTGTGAAGACGTGCGACACAGACTGGGTGAAAGCCATTGATTAGCGGCTAGCGTTAGCTTCCTCTAATTCCCTTTTTTATTAACGGATTAGCAATAGTGAAGCTAATATTTTTGCTTGTGGAATATGAGTTAGTGAAACTAACATTTTGGTTAGCTGTGCCCACCACTGTTTTCAGGAATGAAAGACCCCAAACTACGAAAGTAAGAAATGGTGAAAGGGGGGAAATGACCAGATCCAAGAAATCACCACAGGAGTAACATCTGGGTACTTTACAAAAAAAAAAAAAAAAAAAGACAATGATTCCATTAAAAAAAGGGAAAAAAGCAAGAAGGCAAACTGTAAATTAATTTAATAGTTTCCCAGTCCTGAGAAAGCACAAAGTGACAGAGAGACGACTCCATTTTAACTGGATGGAAACCTCCAGCAGAACCTGGCTCAGGATTAATGAGAGGACAGGACAGACTTTAGCTTCAGTTCTCCTTTAAAAAAGGAGACAACAAATTGTAGAAACATTCTGTACCGTGTTAACCTGGCCAGCCAGACTGATCAAGTGTAGGACTCCACGTTCTGCACATTATTAATCTGGGTCGGCTCTTATCCAATCCATTTGGGGAAGGGAGGGAATTTAAGCAGAACTTTCTGAGCTGATCGAACGAAGCCACACCTAGTGCCCTCTTACCAAAGGTTGGTTTTAGCCAATCCTGGTATCAAATTAAAACATAAGCAACAGGCATCATGAGAAACCACAACATGTTAAGCTAGTCAAGGCATTTCTTACAGTTCTTCTTTCAAAGATGAAATCGTGGATTCTTACAAAATGATGATAGCAGCAGCTACGCCTGCGTCCTCCTGCGCTGCCATGTTTATGGTGGTTCAGCTGTAAGCCCAGCACCTCTTGTGCTGCCTTAAACCACAATACTGCAACGTGATTGGCCCAAACCGCTTTTTGCTTCGGACACAAACGGTTGAAGACGGAGCGGTTGAAGATGGATTCTCGTGTGTTTGTCAACGCATAAATACCGTGAGATTTCATGTTGCAGGCAACTGCAAGGTTAGTACCGTGTTCCAGCTGAAGCGATAGCCATCCACATTGAAGACGGGCATGATGAAGAAGTCAAGATGGTTGAGCAGTCGCGTCATCACAGAGTCATACTTGTATGAGCTGAGTGCCTGAAAGTATGCAACAGAATGAAAATTAGCCTAATCTGGGAGTTATAAATAAGAAACCATATTGTTATCACCATCGCGATTCTTTCTTTGTTTCACTTTGCGTTGTTCAAACTTATGCATCTATATAGCTGAAAATGTCACATTTATACTCCAACCAATAATGAGGATTAGAGTTGGCTGATCAGAGTGCTATGCTTACATTCCTTGTCAGCTAAGAGGCCAAGGCCAGGGTTCAGCAGCATTTATGTAAAACCCAGAGAACCATTCTTACCCTTGTTTCTTCTGAATCACATTTGTCTGGTGTCATAAAACAAACATGGCCCATTAAAACAGAAAGCTTATTGCTTTCACAAAGGCCAACTTTGTTTGTTTTATGCTTTAATTGAAGAACAATATCCCTTTTCTTGCAACCATATTGTCATTCTGTTGTGACAGCAATAAATAAAAAATCCACACAGAAAACGCAAATGTTTCCTCTTTGTCATGTTTAATAGATCTAAAGCAACTGTGTGTGTGTGTGTGCGTGTGTGTGTGTGTGTGTGTGTGTGTGTGTGTGTGTGTGTAGCAAAGAGCTATATGTGGTTGAGGAGCTGCAGGTTGCAGACCTCTGGGTGATGTGCTAAGCTTTAAAGACAAATGCCACACTGACCTCCAGTGGTCTACCACCGTTACTGCATCATACCCCTAGGTCATATTTCTTTTTACCTTTAATGTTGTCAGAAGTCACTTGATTTTTCATTTATGTTTCTAATGCTTAATTCTATTTAATTTTGTTTTAAATTCCCTTCTGCCTTTTTCTTTTCACTCCTCTGTGATTCTTGTACAATCCCTTTCCTTGGGTCACTTTCTTCCAGTTTCGGGTATCTCGTCTCGTTCTGTTTGTGTCTGTTGATGTAGTTTGTTATTGTACTCCTTGGTACATTCGATTTTCCATTTGTTTGCATTTTGCTTTCCTACACCTGGTTCTAGTTTACTTATTGCAGTACCTGTGATGTGTCAGTCAATCTCAAATATGCCCTTTGAGAAGAGAACATGTCTGCCAAAAAGGAGCTTTAAGGAATTAGCAATGGGAAGATGCAGGTGGTGCATAGCATCATAGCATCAGGTTTAAATTATAGCCTTAAACCAATAATCACGGCTCCTCTGTCACAGGTGTCTCCTCCATTTGTGTCTCATTTGGAAGGGGCCAAGACAATAGACGTGGAGAGACAGCAAGGAAATATTCATACCCTTTAAAGTTTGTGACTTTTTGTCAAATTAAAATTACAGACTTAAGCATATTTTAATAGGACATTTATGTGACAGACCAACACAACCTAGCATACAATCTTGATTTGTAAGGAAATGGTTTTCTTTTCTTATTTTTTCTTTTTACAAACAAAATGGCATTGAGGACCTGTTACTCTGTGCCCTTTAATACAATCCAGTACAACTATTAGCCTTCATAGGTCACCTAATCACTAAATAAAGGCAACCTCTGTAATTTAATGTCAGTATAAATCCAGCATAGTATAAATCTCTGAAGGCCGCTATTTATGGTTGTTAGAGAACATTAGTCAACAAACATCATCATGAAGACCTAGGAACCACCTGCCAACCTTTGAAAACTTAACAAAGCAAGCTTCAGTCCATGAATTTAACATCGAAACAGTACACTACAGCTGCAAAGCATAACTTAGTGGTCAGGAAAGGAGGCAAGTAGTAACTGTAAGTGTGAAATCCACAAATCTGACCCATATAGAAGAGTGGTCTGAAGAAAGCCATGTCATCTAGGAGACAGGGCAAACATGTGGAAGAAGGTCTTCTGGCCAGATAAGAACCAAATTCAACTTTTTCTGAAGCACTTTCTGAAATAAATATGTGAAAGGTGCTATATAAATATACTAAACTTACTACATACAGTGGGACTCTCACACAATAATTAAATCTGCCTACTATTTTCTTTATAACAGTCAATTAGAATAATAAACATTCAGCATCTTACATAATTAATACACATATGCTTAATTCATATGAAAAAAGTGAAAAATTATCCAACGTGTTTTTGTAACGAAAGACAAAACATAAACTGAGATATGTTTTTTCCCGTTATTTGATGCCAAGCTGAATAAACTCTTTAAAACAGCTTTCAGGCCTCTACATTAACATCCACTCTATGCTGTGCCTTTTTTTTCTGGCTCCTACTGTGTTTGTAATCCCATTCATCTGGGGCACAAATGGTATATTAAAAAGGAGAATAATAAACATTCTTGCAGGTCTGGTGATGGTCTGGCTTTCATTACAGAGAATAAATTAGACTAAAAGCCCGTCTCCACACCAGGAACCTTTAAGGCAAGCAGAAGCATAATTAACTCTCTTAAATTTCCACTGCTTCTACCAGGGTAAAAACACAAAAGGCAGGGAGAAAAAAGTCCTGGTACTGAGGATGGTACTTTTGATATTACCCTGAACATTTGGTCTGGAGCTTTATTGAGATATGGCGCTAAGCATCTGCATATTTATTTCCATTAGCTTCAACTGTAATAGACAAAATAATAAATTCAATTCAATTAAATCCTATTTATATAGCACCAATTCATGATACATGTCATCTAAATTAATAATTAATGCCTGTATGTCTTTAAGACTAGATTGTTGTAATCCTTTTATCAGGTTTACCACGGAAGAGTCTTTAAAGTCTTCGAAAGACACAGAATGCAGCAGCATAAGTTTTTTCTTTTTGGACAGGAACCAGGAAAATAATTGAAAGCGATGCTTGATTATACGTCATAAAACAGTAAATGACATTGCACCTGCACATTTTTCTGAGCTGGTGATCCACCATACTCCAGCAAGTCCGCTTTTTTACATCGGACTATGTGTTTTGAAGTTAAAATTAATTTGTTTAGTACGTATAAGATTTCATCAATGCTTCTTTCTTTTTTATAGTTCAGAAATCAAAAATGGCTTGCTGGTCTTTGTGGGGGATTCCCAAGTGCTTAAATAGAAGGCTACCTGACCTCTTATTCCTTGAAGGGGTTTCGCCTCTCATTGAAAAGCTTCTTACGTTGTGAAGATGGTTAGAAGTAACAGGCTTATAAATCGCGGTCAGAAGAATCACAATAGAGCCATTGAAGACACCAATGGGGCAATTAGGACACAGGAATAACTGGCCCACCCTCCACTCAGCCCCAATATTTGGGTTGTTGCTGCTGGACGATCCAAACGGGTCCCTTAAGATGTCATGTGAGGTGTTTTGATCACATGACCCAAGATGGAAATTGCTGAAAAACACTATTTTTTTTGCCATCCTAAGAGCCATTTTTAATCAGTCCAGCTAAATAACACTCGTATAGAGTCACAAATGTGACATGACATTTTGAAAAAATGACAACTTAGAATTTAAAAAAAAATATATCTCTAGGTAATTTGTGTCATTTTTGAAGAACCACCATTTTACTTCTATTTTTAGGTTTTAAACTAAAGGAAAAGGTTTGTACAAAGACAACAGGTATAGTTTCCTCTATGGGATTTTATAGTTGTGGAAAATTATTTTAAGAAAGCACATCATTTCCAACCTGATGGCAAGAAAAATTTAAGTATATTACTGGTATTCTTAGAGTCTATTGTGGAAATTCAATGTAATTATTCATTGAATATCAACCTGTAAAAACATTAATTGGCTCTTTATTTCTTTAACCAACATGAAAAGGGACACAATAGAAGGTCCAAGAGCCACTTATGGCTCCAGAGCCACAGGTTTCTTAGTTAGGGCTGCAGGAAAGGTTTAGGTAAGATGGAAGCTTATGCCATCTCCTCTATTTAATTTATTTTTTTTTTTCATGTCAGACTCAACACCTTTGTATGGAGTTTGGAGTAACTTTACACAATTTAAAGAGTGAAACTCTTGTGAAAGATTTATTGATTATAGTTTTTATTCAGTTTTCCTAAAAACACCATCCACTGGAGCTAATGGCTGACGCGTGTTTCAAAGAGTGTGCCCACGCAAAAGTTCATCTTCTCAGGGTTTGTTGAACAAAACAAAACAAAAAAAAAATAAAAAATGGATCCATGTTTAGGTTTTCAGCCCAACATGGCCACAAATACATCCACACTGTCTCACTAATCCAAACACGGTCAAATTATGTAAGACATTAATATTCTTGAAGGTAAATAAAAATCTCTCATCACTAAGAAATAAACTGTAACTTTGCTTTGTTATTTATATATATATATATATATTTTTTTTTTATGAAGGATGAGTGTTTGACATACAAACGTTGCCAAGTCTGTGTGCAAATTGTAACAACTTGCTGTGACGACCCCTGCATAAGGGAGCATAACTTGTGGCGGGTGGTTTGTGGTGCGTTCCTTTTGCCTCGGAGGTCGGAACTAACGAGCGGCAGATTACGTCATCTCCGCCTTTTTGTGTTCCAGTTTCCCTTCGTTGGACAGTGGAAAAAAACATGGACGCTTGCACAACAATAACGATGACAATAACGCTGTTCAAAGCAGTATTTTGTACAAATAAAAGGAGCTGAAACGTCCCGTCTTATGAACACTGAAACGTAGAAACTCCACGACTGAATAAATGTTACATAAATAATAGAGAGCTGCTACAAACAATCAGAGTATGAGGTGTTACCCAATGCTGGTGCAAGTAGCAGCCATCTTGAATGCCGATGTCGGGTCCCATCCTGTTACACCGACGTTCCGACTCATAATACCGACTTTAGGGGCCGTTCTATTTACATTTTTTGGCAAGTTGAGAATTCTGATCATGGACGACCAATGGAACGCGCCATTTTCACTTTTCTCCCTCAATGGCGACCATCTTGTCGCCATTGGACATAATTTGCTTAAACAACTCTGAGGTGGATTGCAGGGTTCAGGGTAATTCAATATCCTTGATAAAGGTCCAGGGTAGCATCATATCATCAAACATGCATGTTAAAGGGTGAGATGGAGTTGCGTAAATGTTTGGCTAATATCACAGCTGTAGAAGACATGTTTGCCTTATCTGTGGAAGACCAAATAGAAGTACCTCTTTGACAAACCACTGGCAGAAAGCGGGTCCAATCCACTCCCTGGCGTGAACGCCGCAGTCAATCCACACGGATTTCTTTTGCGGGCGGCCTCTCTTTCCTAGCTGACAGGACAGAGATCCTTGTCAGGACAAGATGGCGTTTGGAACACATGCACCTTTTCTCCGTCTCTTCTGTTTTGATTGTTGTTTTCTCCTACCTGAAGCACATAAAGTGGTCTTCCTTCGTAGGACTTCCCCACAGAGAACAAAGTGACAAGCTCGGGGCGACTTCTGTTCATTTCAAACATCCAGTTCTGAATCTGCAGTGCAGAGAATAATGAGAGGTTTGTTATTTACAACAAAAAAAGAAAGAAATGCTCAGTAGTTTTACATTTTGTTGTTTCCTGAACGTGTCCTACTCCATGATGCATGAGTGTGAAAAAGTGATTTTCACAGAGAAGGTGTGGATAAACAAAAATTTCTCTTCTCTGTCTTATGTTTTCTTATTTTTCAGTCAGATAGATGCTAGACCTGAGTAAATAATGGCTGAAGCTGTCAAATGCAGTGGAGTATTAATGGGACTGCACAGCAAGAGGGAGAGAGCTGCATGTGGAGGGGAGTAATTTGAAGCAGGGGGAATACCTTAATAAAGATGTTTGTCTTGTCAGCAGTGACGGGTGGGCTGACACCTACCTCTTCCAGCGGGTGGTAAACCTCGTAGTCGTACTGAGACTCTGATCTCCGCTTGCGAGAGGAGCGATAGCCGCTCTGCTTTTCAATTTCATTCTGCAGATTGGAGATAAACACCCTGCGGGAGGTGGAAACAGGGACACAAAGATGATGTGCATGATAGAAAACCTGCAGCAATGTCCTCACCAGTACTGTTTTAAAACGTAAGCTAAAAAGTATTAGTCAGAGGTTTGCCTAATAACCAGGATGAATGTCATTAAATTCTGTGCCTTAAATGATTCGATTAAAATGTATTTTTCATGGATGGAAAAAAAACAACTGAAAACAAGCTTCTGACATCCTTTGGGTTCTTCTTGGCGAAACTGGTAGAGCTCATTTAAATTGGTTGGGTTTCTGTTCTGAGCCTGGCTTTTAAGACATTTTTCATAAGGCTGACATCAGGACTTTGGAAAGGAAATTCAGCAAGTGCAAATGGCATTATTTTCCTATTGTTAGGAAAGATATACTATACATATTTAGGGTGTTTACAATTTACATTGACCAACGCCATCTCATAGTAACACCTGATTAATCAATTAATTAATTAATCATTGATGATGTCAGGTTTGACAGATTCTTCACATTTCAAAATACATTAAGTAATAAAATGAGTGGAAGGAAACAGCTTTTCATTGAAATGTGCAAGACTTTTACTTTTCTGCCACACAATGACACATATTTCTATATACTTCCTAAAAAACTGCCAAATCTTGTGAAAAACAGCCCAAATTTTAACAACCCGCCCAAAGCTATTTCTTCCAGCCCAACTGGGCGGTAACCCGCCCAATCTGGCAACACCGGAGGAAGGTGGGTGTTGCACGGCTCCTCCTTTGAGAGGGATTGTGAACTTTCTGCTTTGATTTTGTCCTTTGAGGTTTTTGAATTACTTGAATAAGCTATTTAATACTTCAAACGATATAGAACTATTCAAAACGATATAGAACTTTTCAATTATTTCTGTTAGTCTCTTTTTTCTGTATATTATTTTTTTTGTCATTTCCCACCCTCCACCTTCGATAGACTCCTGCTACTTTCCGACGTGTCTCCACTTTAACACACGATTCAAATGACCAGGTGCATTCTGAGGAGACCATTCAGCCAAAGTGTGCCGTGCTTCTCCTGAAGCAGCTTGCACCTGGGCTTGATTAGTTTAAAGAGACATTTTGAAGTCTGTAATTGTTTTAAGGCTCTAACTAATGCAAGAATGTAACATTACAGTACCTTACAGTCCCCCATTTACGACAGTATTATATGACAGTATTGGTATGAAAGGGTGGATTAGGTAGGTTTTTGTGTTGGCTCTTTCATAACATTAATTATACACCATAAGTCAACGTGTCTGACAGCACAAATAAAAGTCATGCTATAATTATCTACATCTGTTAAAGGACTCCTCATGGCTGAGCTTTTCTCTTCACTTCCCACTTCAAGCAGACATAGACGGCACACTATTTTGCCATCGCATCAAACGAGGGCGTCTCAGTTAAAGTTTTGAAACGTCTAAATCTATTAAAACACAAATCTCATCATCAGAGCCCATCAACTGCAGGATAAAGTTGGTTCGAAAGACACACAGACCTGATCTCATCCTCGGAGTTGAAATTTCTCCCCAAGGACTGAGATGACAATGAAAGCCCTTTTAGCTGCGGTTGCTTTCACAGGGATTCGTCACTGCCGCGTTAATTTTCACGAGGGATGGCAAACAGAGATGAAGGAGTTGCTTTGTGAAGTGGCCAGCGGGAGGGGGGTTGGAGGCCGTGTTAAAGATTTTGGATGCTTGCCATGGCCATCTCTGCATATGAAAATCATATTTCATGTCTGTGGGAAAGCTGGGTAATTCCACCGACATTATGACAGCAGATGTGTGTATTTCAGGCTGCGTACAACTTGGATTTCTCATTAAAAAAAAAATGGGACAGCATCAAGTTCTGGGAACTCTTACACTAATAAATACATGCATGCAGTCTACTCACCGATATTTGATCCCTTCCAGCTTTAATCGGGCGTGCAGATCTTGTGTGTCATTTCGTTTCACGTGAACATCCACCGTTGCATTTTGATGCATTAGAGAAGCACTGTTGGGCTGCCAGAAGTCCACCTAAAGCATGAAATTAGGCATTAGGTCAACCAGAAATTAAGACCTTCAATGCATCATAGCATACTTTTCCCTTTTCAATGGTCAGTGCTAAAAATAAAAAAGCTAAAAAGTATTGATTCAGTAAGATGTTTGAGTAAAATCATTAAAAGGCATTTGTCACAATTCGCGCTGCACCAATCAGGCTTCTATGGATTGGCAATGATTCTAGGGATTATGAAGGACTACAGCACCTATAGTGCCTTGTAAAAATCATTCATACCCCTTGATGTTTTGCCATTTTGTCCTATTACAACCACAAAACTTCACAGTATCTTTGTCAGATTTTATATGATAGAGCAGCACGTGGTGGTGCAGACATCTGCAGTGAAAAGAAAAGGATGTGGCGTTTTAAAATGTTTTTAAAGACAAAAATCTGAAATGCATGGCATCCGCCATCTCATGAGTCAGAAAACCCTTTCTCTGTAACTACAGTGCCAAGTCTCTGGAAATGGGCTAAGCCGCTTTGCCCATCAAGAGACTGAATTTATGCCCAATTCGACTTTGGAGCTGAAGTTCAGTCTTATTACATGAGAAATGTATGCAAAAAAACGTGTTTTTAAGTACTGTATGTTAGAATGCATCAGAATATCTAGGGCTGCAAGATATCAGAAAATGTTTATAGTTATTGAAAATTGCCATACTGGGATTGATTATGATTAACCTTTATTTTGTGGGACATTTTCCATTCTTTACCATTACACAATGCCCCCACAGCTTATTGTGTGCAGTAACATCTCAGCTACTGAAGAAACACTCCTGGGCTGAGGTAGAGGTGGGAGATATGTACTTTAATCTGTATTCTGGTATATTGATGTATTTATTGTGACGCTAAAAGTGATAATAAATAAGTATTTTCAACTTCATTGCAGACTTTTGAGGTCACTATATCGCTTTGACTGCTTGTCAATGGAGCCACAGCCCCACAAATACAAATACTGCTCTTTAAAAACGTGGCCATTATGAAATACGCTCCTTCGGGACACCAGTTACAGAAATGGTAAATGACCTGTACTTGTATAGTGGTTTATCATGTCCGACATCCCAAATCGCTTCACACTGCATTCAGTCATTCATCCATTCACTCAACACATTCACAAGTGTGGTTTCTATCAATAAGAATTCATATCATGATATTTTCCACGATAATGATCAACGATATAACTGCCCATCCGTATGCTGTGGACATAAAAAAGAAAATAGAATCCATCCATCTGCCCAACTATTTTATACACCTGCAAAGCGTGAATAATGACAGCTGATCAAAGATATCCGACCAAACACTACATCCAAGCAATTCTGTGCATTTGCCTTTTGGGATTCCAAACAACTGGGATACCATATGTTGTCAAGTCTAATCTGAACAAGTCCATTGTAGCTCTGGTTGTTTGTTTGGGGTTGTCCTGCTAGAAGGTGAACCTCTGCTCCATTCCCTAATGCTTTAGAGTCTCTCACATGTTTTCTTCCAGCATTGCCCTGTGTTCAGCCACACCCAACTCTGACCAGTTTTCCTGTCTCTGATAAAGAAAAGCAGCCCCATATCATGATGCTACCATCAACGAGGAAATTTAGCTTCAGTCTCATTCGGCCAAAGCTCATTATTCCATATGTTTGCTGTATCCCCTAATATTTTGTACTAATTAAACTAATTAGTGTGTCGTTTAAAAGCAGTTGGTTGCACTGAATGTTATTCCCCAGTAACAGAGTAACTGGGGCTAAATACAAAGGCATGCCACACTTTTCAGATTTTTTTTTTACAAGTACAACTTTTTCATAAAGATTATTAAAGGTACATAGTACAA
This sequence comes from Fundulus heteroclitus, assembly GCF_011125445.2. Classification (NCBI taxonomy): domain Eukaryota; kingdom Metazoa; phylum Chordata; class Actinopteri; order Cyprinodontiformes; family Fundulidae; genus Fundulus; species Fundulus heteroclitus. The sequence continues at coordinate 15,840,154 of NC_046381.1, forward strand.
GTTTAATTTAATTTTTTTCTCTTTCCCATACATGCCTGTACATTTGCCCAACATGTAAAATTAGTTATTCTCTATTTACTACAGTTGCCTCTCTAGGCTCTCAGTTCAGGAAATTCAAGCCGAATTCTCTGGGTGTGAAATGCTGCGCGCTCTCGTTCTCCTGGCTACATTGTTGAATATTTATAGCTTCCTTACCTCAGAAGACATTACGCCTCTAAACACAAGTCGCAGCTGCAGATGCAATCATATCACTCCAGTCCTGAAATCACTCCACTAGCTGCCTATTCAACACAGAATCCATTACAAAATCTGCCTCCTTACCCATCAGTGCATACACGGAACTGCCGCTAACAACCTCAGTGATCTCCTCAACCCGTACACGGCCCCACGAAACCTCCACCACTGCCTGCCTATCTACTGCCTGCACCAACCTAGGACTAAAGTGTCCACTAAGGGAGACAGGGCCTTCCAGGATAGTCGCCCAACACTATACCCCCATTTACACTACCCTTGTTAAACCGATCCATGCCGAGCTCGGACCGAGCTTGGATCAATTAACCGTGCCGAGCTTGGTTCTGACGACCATTTACACGTCACGCTAGCATGGTTCCTCGCCTCCTAGTGACGATCTACGGTACTACTGCTCTCTAGGATTGAAGGAGGGAATCAAGCAGATCAAAATGGCGGCGCCCATAACATTCAGGAAGTTATGTTTGGTTATAACATAACTTCCTGAATCGTCAGAACCAAGCCGAGCCTCGTTCTGACGACCGTTTACACATCACGCTATCTCTGTTCCTTGGTTGCTCCTCGCCTCCTAGTGACGATCTGCGGTACTGCTGCTCTCTGGGATTGAAGGCGGGACCAAGCAAATCAAAACGGCGGCACCCGTAACATTCAGGATGTTATGCTTGAGTATTATTGTGATATTTCAGTGTTTGCGGACAGTCAAGGGAAGAAAGCAACCATTGGTGAATTTACTTGAGAGAGTCGGCTTTTGGGAAGTGGATGAGACAAACAAACGTCTACTCCGGGTTTAGGGACGCTGGAAACGACAGACACTGAGGTTCATCACGCTGGTAAGCAGAATCCTCTCTGGAAACACAGTTAAAAAGGGTAGTGTAAACAAGGTATATGGAATGCCCTCCCAGATACCCTGAGGGCCCAACAAACTGTGGAGATGTTCAAAAAGCACCTAAAGATATTCCTATTTTAACTGGCCTTTTAATACTTATGATTTTAATTTTGCTTTCATGGTGTTTTATTGTGTTTTTGTTTTTACTATACTTTGGGAACTTTTTTTAACCCCTGCTATTGTAGCACTAAAGTGCATTATAAATAAATGTTATTATTATTATTATTATTATTATTATTATTATGCTTTTCCTCTTCTCCCATGCACGTGTACAACACTGGTGTCATTTCAACTTGTCGCCAAAGGGGGCAGATGTCTGCAAAAATCTTGGAACTTGCACTATGCTCCTTTAAGTATTTATGCTCTTCCTCCAACTTTATGACAATTCTGTATTTAGTGATGATCCAGCACACAAAATCCGAATGAACATGCATGATGGTGCATTTAGCGTGCAAGAAAAACATAGGGGTTTTCAGCATTTGACAATGCAATGAGTGGTCAGAGCAAATCATGTGATAATGTTTAAACTTTCTAGTCATTGGTGAAACAAAGTCTAAGTAAAGAAATGACGGGGGAAAAAACACAAGCCTCTTGCTCAGCTTTCTTCCTTTCTTCTCTCCTGTGCAACCTCACATTAGCAAGTACTAACGTGTGTTTTGGCATATTGTCAGGCTGAGGCTGAGCTAATATAGGCGGGCCAGAGAACAAAACCCGCTGTTAACCAAATAAATTCAGATATTGAGGGATACCTCTGACAAAACCACACAAAGAGAGAGGGAGACTAATTGAAGAAGGAAAAAGTGACCAAGAGAGTCTCTTAAACCAAAAAGGAAGGCAGTAATCTATAAATTAAAGATAAAAGAATCCTTTTCAGCGCACTGCAGCGTAAACATGCGATTATTCTCGGCTGGCTCTCATTTGCTGCACACAGGCTTGTTAATGTGTCAACTGGTGTAAGAGTTTACAGAATGCATACGAGATTATTTTAACTGCTGGGATAGAAACCCATCAGCCAGAACGTTTGGTGCCCCAGAGTATAAACCCCATTTATACTGTTGCCGCTTTTCATGGCGTTTCCCAAATGGCGCTCCAAAATGTCTCAGACCTGCCTCCTTCCTTAGCAAAACAAATCCAAGACACATAGGACTGCTTCAACGTCCTTGATTAGGCTAACAGTCCATGGCTCCATTTATGAGCCCTAAAAGTATGTTATTTGTCTGTTTTTCAGATCTTTTACGTTCTGATTGTTTACGTCCCTTTGTATGTGGCCAGCTTTAAATAACTGGATTAGTATTGTTTTGTTTTATGTGGTAGCTGAGTGGGCAGAAGGAGAGTGAAGTTACAACTCAATGAACAAAGCTGGTTTTCTTAGGAGGGAGAAAAGTGACGTTGCGTCTCAGTGCTTGTAATGAGATGACCAAGCTGGATCAAGCAGGTTAGAAAGCGTCATTGTGTCTGTTTATGTGACCTGAAACAAATATATTATATGTCTGAAAACCGTAGCTCATGCTTTCAAATAGAAGATGACTATGAGCCGTCTAAAAAGAAAACAACATTGAACATATTCGGTCCAGAACAAGTCTATACAAGTTCACTTTGAGTCGCTTCGGCCGCTAGATACAAACTTTTGTTTCATTTGGTTCTACTGGGACCTTAACTGGAACAATGGGATTATGTTGACTGTGGTCGAGATTTTGGGCAACAGACACTATTAAGCATGGTAGAGGTTCTGTGCTGTGGGCCTGTTTCTGTTCCTATAAGGTCCTGGGACCGGTATCAGAGAGCTAATCTTCAAATTGTCATTACTGGGACTTTCAGGAGAATAATGGCCAAATCAACACGAAAAACGAGACACAAATTAAACCTTCTTTCATGGCCGTCTCCTTCTAAAAATCCTCTAGATAACCTGTGGTGAACGATAAAGAGAAGAGAACTTAGAGAGATGACCCAGAACTGATGATCTCCAGAGACTGTGCACGAAGGAAAAGTCAAACATCCCTCTCTCTGTATGCTGCGACCTTGTGACAAAGAGATTTCTTAAAAAAGAATGTTCCCCACTAAATGTCCTCCAATGAAGGGTTGCACTCATTTTTTCTCAAATTTTAAGTGAGATCATAAGAGGGGACTCTGTTCCCAAACGTCAAATTAAAACAGGTAACGACAGTATTCCAGTTTTGTCCCATAGAATTTAGATTGAAAGATCAAATCCCTAACACCGTCACTTGTAGAAAGATAAGCAAACAAAACAGCAAGATGTAGAACATTTTCTAATTATTATTTCCAGCAAAACTGAAAAGGATTTACTGCATTGGATTGTGTTAAAACTGTCTTTTGTCATGTATGTAAAATAAATCCTGATAATTTTCTTTAAACTTAAAGTTTAACTTAAAAAAAAAAAAGCAAGTATGGCCCAGTTGTGTAAAAACTGAGGGGAGAAGGCCAACAGAAGGTGGAAAATGTCAGGAGTGTTATGGGCTCTTTTAAAACGGCTTTCACAGAAATAAAAACATATTGTCGGACGGGCTGCACGGACGTTAGCGCCGTTTCCTCTCAGAAAAATAGGTCCTGGTCCATTTCAGCTCGAACCTTTCTGTCTGCAGTTTGCATTTTCAACCGGTGGATGGCTGGGTTCTGGTTCTGGTTCACTTCCACAAAAACACACGTTGAGCAATGTTAACTGAGTCACTGGAAAGTTTTTATAATAGTTACTGTAAACAACGTTTCTGCTGATGGCTGAATGAAAAATCTTGTCTGATAAGCTTAGAACTATGCAGAGAATGACCGAAAATGTTGGAGAGCGATGAAGTCCAATCAGATCTAATTTTAGTTGCACGGAAAGCTGGGAAATGCCACTGACACTCTTCAGCAACATAGTAATTGTTGCAAGTATCATTTGTTGCACATTGCAAGTATCATTTGTTGCATGTACACAATTATAAAAAAAATCTGCTAATTCTAGTTTTTGAAATGATAATCATGAACTTGAAGTTTGTTACAAAACCTTCAGAATTTTTAATTCAGCAGAGAACATTGTGTCCATGTCATATAAAATATGCATTCCATGTAGATTTGTTTGTTTTTGAAGTGCGAAAAAGGAACCCCACAACCCTAAGTAACATTTCAAGAAAAAATATTCTGAATCTCTCTGTGTTGCAGAATATAAATTTAACCCCCAATCTATACTGGAATAAATATTTCCACCGTTTGTAAAGAAAAGTTTCTTTGAAGATGAAAAAGGCCCTAAAAACACATTCCACTACATGACTTCACCTGTTAGTCAACTAAATCACAAAATATCTAAACAAGACTAAAATGAAATTTTAAAATAAATGGATTTCAGTAAAAAGGCTGTGATAAAGAATATGATAGAAAATGAATGACTGTTTAGTACATTCATATAAAAAACAGTCAATTGTTCCTGTCATACATGTTGCACATATTTAGAGACACTATAATATAAATGTTCAATGAAAAAAAAAAACTCAGATTGGTATGTTTTTATTCACTTCAGGTAAAAACAGTTAATTTCTTTTTTCAGCAGATATTCTTTCATCATATTATCTCCACCAAATGTCCATTTTACAGGGCCATATTGTAAATGGTAAATGGCCTGAACTTGTACAGAATTTATCAAATCCTAAAGGACCCCAAAGTGCTTTACAAGACATCCACCGATTCACTCACACATTCACACACTGACAGTGGTGAGCTACATTGGAGCCTCAGCTAGGGGAAGGCTGACAGAAGCGAGACCCTCTGACCACCGCCAGCAGGGAATGCAGGTCAAGTGTCTTGCCCAAAGACACAATCACAGAGACAGTCAGAGCAGGGGATTTGAACCGGCAACCAGGTGGTTACAGGACAAGCTCCCTAGCTCCATTACTGATGGGTTGAATCTTGATTCCCCTGCAGTCTGTAGTGCACACTCTGACCCTATGTGCAGCCCAAAGCCTGCATCTTATAGAATCTGGCACAACGCAGGCATGGCAGTGAGCCTGAGCCGCTGAGAACACATGTCCACAGCTGTCCAAACAGAAGCTGCTGCTGCTGGTGTTGTTCCTGCTGCAGCCTCAGCCACCTCCGCGCTCGCAGCGCTTCCAAATATAATAGCTCAGTCCTGACCAGTGGCTTTCCCCTTGAACCCTTCGCTGCATATTTGAAGCCTTTACTGAGTCCTTTTTGTCCTGGTTTTGTCCTGCAGTGGTTCCTGTTGGGAACCGTACTGGGCTTGTGCTCTGTCATCACTCAAAAAAGGATATAAAACATTTAGGCAGTCCTATTAATAGTTGCTTTTGGTGATGAAAACACTGAGACCAAGATTGATCATTTCTCTTTTTTTTGTCCTGTCTGGCAGTGGAGCCCTAAGAATTGCTGTCTTTATGCCAAAGAGAGCTCAACAGATTTTATTTTCACAAGCGGAGCATTACTGCTTTCTCCATAGGGCCCTGCTTGATTTATATATGCAAAAAAGCTTTATTAGATTTTATTCTGGGACTATATCATGTTCAATGGACAGAAACAGGAAGGTAGAAGAGAAAAAAAAGTATGAGACAAAATGGTAAAAAGGAGAAAAGGTGGAAAAAGCAGGAGAGGAGAAGGAGAAAGCAACATGACATCATTAGAGTCTGCATCTACACCTGCAAAGAGAGATATAATAACAGCAAAACAAACCGATAAAGTATTGGAGGTACAAACAACCAAGGCCTTGATAAAATCACTGAAGAATATGGTATTATTTAATACAAACTGTATAAAGTGAAGCTAATGATAGGGTTTATCTGTATAGAAGTGAATCTGTAAGCACCTGAATCCAAGCACCTGTAGGTGTTTGCGAGACTGCACTTGTGTATGTAAGGTTTATTGATAAAATAAAGCACAGTAGTATCTGTGAGGAGCCAAAGACCGGCCCCCCAGAGCGCCGAGGAGGGCCAACACAGGGAAAGCCCCCCCCCACCCCCATTCCCCATCCCAGGGAAGAGCAGAGAGGAGCCCCGGGAAACCCCCAACAGCCACAGTGCCGAAGCCCCCGGGAGCTGCGGCTACAACGCCGCAGGCTCCACTGGCAGCCAGCTACACCGGAGCAGATCCACAATGGGTCTAGAGACCTGAGGCCCAGGGGCGCCCCACACCCCTGGCAGGGCCCCAACAGAGCCACAAGGCCCAGGCTGTCATGATTTAAGTTTTTGCTTGTTTCGCTTTTCTGGACTTTTCCTATCAGCCCGTCTATTCAGCTCAGCCACCAGTCTATTAATTCAATTAAATTTTATTTATATAATGCCAATTTATGATACATGTCATCTCAAGACACTTTCCAAAGTCAAATTCAATCAGATTATACAGATTGGTCAAAAAGTTTCCTCTCTAAGGAAACCCAGTAGATTGCATCAAGTCTTGACAAGCAGCATTCACTCCTCCTGAAAGAGCGTAGCGCCACAGGGAGAGTCGTCTGCCCACATCAGCTCCACCTGCTGACAGTAATTATATTCAACTCTGGTCATCTGTTCACCCGCCTACATATACCTGCCTCAGCCAACTCATTCCTGCCAGAACATCTCTTCTCTTTTCGTGCCGTCCAGTGTGATGTGCCTTGCCTCTACCAGATCCTGTGTGCTCAGCCAGCTGGACTCTTCAGTCAAAGGTTGCCTGTGTCTGCATGCTGCAGTTCTGCCTGTTTCCCCGTGACTCCCAGCCGCTCGTTCTACCCGTTCTGGTGGTTCACTGGTTCACATCGCCTGTTCTGATCTTTCTCCACATGCATCCTCTGGTCTCCTGCTCATCCCTGCCTGCCTACACCATCTGCCATAACTCATCCGTTATGGCATAACCCCCCACCCCAATCCCAGCCCAGGCAACCTATTTCTGATCCTTTTTCTACCTTTTAATGTGGCTAAGAAAAAAAAGTCTTTTAGGGGGAAATGAAATAGAATGGGTTAAGATTCACGTGTTTCACGTCAATACCGTTGGGCATTTGGAAGTATTCACAACTACTTTCACTCTAAGGCCCTAGTTCCAGCTGAAGACCACCTGAAAGCATGATGGTGCCACCACCATGCTTTACCAACATACCTTTCAGAACTGTGGCCGAAGAGTTCAACCTTACTTCCATCAGATCACAGCACATTTTCCGGGTCTGTTTTTCCCTAAAGGAGTTTGTATTGCAATTGAATTTTCTATGCTAAAAGTCACATCAAAGGTAGAAGAGTTTCGAAATTGTCTCAAGTGTTTTTTTCTCTTCTTTTTTGTATTACAAAACTCAACATTTTAACAGGGCTGTGTAGACTTTTTATATCTACTACAATAGGGAGACTAACTGGGGGATAAAGGCGAAATGGACAAGTGAGATTTGAAGCATGGATTGAAAGGCATTATTCCAGAACATTTCTGAAATGTTTTAACTACGTAGATATCTAGTTTCATTACACCCGTTATATGGAACTCAGTGAAGTATTCAGAACATACAATTGTTAATACCACGGCGTCGGAGGTCACAATATGATGACCTGTGCTTAGTCTAAGTTGTACTTATTTACTTAGACACACTTGTATGTTTGTTTTAAATGGGTTTTGTGATTAAATGAACTTTTAGGTTCCTACTTGCATGAAAATATTCACAAACCTTATTATTTTCAGCAGGAACAACAAACATCCAGAAAAATATCAACATTTATAAATCCCCCTTTAAATCATCCATCAAACCAGTAGTTTATGTCTTGAATAGGCATCTCTCTGTCTTTCTCTACACCAGCCTTAAAGTATGAGCAGACTGAAACATTGTGGGAAAAGGGTCTTGGTCGCTCCTGACTCTGATGGATAATTACTTCCAAATGAGTTTGGGAGAAGAGGGGAGGCCTTTGTCTCCTCTGTGGGTTCCTGCCTAATTTCAGTGTCTTTGAAACACATGTTCACAGAGTTTAAACATCTGAGCAGTCCTCCACCTAAAAACAAAAGCAAAAAAAAAAAAAAAATCCACCCCTTATTTCTGTCAAAGCTTCTTATTCAAATGGTTACCGACAGTCTCTCTACACCACCCACAGAGGTTTTTTTTTTTTTTTTTTTTTTTTTTTTTTTTTTTTTTTTTACCAGACTCTGAAATTTGCTTGCTGTGCATATATTGACATAATTTCATATCTGAGAATACATGGAAAGAAAAGCATGTGTGTTTAAGGTTTCAGGGGAAATATATGAAACAATGCTAACCTTAATCTGTCCCAGGATTTTCTGGAGGGCTCGTACCTCTGCGTCGCTAGTCGGTGTAATCCTGAAGATTTGGTCGCTGTGGAAACAACACAAGCCCCCCCGAGGTTCAGGTTACAGCTACGATCAACACACTTCGAAAGGTGTTTTTACACCATTTCCACCCACTTCCACACACATCAAGAGAGTGCATGCTGTAAAAACACCCGGGCTACAGAGTCAGGCCATGAATATGCCTTTTGTGCCAACCGACACTTATAATATCGGATGCCAGATAGCGAAATGGGGGTGGGAAGTTCCTCTTTCAGTATTCCTATAGAACAGGGCAAAACTCCCTTAGCTAAATAACCTGTTTCAGACATCATTATAGGATTATGTTACCAGTCTGTATAGGTAGCGCCTGCAGCCAGCAGATACAGTAGCAGCAGTTGCATCCATGCACTGCCCTGACTAAAATGTGATTATACGTCAATATGTTTTTATAGGTTGTCAATTTCTGGGTTTTCTTCTTTATTTATTTTTCTTTTTTATTCCCACACTCAGTTCTGTAGATTTTTCTGTCAGGTTTTATACATCATTTGAGTACAACTCAGTCAACTCATGAAATATCACAATGTCAATGCTGACTTCTGATGTAGCAGTGTGGTAAAGAGGCATATGGACACATCTAGATTACTTCAAATCTATTAAACATAAATTTGACTTGTAATATTATTCTATATTTGCATCGCATGAATCCCAGTTTTCAATCAGTAACAACCTCATTTCACGAGGACAAAAATAAAATAGGAACCAAGTTCAATATTGAAAACTTCAACTCCAGTTTAAAACCAATGAACAAAAGGATCTAGAGACCAAAAAAAAAAAAAAACACATTAAAATAGATTTTTTTATTGAGTTTTCTTTTATTATGTTTGTTCTTTCAGTGACAATAATAAATAAATGAATTGGTTAAACTGAAAAAGCTTTTTGATATACTACACCAAAACACATAAACTAAAAAAAATAAATCAATGTTAAACATGCTTTATTTTTCAAGAAATTGATTTGTGTGTTTATTTATTTGATTTGGAAAAAGATATAATGTCTGAAAACTCAAATTGTTAGCCATACTCAGTTTTCATTTTTTTTAAACTTACAAGACTTAAATAATCAATTCAATTTCTGTACTTTTCAAGGCAGCATAATGTTTGAACACCTCAGCCTCCAAACACCTTTGTCTTAGAAGCCTTTTAATGGCATGAAACACACAGTAAGAACAAAAGTTAATGCAACTTAAAAATGTATGCACATAGATACACAAACACACGTTCATACATAAGTATACCACCCTTGCATCTTTATAGTTGCAAATAAAACCCCTCGGTGTGGCGCTCACTTCAAGCTGAGGTGCCACCTCGTGCTGTTAACATGAGGACAGAAACAGACTCCTCTTTCTTCAAATCGTACAGCATTCCAGACTAAACTCCAGTTTATTTCTTCAAATTCAACAAAGCATTAAGCACCTCTCCAATCCACTTTATGTAAATCGGGGGATATTTCCATCTTTACAATATTAGCCTCCTGGCAAGTAGGGCTCTGAATGCTGTCAAGTCTTTTTCTCACAAAGAGAAGGTGACAGAGGATGGCCAAACCCCAAACAGAGCTCACTGAGCTTTAGGAGCAATTTCCCCTCCAGAGCATTTTAAGGCTTTTGGACACATCCTAACCAGGGGTTGGTGGAGGGCCTTGAAGCTGATTTAAAAAAAAAAAAAAAAAAAACTCTACTATATTTAAGCTGTATGAAAATGAAATTTCGTTTTGTACGCACTCTGTGCATGATGGATGACAAATAAAGTTGTCTAAGTCTAAGTCTAATTTAAACATCATTTGGTTTTGATACCTTTAAGAACATTTAGTTTTTTTATACAACACAAGATAAATACTAAATTTGTTATATTTCCCATAGTTTTTAATAACAAATTATCACGACTAACCAAATAACCAGAACTCTTAGGACAAGAAGTTCAACTGATACTATCCTGCAGGAAGAGCATCTACAGTATCTATACCACCTTCCACCACGTTGTATAAGTGAGCATCTTCTTCTCACATTTTGAGCTTCTTTTAAACAGCTTCTTTTTTTTTTTTTTTTTTACAGTCTGTCACACAGGAAGCTGGGCCCCACTAAACAAAGATGGGAACAGGCCATTCATGAGGTCTGAGGGACAAAAGGGTCCAGGTGTCCCACAGAAGTGGCCTCCTCCTCTCACTGACTGAAGGAATAATTTATTTCGAGGGGAGCAGCACTGACGGAAGACACGCAGGGACACGTTTTGGAGGAGAAAAAGGTCTAGATAACTATAAATCTAAATGGATTTAAAAACTGTAAGCTTGTCGTCTGTGCATCTTAAATAAAAAAAAACATATTTTGTGATAAACCAACAAAAATAATGCATGATAGTGAAGAGGAGGAAAATATATTTACTGTTTTATTTATTTATTTATTTTTTTAATAAAAATCTGAAGTGTGCCTGCACCAGGTACAGAAAAGCTGGCTATAGGTGGGACCAGAACTGAGCTTTGCGACCCACTATTAGAAGGTTTAACAATACATAAGTCTATGTCGATTAAATGATTAACGATCCAATTACATTGATGGAAAATGAAAATATCGATACAAATCATCAATCTTTAAGATGCACCTTTAATTTGAAATTCACTGAGCATTTCCTTCTTTAAAATGTTAGTTTCTTAAATACTGTATTGTTTAACTCAGGATTTGCATTGTTAATGGCTTGAAACACACTAAATGTTCTAATTCAGTCTAAATTTGATGTCATTCCACATTCTTTAAGATGAACTTTGGTTCTCTAACTTGGATCTACAGTGAGCCAGGATTCACTGAATCATTCTGAGCATGGTTTTCAAACATTTTATTTGTCTTTTCATTTCTTTTGTCTGTACATAGTTCCTTATCATCTTTTTATCTTAATTTTGCTTAGTAGTTTTAGTTAAGTTTCACTAGCCAAGTAGAGGGGAATTGTTGAATGAAATATAGTGTTAATTCAGATAGACAGCATTATATAGTGATGTTCTCTGGATGATCATTTTATTTCTGTTAAATTTCTACAACTAGAAGAGAAACTGTCACTTATTTATTACATATGAGTTTGCTATTAAAATAATATCAGTGCTTGCATCATTCCTTTCAAATATTGGCCTAATATAAGCTGTTTGGGCTGATATTCACTGGACAATACCTAACAGAGCAAGAGTTATTTATTAAAAATTAAATAACTTAAAACAGTGCGTAATAGTACAACACCACAATGTGCCATTCCCACCATAAAAAAGCGTGGTGGTACCACCCTGCTGCAGAGGATGCTTTCTAAATGACAAACTTAACCATGTGTTTGAAGAGTCCAGTCAAAGTTTAGACCTAAATCCAATAGAGATTTGAATATTAATGTTGGTGTGCTTTTTGTCTTATCGAATTGAACCCTGAACAGGTTGCCATTCCTGGGCAGAGAGTCCACACATGCACTGGGAGAACACAAAGATATTTTACACTGTAGGTGTTTGTAACACTTTTCGTGTAGTTTTTGTGGCTCTGGACAAATTTCATGTCGTAGGATTGAGTGCAGATGACACCTAGGACTGTAATGGATAGTTGTAAAAAATCAGAAACATCAAAACACTCTGGACTGTGTGGTTTTAGCATGATGAACTGTGAGAAAGCACTTCTGCAAGGCGCTGAAATGTTTTGCTTCTTTGAGGGATTAAATCATTAGATTGCCACTTTGTTCGCATTCAGAGCTGTGCCACACTTTGTTGGATCTCCTGCGATAAGTCGGCTGGCAGTTTTTTGTTACTGTGTAGGGATGCCTGGAAAAGATACTTTCCTTTACAGCCACCAGCTCCAGGGATTTGTCAGATAAAGATGCCTTTAAGTTGTCCGTCTGTTGAACCTCTCTGCAGGACGCTCCCTGGAATCGAAGCAACTCTTCAAGCCAAAAAGGTGAGTCTCAGTGTTGTTTATGTTTCAATGTAAAGGTTAAACTGTTTCTGTTTTCAAACCTGTGTTTGCAGTTATCAAGATGCTTTCTAATAACTTAGAGAGATCGTTTAACATGAGGAACAAACTGTTTCGCAAAGGTCTCACACACACATGAATGAAAAACTAAGATATGAGCCATCTGAGAGAGAAAATGAGGGCGTCTTTAAGCTGCGATGCTCTCCCCCTGCCCTTGTTAAAACACATCAAAGGCTCCTTTGAAACAGACCATAAATATCTTCTGCCCCGCTTTCTATATGTTTTCTCAGATTACTGCAGCCCCTGCAGCTGAAGATCTCCGATCTTCCGAATGTCACGTCCCAGGACAAACTTTGTGTCGTTTTAGCCTCTATGTGGGATTCAGACCTTCACCTTTGGCTGCAGCTTTTGTAACTTTATTTTTGCAATTATAAGAACAAATGGCATCAGGAGTAGATCTCAACATTTCCGCATGTGGTTTTGGAAGATGATGAGACCACAAGCACGCCCAGTGTTCCCCCATCCTGACAGCCTCTGTGAAGCAACGCGTGGCAGATATAATCTTATCCTAGTGCAATCAGCAGAGCCGGCCTGAGGCATAGTCAACCAAGCCGCTGATTAGCGCCCACAGCCAGCAGGAGGCCCTTATCGTCAACTGGATTTTTGCACAGAACACGTCTCTGAACTTGTCGTGTGTTTGGAGTCAAGCGTAATTAGAATGAGCAGACTTTCAACTTTTATGTTCCAAATAGGGCTGGACGATATAGAAGACAAGCACATAGATAAAATAGAAATCAGATTGATAGATATCGATAATTATCAAAAGATGCAAAAAATATATTTTAAATGCAGCCCTGACAATTTTATGCTGTTTTTAAATAAAGAACACTGAATTAAAAGGAAACCCTTTATTCAACCAAAATTTTACCAAAACTGTAAGTCTTAATAAAGCGTTTTTTGGTTTGTGATTGGTTGGGAGGATGTAATCACTGTAGTATTAACCTCCTTGATAGGCTAGAATGCAAAAGGAAGAAAAACTGTTCTGCTATTTAACTTTTTATTGACCCCTTTTTTTTATTGAACCACATGTCTATGGATCAATATCGTTTTTGAATTATCGTCAAGCCCAAGTTCCAAATAGCAAATGTAAAATAATTTTAAATAATGAATTAATTCTAAGTAATTCATGAACGATTTTACCTAAGATTTCATATTTCAGTCCATACTAAATTTTTTGGCACTATCAATTGCTGTGCTTGCTTATGAGCCGTTTTGTGCACTCAGTGACTTCTTCCAAACAAATCGCAACAAGTAATCCGTATTTTGCAACATATACTGTAGATTTATGAGGAAGGACCAGGTAAACTTTGCTCCTTCATCGCAGCCGCACTGAGTCTGCAATGAAGGCCGGTACACCGGACAGAACTGCAAGAGCAAATGAGTGAGTCAGCCGCCATAGATAATGCTAACCGACAGAGATTATTGTCGGTCAGTTTTAAGGAATTCATAGTTCACTAGGGCAGAATGTGCATACAGGTTTTGCTGGTGGACGGTCGGTGATGGCCTGTTGCCTTGCAAAAGTATTGATGCTCCTTGACCTTGTTCCCATACAGTCACGTTACAAACACAAACCTGTGTGTACTTACTGGAGATTTATGTGATAGACCAACACAAAGCGGCACAAGACTGTAAAGCGGGAGAGTCTAAATTAGTTTTAAAACTATTTCAACAGATAAAAACCAGAACGAGTGGTGTGCATTCGTAAATAGCCCTCTTGTGTCAAGTTTGTAAAAGTCGTTTTTGCTGCAACTACAGCTGCAAGTCTCTACCAGCTTTGTAAATCTAGATAAGACATCCATTGACATTCTTCTTTCTAAAACAGCTTACGGTAAGCTCAGTCAGACCTCCATAGTTTAAACATACATTTTCAAGACACTCTGCCCAAGTCTAAAGCCTTTTACAGCCTCTAACAGGTTTTCCCATGTAGTCAGCTACCAGCCTAACCAGTTTCCAGGTTCCTGCTGAGGAATGCTCACGTCAGACCATGATGCTGCCAACATCAAAGGGATGGGGCTCAGGTTGACGTTCAGTGTTTTCCACTCCACAAGGAGTTTTGCATGTACGCCCCAAGTTTATTTTGATCTCACCTTACCAGAACACCTTCTTCTCACCACTCTTCCATAAAGGTCTGTGCTGTGGACCTAAACGGTTGTGCCATACTCTTTTCATGTTCGGATGATGGACTGAGCAGTACTCAGTGAGATAGCCAAAGCTTGGCTGTGGCTTTATAACCTAAATGTCTTGTAAACATCTTCAAAACTTTATGCCTGACCTGACTGCTGTTCGACCTTCACAAGGCTCTATTTACTAATCGGGTGATTTCTGAATTGTATCTATGGGTATCAAAGGAGAAAGGGGTGAATATGTATGAATGTCACATTTTGCTAGTTTTTATATGGAAAAAAAAGTTTGAAAACCACGTGGGGCTCCCAAATCAAATTCTGCTCAGGAGCCAAATCAACATTTGGCTGACCCTGGCGATCAGACAACAAAGAATAAACTTATTGCAGGTGAGCAGCACAAAGACTTTCTCTGTTCCTTCTCTGGTCAGCTTTAAAAACATGCATTTATTTGGTTATTCTGCGCGTGGTTTTGCATAATGTATCTGCTTTTCAACGTGAATGAAAGGAACGTTAAATAAAGAGTGGTGTGTGTGCGCGCGCCTGTTGGGAAGAGCTCTTTAATTCACTCACCCTGCGTAGCGGTTGTTGTACTGGTACGCACCGGCGGCATACGGCACATTACTGCAGACGATCACACAGGTCAGTAAAACGGAGGCGCCAAATGTCCTCCTGTGGTCCAGATCCATCCCCGGGCAGCAGGTCCGCGACCAGGAAGAGTTTGCAGGATGCAGGTCAGCCACAAAAACGACGCTTCCAAGACGCGCGGGGTTAGCGCGCACCGTCGGCAGACAGGCTGCAGAAGTGTCGGGTTGCACACAGAGCCGCTCGGATGGTTAAATACCTTCCACCTCCGCTGAAGCCGTGGAGAGAGTATCTGCAGCGGCGGTAGCGGTTCTTTTTAAAACCAGGAGGACCGGAGTCACGTGGTCCGCGGGGACAAGTCGGAAAATGACTGCGGGCGTCTGTGCGTAAATTTCACGCCCAGGACGGCGGGTCGATGTTTCTCCTGGTTTTAGGTGATGCGTAAAGGCTTGCATTACCAGAACAGTGCACTTTTCCTCCACAGGTTCACAACGGATTCATAAGTATGGTGAAGCAAATATGATCAGCTTAGATTGCTTTCTTTTGCACAGTTGTGAGATGCAGCTTCTATTTGGACATCAGTCAGTTTTGGTTTTCCAGTCTGGTTCTGCGTTCTGCCAAACTCCTTACGACACCCAAATAAAGAAACAGCATTAACACGGTGGCAGCTTCTCTCAGTGGGAATCCTATAAAATATAGAAATGTTTTTAAAACCCTTGTGTTATCCTAAAATAGAGAAAGATATAAAAAAATCATATTTTATGGCAAAAACATAATTTCACATACTTTTTTTTTTTTTTAGAAAAATAAAATACTATTGTAGCCCTTCGAAATAATGGCATGTTAATTAGTAATAACAGTTTTAAGAAAATCACTGGTGCAACACTATTGCTGCCTCTGACAATTCTTATTAAATAAATAGCAGAAGCAATTTTCACAGAGGACATTTCTAACTCTTCAAAAGGGGAAAGGCATAAATATGTAATTCAAGTAAGGCAGATGTGTAACTGAGTCAAACTCCATGTCAGGTTCATGTGAGACAAAGCATTAATAGGTTAAAAGCACCTCAAGCCACTGTTAAGTATGGTAGTGGATGTGTGATGCTGTGGACCAGGCTCCCTTCCCAAGGGCACTGGGGACCTATTAAGCCTGGTTTATGCTTGATGGACCCGTGAGGTCTGCGCCGCCATATTAGGTCATTTTGGCTTCCACGCCCCTCCGAGCTACCAAAGGTTTCTGTAACACGCACCTGGAAACATTTTTTAACTACACTGACAGGCCTGCGCTGAAAAGCATGGCAGACGAGCAAGCGCTCCGTCTGTCAGAGGTTCGTAAATATAGACATCTTCATGATTAGGCCCATAAAGATCACTTTGATCAACAAATTGTTAACAATCACTGGGCAGAAATTGCCATCACTCTTGCAAGTAAGTTAGAGGCTTAAATGTTGGAAACGACTGTGTTTTCTACTTCTGTGTGTTGTGGTGTGTAGACTTGCCGTGCGAGCACAATGCTGCCCTCTGAAGTCTAGGAGAATAGTTTCACTTCAGAGGATGAGCCACACGGAGCATAAATGTTGCAGACGGTGTGTCCTCATTTCTCATTTCTGCACGGAGGATACCTGCGTGAAGCATAAATCAACCTTTAGGATGGTATTTGTGAATTTTTCAATTTGAGATTCTTCTACATCAGTATCATTTATTTTAAGGTCACTGTTGTACTTTTATTAAGAGTCCCATTAATGTGTTTCTGGATCTGTACATTTTACATATGTTTAACAAATTTTTTTATTTTGAGAAGGTTACTATTTAATATCTCAAACCTATGCAAACTCGACAAAACATCACAGCTTTTATTATTAGATACTACTGTTATAAAGCTTCAGAATATTGAGACATTGTGTTAAACTTTTTGTTTACGTTTCAAGGTTTTTGTAAGTGTTTCAGTTTTCTTCCAGAATTTCAACTACACAAAATAAAAAGCAATACAGAAAAGCAGGTACCCGGGCACTAAATCTGTTTTCTTCAATGGCCATCTCAGTCTGCAGACCTAAACTTTGCAGAAAACCTGTGGAATGAGCCTCAGAGAAGAGAGAAAGGGTACCCAGGACTCTGGGAGACCTAAAGAGACTGTGCAAAAATAAAGTTTTCCAATCCTGTTGATATAATGAAAGAATGTGTTGTATGCTGCCATATGGACAAACTAGGGTCGTACAAAGAATTGGAAAGTATTGGTAATAACCATTTTGGGCAAAAAAAAAAAAAAAAATCTGAAATTAAACAACAGATTAATTTACTCATCTTTTTGGTGATCTGGAAGACACTTCATTTTTATACTCAATGACTTTTCAAGTATTTATTTTTTATTTTGGCATTGTCAAATTTTGTTTTTCATCTTTCACAAATAGATATGCACTGTCAGCTCTACTGGTGCTTTGACACAAATCCACAATGAATCCGACGCTGTGATTAAATGTCTAAGTCAACAGCCGACCTCGCCTTTTGTGATTGCACATTTCTCACATTCTTCTATCCAGTGTCAACAGTGGGCCACCGGTTTTACACTATTTGGTGTACAAAAGGGATCCTAAAATCACCTATATGCTCTCAGTAGCATCACATCTTGAGTCTTGAAAAATTGACCAATCCAGACCAGGGTTGAATTAAAGCTAGGGTTGGCGATTTTTCCTGAAGTTTCCCCAAGTCCCTTTTTGAATGACTGCGTATGCGCAAGACCGTCTTACCTTGCTCTTCTGCTCCTCAGGGAATGAAATGAAATCTCCTGAATCCATTCTGGTCTTATTTCATTCTACTGAGGCCTTCCCCTTCATCTCATAAACATGTACGTGGTTTGCTTTTTGCGACTATCAGCCATGTTCAAAGTACACGGTGAGAGCAGTGAAGCTACAATGAATGGCTAACACCAAAGCTAACCACTAACCTAGCTGCTAAGCTAACCAGATAAATAAACACTAGAAGTGCACATGCGCAGCCAGCAAGCGCAAACTAACAAGGAGCGTCCACGCACACTGCCGTTACGTGAGCGTGTCAGAATGACTGGCACGAGGGACAACCAATACATAAGGCTATAACCCCAGAACTTGAAGGACAGAGGGGACTGACAGCAGGACCAAAACTCTGACAAATCTCTGCTCTTTGGTGCGAAGGGCCGTGATTGGTTAGAGTTTTTACAGACCTGCTACTTGCAGGATGGATGAACAATTTTACCCAGTATAAAAAAAGTGTTTCTGAACAGGATTACCAACTATAGCTTTAACAAAAAAGGAGTTGGTTACATGGTTTGTCCCAGTGCACCAGGTTAGATTTGCAACCCAAAAATGTGTTAAAGTGACAAATGTATAGGCTACCAAAGTGTGGTCTCCAAAAACATAAACCAAAGTTGTCGTGATCTGTTGGGCTTTGGTTTGATTTTAGTTGCCTCCTGCCCCCAAACTGCTTCCAGTAACTAAACACTATCTCCTGTTTGTTGTTCGAGAACTGTTCAATGAACATTTAGATCTGCTGACTCCCTACATGCAGTGTCAGATTTCTTGTTACTGATCTCTTGTTTCTTTTCTGGTTTGTTTTGCCTGCATTGTATCTTCAGGACGTTGATCATGAAGTGTCCACTTTAACGATCTTGCCTACATCCTTCCTGTTCTATGGTCCTCCACAATTGCAATTCATGACAGGAAGAATTATTTTTAAAAAGTAACGTTTTGGTTGAAATCATTGTCTTTTTCTTTTTAGTTTAATGCCCTGTGATGGCAACCTGTCGAGGGTGTACACTGCCTCTCGCCCAATGACCACTGGAGATAGGCACCAGATCCCCATGGCCTTGTACAGATAAGTGAGTATAATTAATGACCGGATGGATGGATCTTTATTTAATAGCGACAAATACGTAAGTATACATAAGTAATCATACAGTAAACAGTAGATATTGTCATTGGACGTTCTTTGCATTGTCCTAACGTATTGAGAAACTGCTGAAGTTCACGGACGGCATTGGCCTGATCCAGAACGGTGATGAGTCTGCATTCAGACAGGAAATGGATAGGCTGGTTCACTGGTGCAGGCATTACCACCTGGAGTTTAAACCACACAAGAATGTGGAGATGACGGTGGACCTCCGTTGACTATCCCCACACTGCTTCCCCTCATTATACACATCCTAAGCAGAGACTGTACTTCCTGCAGCAAGTCAAGAGGTACAAATTTCCACAGGAGCTGCTGGTCATCTACATTGCCATGATTCAGTCTGTCCTGTGTTTCTCCATCATTATGTGATTTGACTCATCCACAAAACAGGACAGGTTCAAACTACAATGAACAATCAGACCTGCAAAGAGGAACAGGTCCAGGGTCAGAACAAGGGCAGCTAAAGCCCCCGCGAAGTCAGTTTCTTCCTCTAGGTTGACAGTTTAAAACTCATTCTGATTCTGAATGGTGCATACAGGCAGGTACAATCACTTCAATTTCACCCAACGGTGTCCCTCAGGGCTCAGTCCCAAGGCCATTCCATTTCATTTTCTGTATTAAAAATGGGGACAAAATAATGCCATTACAATATTTGTTTAGTGCACGTACACTCAGACAGTGAATCAGTCCGTTGCAGTCTACCGTTGATATTGTACAATCTAAAGTCCAAACAGAATTTGAGGAAAAGAAAGCATCCAAATGGTGCAAATGCTTGTAACTGTTTTCAAAAGACCAGTAAATGAAGTATAAGGTCTTTTAAACATTGTTAAAGAACCTGTCAGCCACTTGGATGCAGACACCAGATGTTTTTGCCTGATTGAATAAAATATTAAATAAAGGTTAAACAAAAACAATATTGTAGCTCAGCAAGTGAATGCCACATTCGTTTAACCGTCATATAAACCCTCCTCTTCTTGCTGACTTTGTAAAACTTTAAGTTGAATTTTCCATGGTTAAAAAGCAGGTTTCTCCTAAAGGAGTCACTTTACAGAACTAACATGAGACTCCTGCAGAACGACGTGGATCTGAGCAGCAGCTGCACACAGAAGCGTATTCATAAAATTCTCTCCTTCCTTTCTGTGTATGTGATTTTCTAAAGGCTTATAGGGAGAGTATAAAAACTGGAATGTAAAAGTTAGGCGTTTGTTTAAATTGCTGAGTATGATGATGTATGGCACCGCTTGGAGTTCGTTTCACAGTGTTTTTAGTATGCAGGACTGCATTTCTGCGTCTGTGGTACCACCGTGGGTTATGGGTTGTGGTCTGCGGCAATGTCAGTCTTTTTATTTTTACTTTCAGGATAAAATATAAATCCGATTCAAAGTTTTTAAGTAGCACCCAAGACTGGTAAATCACAATTTTCTTTCGTGAGGGTGCAGTGAGGACTGTGAAAGGCCCCTTTTGAAGAACTTGCAGTCAGACGACAAGGTTGTAGATGGTTGTGTAGGTTACACAACCAAGTTAAAACACAGGGCCTTTGCAAGATGTGATGGATCAAAGTTTACCCTTTGCATAATTAGAAGTCCACCTCTTTTACCAAATAATGCTGAGAGAGAAAAGATGGGGAGTTTTTTTACTGCTAGAGAATGATGCATGCATTTCTTAGAAGAAATGTCCAGATTTCTTCAGTTTTTGCTTTGTTTTTGTTAGTTTTTTGGTCACATTTAAATGTTTCCTATTATCAAGCAGATTTCTATAATAGAGGTTCTAGGTTAGTTTGGATAGTTTTGTTTTGTTTTTACCAATGTAAACTAAAAAAAAAGCCCTTTGGATGAAGGGCGGAACGTCTGCAATCACGGACTGAAGACCCGTTGTTTAATTTTTTTTAACCTTTTTTAGATTCCCCCCTGCTAGGATTACATTACCTCTGTTCACAACTGTAAATTTGCTGCTGTAGGTGCAGTTGTGACATTACTGATAGTTTGAAAAAAGATAAAAACAAACACCATCTTGTAGTTTTCATCAACATCGTTGACCTAGAAAATCCAAAGACCTTTTATATTTGCAGACAAACAGGTTGGTGTTTGCAACATACCAGGACTTTATTACACCACTTATCTTGACCTCTTGCTGCGGACCACTGCACCATGAATTAGTGAAAACTAACTACAATGCTGCGATTGTGACCTGGTATAAGTCAGAAGCTGAGAAAAGCTTTTTATTTGAGTCATTTACTCAGTTGAAGCCCTTTTCCAGTAAACGAAAGGGGAATTTTTTTTAACCTTTACCTACATATTAAGTACTTGTACACAGATTTAAATGCTGCCAGGAAAAAGATGCACAATATATATCAGCGTAAATAAATCTGAACAATCTGACCGATAATCCTGCTAAGCAAGAAATCCATTGTTACAAAAACTGATTTGTGGAAATAGTTGAAAACCTCTTCATAACAGTTGTCGTCAGTCAGATTTTCTTTTCTGGATAGAAAGGAGATATTCCTAGCAGACCTTAGCATGTCACCGTCAGCCTTTCCACAGAGCATAGTTAGGAGGACTAAGATCTAATAGTTTTTGTTTTTTTTGAATATTAATCTAAATGTACAAACTAAGGCACAACAACATTGTTCTTCTGCAAATGTTATCCATGTTTCATATCTTTGAGAAAACAAACAGACAAAAAAAATTATATTATGTTATTTTCCAATTTATATATATGATTGTGTCTAACTATGTTTTAATCCCAACTAATTTAGGTAAAAACTCCAATTTGACGATCATGAGTGCAATGATACATCACTGCCCTCTGGTGGCAGCTAGGAAGCATCACTGCAAACAGTCTCAGCCGGAAAAGGGCTAAAAGGCTGCAATATCACATCTGACCACCAGAGCACGCCACAGATCAATGTGTTTGAAAGCCATGTCCTCGTCTTACCTTACAAAACTAAGACCTGCAGCAGCTCTGTGGAATAAAGATCCCGATAAAGTAGGCCGTTTGTGCAACAAAGCGCATAAATTCATTGCAAAAAGAAGAAAAAAAAAAGAAAAAAAAAAGATTTCGGCTGAATCCTCAGTAGTTGAGACGCTAATCCCTGCCTCCTCATAAGTGGCTTCCAGTAAAATCTTCTCTAATAATGTAAAGCTGGGTTTAGTGTTGATCGTATTTATATTTATCCGGGCGCAAGATGACTTCTCCGCTGTGTCTAATTCAATACATAAACACTTAGCCGACATCTCAACAGGCCTCCTTGGCTCTGCAGTGTTAGTGAGGAGCACTCAGGGAGTTTTCAGCTCCCAGCAAGTGGAGGTTCTGTCCTAATTAAACACAGGCTGTTTAATTAAACATCACTGTTTTGATCTGTGCAGCTTTTGGATTGTTAAATGTGTCTAACTGCCATTTTAGATCGGTTCAGTTCATCATAACAGGATTCACCAGGTTGTGAGGCATTGCTGCAAGACCAATTTTTCACTTCATTTTGAAAACAATAAAGGCAAAAGAACAAATATCTTGCAGGCCAGGACACACTTGTAATATGCAAACCACTGAGTTGGGATGAATATGAATTTGTTAATAATAACTAAAACCTTGCAGAGGCTGCAAAGGGCTTCAGAATGGGAAAGAGCTTCTTCATCTTCCAGCACTACTTGGACCCAGAACAGGCAGCCAGAGATACAACAGCGGGGTTTATATCAAGGCATTGTCATTTATTACGGTAGTACACCAGTCCAAGTTTAGACGCTAACATAATTGGGAATTTGCAGTAATACTTAAACACTGCTGTTTACAGATGTTTTTCACCCAAACTGACTGAGCTAAAAATATTTAGTACTGAACAATTGTCATGATCTGGGCCTTTTGTTTGCTTTTTTTTTTTTTTGGGGGGGGGGGGGGGGGGGGCTGATTGACTTTTCTTCTCCATTCCATGCTCCACGTTTCTCTCAGCTGCTTCTTAGTCACCATTATCAGCTTCACCTGCCACTGACTAATTATCATCAAGTGATTTCACCTGGGACTTCGCCTAAATATATGAATGTCCACTAGGTCAGATAATCAGTAAATTCAGTGACATATCTTACCATCTGTATGCTGATGATATTCAACTTTATTGCTCATTTAAGGACACTGAATTTCATAAATTGTCTTCCTTAACTAACTGTCTGGCTAGTATTAAACAGTGGTTAAGTGACAACTTCTTGCTTCTAAATTCAGAGAAAACAGAAACACTAATTATCGCACCTGAATGTAAAATCCCTCAGATAAAGCAATATATTGCCGATTTAGGCTCGTCTGTTCAGCCGAGCCTCAGGAGCTTAGGTGTTGTGTTCGATACAGCAATGTCCTTGGAGAACCATTCCAAACAATTAGTTAGAAACTGTTATTTCCAATCCAACTAAGAAATATCTCCAAATTAAGACCATTGGTTTCAAAGGGTGAGTTGGAAATGATTATTCATGCTTTTATCTCCTCACGGTTGGACTATTGCAACAGTCTTTTTACATGCTTGAGCAAGAAGGAGCTAAACCGTCTTCAGGTTGTCCAGAACTCTGCTGCAAGGCTTTTAACTCACATAAACAAAAGAAATCACATTACCCCAGTATTAGCAGCTTTGCACTGGTTACCGGTCCAGTATAGAATCCAGTTCAAAATTCTTGTCCTTACTTTTAAAGCCCTGCATGGTCTAGCTCCTCCCTACATTTCTGAGCTGATACAGCTCCATACTCCGACCCGTAGTCTGAGGTCACTGGGCCAATCATTGTTAGAGTGTTTTTTGTATTTGTATTTTACTGTGAAGCACTTTGTGATTTTTATCTGAGAAAAGTGCTATATAAATAAATTTTACTTACTTACTTACTCTTTACCTGTGTGTTGGTGCCCAGATTTTGTTTGCGCAGCATGCCTAGTCTGTGTTCCTGTGCTTGCCCTGCCCGCACTAGTTCTTCATCTGGTGCTTACGTGCACTGTCAGCTTCATCGTTTTCCTGTGAGTAGAAGTGCTCCCTGTCCTTTCTGGGAACACGTTGGCTGCTTGCTCCAGTCATGACCTGGACTGCTCATGACTACGAACTCTGCCATACCCCTGGGACTGGTCTCACCTGGTGAGCCTGTCCCAAGTCATTATTTATCTGGTCATGATTCATCTGTCTCCGTCACCTTAACCCTAACCCTGGTCAGTCTGTCTCTGCCATCATCACCGGGTCAGCTCCCACCATTTACTTTCATCAGCCGTTGCATCCCTTATCTGTGTAGTCTACCACCACCTTCACATCTGCCAATAAACTTACAAAACATACATCTCTGTGTCGACTTAAATGTTGGGTTCCCTGCGTACGTTCATTACAACAATGGGCAAAAATTTTTTGTAACTTGTACAAAGCTGGTAGACATAAACCCAAGAGGTTTACACCCAGCTCACACCACACCCTTTATTTGTTTCAAAGAAATACAAAGTATTAATACCTTATCTTCTACTTTATAATTACACAGTACTAAAATCCCACTAAAATACATTGAAGCATTGTGGTTGTGATGTGACAAAATATGGAAAAGCGCAAGTCAGGGGTATAAATACCGCTGCAAAGCCCTGTAAAAGACGGTCATATAAGCCTTACTGTTCCCATTTAGGTGTATCGCCAAGAGAATAACAAACATTTCCTCCTCTGAAAAAAAAAAAAATCCCAGACACATCACAGCATGTCGGTGAACACGTTTTCTTTCCGTTTCTCCGGCCACCTGCACCCTGTTTCCTGTGGAGATAGGAGGTTTGCCTTCTCGAGCCAAGAGAGATTCCTTCATTAAGACACAAGGTAGACTCTGATAGTGCAGCTGATTCTGTGACTGGCTCAAGCAAAAAAAGGTGGCTTTGTCTGCCTATGTTCCACATGAGATATACCTAATGGAATATCAAGAAACTTTACTAGTCAATTGAGTATTTACGAATTATGAAACCATTACATTTTGGTATTGAATTACATTTTGTTCTTTGTTAAAAAAAAAGAGAATATCCTCCACCATATTTAGCTGGTTCTAGAAGTGGAACCTCTTTTTATTTAGAGAGATTGGGTCTGGTAAAAATGCTGGGGACAGGTGGAAACTTGAGCTATTTGTGTAAAAAGGGTGTTTCAGTCATCTGCTCACGGTTGTTGCTTTACTGGTTCATTTGATGTCATGTCGAAGGATTGTATGCATTTTGCTGTATCGCTGCAAACAGAATGCTTTGCATCCATCCTTTTCATCAGGAATTAAATCCTCAGTAAATGTCACTGTGCAACCTCCACTGGCAGATACAGTATATGCATGGGTCACAAGAGGGCCTGGCCCCTATAAGGTGTTCCACCAAATGCCTCTTGCATATTTTGTTTGAGCTCAAAGTTCATGGAACTTGGTTTTCCACAGCTCCGCCTTTCCTTTTACACAGACTGATCAAATATTCATTGATGCCTTGATTGCACTGTCAGGATCTCTTCTCTTCAAACTGAGAGGATTGGATCTTAAACTCAAGAGAACAAATAGCACTATTATCCATCTGGAACTATTTGTGACCTGTTGTAGGAAGGCAGATAAAGCTTCAATAACGCAAAGGGAACAAGATGAACCTTTATTAACCAAGTGTCCCATTACTGTTAGCTGTGTGGTGTTCAACAGGTGATATCTGATGCACTTCAATGTCTTGAGCCAATCCACATTGATTAGTTTTTTTTGCTAAAGGGTTCATAGTGGTCATATGCAGTAATTTTTACGGTTTGTGATGGTGTTTCTTTGGACGTTTTTTTGTTGAATTTATGAAAATTGGCAACAACAACATGTCTTGATCCATTGTCATTTAAATGTGAAACCCAGTGTTCCCTCTCTCTGCTACCCTATCCAGCTCATTTTGGCAGATCCTGAGGCATTCTCACACCACTGGGGAAGTACAGTACCACCAAAAGGTCGTGTGTCTGCCCTGGAGTCTGCACTCAGTGGGACATGCCCAGAAAAAAACTCCAAACGGTGACGCACTGGATCAGTTCCCCGGACCGTTTCCGTTTCTTTTCTGTGCTGAGGAGGAGCCGCTGTACTCTGAGCCTCCCCCAGATGACAGAGCCATTCACCCTATCTCTAAGGGTGAGGAAACTCATTTCATCTGCTTGTATCTGGGATATTGTTATCTTATCACGACTGTAAGCGACGGCTGGAAATAGGTCAACCAGTAAATTGAGAATCTCACTTTTTTTCACCACAACAAACCAGAGCAGAGTCTACATTCCTCTGCAAATGGGGAACCATCTCCTGTTCCATCTTGCATGAAGACGATGCCCAGACATCTGAACCTGAACTCTGAGCCGGAGAGAGCAGTCCAGCAGTTGAGAATCACGGTCTCTGACTTAGAAGAACTCACTCTCATGGTCATAGCCAGATACGCCATTCAAAACCACGTGGCTCTCCAACCAGAAACACTTTGCTACATAGCAACACCAGGCCCGTATTAAGACAATGTAGTGCCCCTGGGCACTATACCTCAAAGACCCCCCCCCCCCCCTTACCCGTGCTGTCCTCCGGTCAAAAACATCAGACATAATCAAGGGGATTTCTGTAATGGATTAATTTTCTGTAGCGTTAAAAAAGACGATACATTTGCACGTACTTGTGGACCAGCTCAACCATGACAGATTGGGGAGGGGGAGTGATAGATCATGTAGCCTAATCTTGATTTATTTATCATTTATTATTATTGTGACATCAGTGTTCACAAAACGAATAATGCATGGTCTTTCAACAATTTCAAGTAAATAATATAACAATTTATGAAAAATTTATTTTTAAAGCATGTGTCATGTGGTGCCCCCCCATGGTTGGTGCTGCTGGGCACTGGCCCACTGGCCCTTATGGATAATCCGGCCCTGAGCAACACCTTACTATCTTCATCTCAAACATCAAACAAAATAAGACGACTGCAAGGAAGCATCGACATAATCCACAACAAAACTACCAGAAAAACCACAAACAAGTAAAAAAAAATGTATATAAGAGATTGTGAATTTGATAGACAATATTTTGTACTTGCTAACTGATTGAAAAAGCCTTTCCATTGAATAAAACTTGGCTCTTTAATCCTGCCGTGCTTTTAAACACGACTGCTTTATTTATTGTTCAGCGCTGTTAGGTGACTTTTTGTCGGGATTTTGGCACTACATGTACATAAAGTACAAATTAGTGAATATATAAAAATGTATTCATAAATTAGAAATATGCATAGCTAAAACAAATAATGATACAAATCATTATGTAGAAGTGTTCCAATTTAAGATCACTTCACCTAGATCAGCTCAAGAGATGTTTTGTGTTTAATTTTGGGATCAAATAGTTATTTCATGATGTCAGTGGTTATGTATAAAAACCCTTTAAAAGGAGATTAGTGGGGAATATAAGAGAGGGTGCAGTTATGTGGATAAGCGTCTTTTGCCATGTTTATTCTTTCAGTTTGTTTCCATCCAAAGATCTTCAACAGACTGTTGATATGTTTTGATGAAAGTGAGCACTGTTTGCTGGCAACAATTCAACTGTTTTTTTTTATTGGATTATGAGGCAATGTTTCTATGATATTTTGTTTTATTTTAACATCTTTTCTAACCCGACGAAGGGCCAGTGAGGCCTCTGCTGATCGGCAGGAAACATGCTTCAGTGTTAAGGTTGGAGAAAGTAACAAACTATTTAAGTGACTTTTGTTTGGGGTTTAAACTATTTTATTTGTTGAAGGAAAAGAAAGTTAAGAAGTTTCTGAATTGTCAAGATTTGCAGAAATAATTAAACTCCTTTAGGAAGCAATTATTATTTCAAAATAAAAGCCCACATTTCAAACCTGCTACAGTAATGTCTGCGGTTTGAATCAGTTCGGGGCAATTCTTAAAGCACCAGTGTGTAAGATTTTCACACTAAATGAATTACAAAACTTGCGCATAATAACTACCACAGAAGCCGCGGTGTATCATAAATATAACGATGTAAACAGGTCCTCCACGTATTAACCACTGCTAATAGCTACGGTCATTGTGTAAAATGGTTTTCGGTACTGTTGCCAAGTCTGCTTGTCTTCAGATACGCAAGTTTGTCACCTTTCGGCTACTGAAATCAGAAATAGCGATGCAACATGGCGCCTCCCAGTAGGCGCACCAGGCCGGTGTAGGTACTGGCACCTATGTATTTATAACCTACTAATTCTAAGCTATGAGAACACTTTCAATTTTGATGTAATGTTATTAGACTTTGCAAGGCTGTGTATTTACAAAAGCAATACTTGATTTTTGCTAATTAAAAGCCAAATTAGTTACAAACTGTCCCATCAAAGATAAACCAACTTCCTGTCGGGCCTTTATTTTGAAACGCACAAACGGAAGCTGCAGCACCTGTTGAGGCTCACTTGACACTGGTCCCCTACTTTTTTTTTTTTTTAAGCTGCTGGGACTCTGGAGCAGGATGGTTTCCAGGAGTCACATGGACTCAACTCTTAACTGGAAGCCAGCTCGTTGTCGCTCCTCAGCCACGCACCCTGCGGACGTTTCTTCCTTCCGGTTTGGAGACGTTTGTCACTTTTCTCTCTGATCCCGACATCTTTCCGGGACTTCTTGAGGACTTCTGACACCGGTTGCTGCTCCTCCGTCAGTTCGGATCATGCTGCCACAACTTTCCTCCGCCGCATCTGAGCTCAGCTCGGTGTGATGTGAAGCCGAGACCCCGCTGAAGGAGACATATCGGCTGCATTTGCATCCACCAGTCCCCCTCTCCCCCCCGCAGGATGACCGAGGAGAGCAGGAGCGAGCACAGAGGGGAAAGCGGCAAGGACCTGGAGAAGCAGCTCCGCCTGAGAGTTTGCGTCCTAAATGAACTTCTGAAGACCGAACGGGATTATGTCGGGACGCTGGACTTTCTCTCGGTGAGTGATGTGTAAGAGTTTTGAAGACAAGAAAAAGACCAGGCTGACTTTTGCTACATTTCTTACAATTATCCCATCATAAATAAATAAATAAATAACTATGCATGGTACCAACCCACTAAAACTCCTTCAGGGGTGTCCTGTGTCCCTGCATGCTGCTGTGTTGTATTCAGGTTGTCCTGCAGGCGTTTTGATGAAGATCTCCCTTTTTTTTTTTTTTTTCTTAAAACAAACTGTGAAATTGGTAAAGTAGCTGCACAGCCACAGAGCAGGGCTTTCATCTTCTTCTGGGCCTGACCTTGGGATGTTTTGAGGCTTATAGTGTGGAGGCCGGGTCAAAAGTCACAGCAGATAATGGTGTAACACAGGCAGCAGGGTGACATTCGGTGCTTCGCACAAGTATGCATGCCCACAAAACTTCTGTGTGTCCGTTCTGTTGGGATTTTTACAAGATTGATCAACAACAAATTTGTGTTTTCAAAACATTTTTCCAAATAACAATCTGAGAACCCTTTTTACCCCAAACTTCCTAAATAAAATCGCCTGCATCTAGTTGCCTTCAGAAGCCGCCTAAGGCAGTCACTGGTTTGCCCTCAGCCATGTGAAACGTGGTGGCAGCATCATACTGTGGGGAAATTGGATGGATTCAAATACGGGGGGCAGTCTGTTCTTGCAAAACACTTCAAACTGGGCCAGCGGTTCGTTTTCCAGTACAACAAAGACCCCAAACAAAAAGCCAGAGCTGCAATGAGATGGTTTAGCTCAAAGCAGATACTTGTATCAGAATGGCCTAGTCAAAGTCTCGCCCTAAATCCCAGAGCTAAAAATCAACGTCCGGACACTGAGCTATTTTGCAAAGAAGAAAGTGCAAACGTTTCACTTTCTAGATGTGCAAACCTGGCGGGGGCCTAAATCGACAGACTGGGACTGCACTGTGGGGTGGTTCTGCAAGGTATCTGCAAAGAAGCCTGAGTAGAAAGGTACAACGCTCACCAAACATTTCACGTTTTCTCTCCACTTCACAATTTGGCAGGGCCACTAAAATACATAAATGCTACTTATGTATTGTAAGTATACATTTTACTTGCACCTTTCAGATGACCACATTACCAGCTCAAGAACCAGTTTCTATTTAAATACTAAACAGAAAATACTGCAATAATATCAGAAACGCGCCCACCATTAGCCAGCAGGCCTAAATAAAGACGTCTGCATCTCACCACGGTGCGAATGTCTCAAACCAGGGGCACTAATTCCTGTCTCGTGCACGATTACAGCAGCATCCTATGATCGCACCCCTTTTGCAACACGGGAGAAAGCATTTCCCGTCTCCTACCCGTATGGTGCAAGCGCTGCAAGAGACAGGTGGAGCCGGATGAAAACCATTAGCACGAGCTTGGAGAACACCTGGCGTGCCGCCGTGTCGCTTCAGACTCGCCCTGTCCTTTTTTTTTTTAATGGCGTTTCATCTAAGTCAGGTGGGTAGGAAACGTTTGAAAGCGGAGCGCTTGGCGTCCGGCGCGCATATCTGCGTCGAATCCGCCGCCACCACCGTCCAGATGTTTCCACTTGGAACGAGGGAGAACAAGAGAGAGAACGGAGCTCTGTCTGGCATCAGCAACAGATAGGGGTTTGTTGGGAATGCAGCCGCCCCCTCCTTTGCCCCCCCTCCCCCCCGTTGTGCTGTGCCAGGGATTCGTTTCAGAGGTGACGGATCCCTGTAAGGCCTTTGGGTTCTGGTCGGGAATGTTTGGACAGAAGCCTCAGATTAACACGACTGGAGCTGGTTTCATTGTATTTTATCGGATGGTGTTGGATGAAGTCAGATCGCGAGAGATAAAGAGCGGAGATCCCGGCGAGCATTGTGGAAGACACTAAGGATGATCAAAGACGAGGCCTACTGCGGTGAGGGGTCACATGCCAGACTTTAATCTGATCGGGGGAGCAACAATCCCCCCCTGCTTCCCAAACACGAGCCAGTTAGGAGCCACACAATTCCCTGTGTGTCTACAGGTCAGAGGAGGTGTCCTATAGGCCAGGAGGTTCTGAGTACCGGCCGGGACAGCGGCAGGCTGAATCATTTCTGGAGGGGGTGAAAGGGAAAAGCCGATCGGTGAGCAGAGAGTGCCGGGGGGGGGGGGGTTGCGTGGGGTGGTAGCGGCTGGGCTTCTTGTAAGCCGTATTTCCTGGAGGAGGAATTCCTCCGAGGTTGGAAAATTGCTGCAGAACAATGAGGCTCCGGTCCGTTGGCAAAGTCGAAGTGAGGTGCACAGATTGCCTCTGCTGATCCACGGGACCAAAACACAATGCCTGCCCTAAAAGCACATGCTCTTTGCACTCAGGTTAGAGGGATTTTTGTCCCGGGAAAGCCTGAGCCCCCAGTGTACGATGCTCGCTCTCTTTTGGGAATATATGCAGATTGCATCTTCATGGTGTCGGATTCCCGGAGGCCTAATTTTGACTTTTTACTTGGAAATTTCTTGGAATACTCCCCCCCCCCACCCCCCCCCAACCCCTAACACACACACATGTTTTAAATCCACTAAGCTTCCAGAATAATCTAAGAGCAGAAGGATGCTTCCAGGGAAACGCTCGGATACACGTATCTCTCACATAACGAGCAATTATAGCTCGGGATGGTGGGTGGAGGTGGACACCGGTGTTTATGTTGGTCGAGCTGATAAAACGACAGCGAGTGGCTCGATAGGATAAACACATCTGGACGCAGCGAGTAGAGATGCTGTGATAATTGGTTTCGTACACAGTTTTTAAAAAGGTTGGAATAGTCTTTAACTTGATTTAAGGACTTTCAAAGGTTCAGAGTATGGAAATGCAAACGACATCGGAAAAATGTTTGTGTTTACAATTTATTCTCTGTTCCAAGTAGTAAAATGCCCCCTCCATCCATCCATCCATCCATCCATCCATCCTGTTTTAGCTTTTCTGTACTTTCTCTCAGACTGCAATTCAGTGAGAGACACGAAAGGCAATTTCCGTGCCTTTTCATGTTCTGGTTATGGAGAAGTTAATTTATTCCTTAGAGCTTGGTAATGGATTAATTGGGCCCTCTGCTGTGCTGCTGCTTTAACGAAAGCGTGTGTAAAGTGACTGCAATGCTTTTAAAGTAGTTCTAATCCCTTACATCCACCGAAAATAAACATATTTGTTTAAAGACAACTTGGCCGTTCTTATAACACAAATTACATTACAAGGTGTAAAATATAAATGTGTGTTTAGACCTTTTAGACGGAGTCCCAATTAGCTGATTCTGTATGGCTATTTTGTATTTTATGCTTATGATGGCTTGGTCAACAAGCAAGTCACTATTTTGTTTTTACCAGTGTTTTGTCTGCTGAAAGGGCAGCAGGAAGTTCACGAAAATCAGGGTCTAATGAGGAAAACCGAGAAAGAGCCTTTACTGGCTCCAGAGATCCAGGTAGTTCACTAAATCATGTGTGTGTGTGTGTGTGTGTTTGCATTTGGATGCGCCGCTTCTCTTCCTCTCTGTCTCACAGGACTTTGGGTCTGTTAGCTTCCTGGATAGAGTAGTAACTTTAGCAGAAGCCAGTGGGCCAAGAGGCTTATTCTTTTGCTTGTAACGTGATCCAGACAGGGGTTAGGTCAAGGTTGAAGGGGGGGGGGGGGGGCAAAGATGTTGATATCCCTCTGGATGGGCTGACGATGATGCTAAAGGTCACAGCTTCTTGTTTCCATCTTCTTTTCCTGCCTGTTGATCTTGAGATGGTGGTACTTCCTTCCCTTTCCTGCATAACAGAAGCGAGGACAGAGGGTCATGTTTGTCGGCCTCTGCTTTGATAAAAACGAAGACAGAAACCCGATTTGTGAAAACAGGGGAATAAAACCAACGATTTAAGACGTTCACTGTATTTATTTTTCTGCAGGGAAGATTGTATTTTCAGGTTTTCTTATGGGATTAGAACATTTGTACTTATAATTAATCTATGTCCATTTTTTTCTGTGTATGGTATTATGTTATCCAAACTTGTATTCTGGAGGGCAGGGCAGCTTTTAGTGGTTTGTTGAGTGGCTGCGGGGAGTTTGATTGTTCAGCTTCTTGTGTTTTATGGATCCGTTGAAGACTTGATTTTGTTCCTCAAGGCATTTCGTGGGAGGTCCTGTGGGAAGCTTCTAAAGACTAGGATCCTTGTATAACCAAAGGAAGAGCTGCGTCCACATTCTCCAATCCAATCTTATTTCTATAGCATTTTAAACAACCGACACGTGCTATACAGTTGAGAGTTAAACATAAAAATCTGGTACATTAAAACACAAAATGCACACATTTAACAGCCCTGTGTTAAAACCATATAGAACAACATAAAAATCAACTAAAAACAGCTAATGCAACAATGACCTTAAACCAATGTCAACAGGGTGTCACATGCCGGGGTAAAAAGATGGGTTTTCAGGAAACATTTAAAAACAGACCCAGAAGACACCTGTCCAATTCCCAAAGGCAGATCATTAAAAAATTTGGGAGCTGGACCCGCACAAGTACAATCTCCTCTACGTTTACGCTCAGTGCTAGGACGTGGTGAGGAGCAGTACCGTGACACAAAGGCGAGCTTCTCCCCAGTGTTGGTTGGACAATGTCAGAGCTGCCCCTTGTCACGGGTCCTGTTTGTGGTGTTCAAGGACAGAACGTCAAGGCATAGTTGTGGAGAGGAGGGTGTCTGGTTCAGGAACCTCTGGGTCTCATGCTTGGTTTTGGCAGATGATGTGGTTTTGTTGCTGTCTTCAAACTGGATCCTTTAACTTGCCCTGGAGCGGTTTGGTAAAGCTCCTAATTTACCCGTCAGTCTTTATTAAAGCTTTAATCCTTGGTCATGAGATATGGATCAAAGCCAAAAGAACAGGATGCTGAACGCAAGCGTTTTCTCTTAGTGGGACTTCAGTCAACCTTAGAGATGTGGTAAGAACAGAGGTAAGAAGCTGTTCCTCTGCATCAAAAGGAGTCGGTTGAAGTGGTTCCAGCATCGGATGATGAGGCCTCCTGAGAGTCTCCCTTTGGAGGTTTTCCCGGGACCCTGAATTTATTGGAAGGACTATAAGTATCCCTTCTGCTCTGGGGACACCTTGGAAAAGTCTAGAAAAAGTTGGAGAGCTT
The DNA here is from genome assembly GCF_011125445.2 of Fundulus heteroclitus. Classification (NCBI taxonomy): domain Eukaryota; kingdom Metazoa; phylum Chordata; class Actinopteri; order Cyprinodontiformes; family Fundulidae; genus Fundulus; species Fundulus heteroclitus. The sequence goes on from NC_046381.1 coordinate 15,874,217, forward strand.
TAATGGGACAAGGAATATCTGTTTTTCCGCTTGCTTCGACCCCCAATAAATCATTTGATAGGATGGACCGCGAAGGATACTTTGGACACACCCTTCAAATCTGAGGAAAAGAAGGCCGCATTTGATTCAGTTGTGCAGTTATTGTCCTTTTTATAATTGCTTATCTTTAGTTTACCAGTGTGTGCTTCCGTTTGATTGTCAATTGGATGTTCATGCAAATGAATTGTACAACCGAGGGATAAATAAAGTATTATTCAACACTAAAAATGGATCAACTAGATTAAGAAATGATGGGGCGTTGTTTTGTTGCATCACTATTTCGTAGCCGACTGAGACGTCAGCTGATTAACATTTTCCTGCATCACTTGGAGGGCTGAAACGATTACTCGAATAATTCGAGTACCTCGATGACTAAAATTCCTCGAGGCAAATCATCTGCCTCAAGCCTTCATTAAATTATTTTCAACCATTCAGCGAACCTTGTTCTGGCCAGATAATTGCTAACGATAGCCTATGCCGTTGACACATGGTTGCCAAGTGCTACTATCAGCTCTGAAGCGAGATGCCGAGGGGCCAAAGGAAGTGCAGAGAAGGAGACAAAAAGTGTCAAAAGTGTGGGATCATTTAAAACTACAGTATGTAGAAAAGAAAACAGCACATGCACTGCAAAATGAAATTGTCCTTGATGCTGCAGCACTTTAGCAGGAAACATCCGCTGCATGCGTCAAGCTCTTCCCTAGCTGCCAACAGGTGATGTTCATTTTTCCTTTCCCGTTAAGTCAGAATCTGGGATGTTATAGATACAAGGGGATACATTTCGGCTAACGTTCATGCAGATCAAGAAGGGTATTTTGTGACAAGTTGTCATAAAACAAGGAAGAAGAAAAAAACATAACAGCCATGCAGCACTTAATTGCAAGTGTCAGATATAAATGAAGATAAAAGGTCTGTATTCAAATGTCTGAACTCAAACTTATTTTTTTACCCAGTTACTAACATTATGAAAGATCAGATTCAGTTGTCTAGTTTGTGAAAATAATATACACCACTTATATATTTTTTTTGTAATGATAAAAATATTCAATGAGAGAGGGCTTGTACTTAATGCAACCTCAAACCTCGTACACACATACAAATAAAAGCAGTTGGAGCTTAAAATGCATTACCTAAATATAGTAGTTTTTACTTTAACTGCAGGAGGGTCATCAGAAGGAGAAAAACTACCCCTTCACAATATTGAATAAATGTAAAGTTGCCAGTTTTATGCACTTTAAATTTTTATAGACGTTGGTCTCAATTGCCCTGCCTTCACAACAAAGTCTCACCTCAAATGTTATTTTCCTCCCCTGCATAAAAACGCAAGTGTGGAGGGACAAAGTTTGAATTTTGAATCCTCTCAAAAGACAAACAAACCCATAAACAATTTCAGACGTCTCCCCAGCTTTCTTTGCATGTTGGCGTTTATTGTTATTGCTGAAGCAGCAGTGCACACATCATTGTCCGTCCATAGTTTTGGAAACTGAGGAGTGCCTATCGCCCTTTCTCCTAATATAGCACGTCCTATTGTAGGCCTGCATATGAAGGTAGAGCTGCATGATTTTTCACCGCAAGGCTGAATCCTGACCTCCTTTCACAGTCCGAGCTAAATGAAAGCCAGCAGCTTAATGATATTCCAGGTGTTGGGAGCAGAGGTGAAAGGGAACCAAGGTGAGATGCGTTGTTTTTCTCTCCTTAAATCTTTTTTTTTTTTAATTAGATTTGCTCCATGAACCCAGTCATCCTCTTTCTTGTCTGTCCCCCATGTGAGGCCTCTGAACTCAATAAGGTGACACACTTGCGTTTTAATTTCACAGTCTCCACGTTAAGTAGCCCACGTATTACGATATTAGCCTGTTATTCCCAAAATTATTATTTTTTTTTTTAGTAGTCAGCCTTTTGTTCTCAGCTGGCCGACTAGAGGATACATTTTACTGTGCAGGTTTGCAAAAAAAATGTAATTAGCACCATATTTTAAGAGCAAATTTGTCTGTTAGGAACCTGGCAGCGATGGAGTCCTCTCCTACAGAGAGTTTTGGACCGGGCTTGTGTCCCAGAATTGTTGAAATAATGAATATTCTCTCCTTTGAGAGATGCTGAGATGGGAGATTTAACGAGTATTTTATTATTATTTTTTTTATGTAATTACTCCAGTAGTGGGCTTGCCTACTCTTCTGTAAAAGTGATAGATCGCTGGAATAGAACGGTTGGGTTGCACTCTTTGATGTGTGCAAAATCTGTTCTTTATTTCTGCATCTCTCTCCTGAGGGACTTTACCGTGGATCGAGTGCTTGGGGTTTTCTTCCCCACAGATGCCAGTTTTGAAGCAGGATTTCCTTCCTTCCTGGACCTCCCCGTCTTTACATTGTGCTACATGCTTCCTGCTTAAAAGCACACATGCGCAACTCGTAACCCCCGCTCTTTACAGCCGATCTCTCTTTCCAATTTTTTTTTATTTTTTTTTATGGACAGCAAGTATAAACCAGTAAAGCTCTGTTGTTGTTTCTTCTTTTTTTTTTTTTCCTAATAAGGCTTCAGTAAGATCACTGCTGAACCCCCCCCTGAGTTTCTGTGGCTCTGAACGTAAAGGTGCTGCCGTCTTTATGCCCCGGGGAGAAGGCGGCATTTGATTTAGCCTGTGGCAGGTGCCTGGTCACATGATATAAAACAGTGGAAGCAAACACTTGTCAGGATGTTCATGAACTCTGAAGGGTGTGTGTGTGTGTGTGTGTGTGTGTGTGTGTGGGGGGGGGGGGTCATCCTCACAAGGGACTGTTTGTTTTCCACACTTGTGTTAAAGACATCCGCACTTTTGCTCAGATCTTTGTGCAGAGATTGTGCTCTTGAGCATTACCAGTTCTACGGCCGAGAAAAATAGATTGTCTAAGAATGACCAAAATAGTTGTACTGTGCCTTGCAGATGTACTCATCGCCTTTGAACTTTTCCACATTTTGTCACGTTATACCCATAAACTTCAATGTCAACTTTTTTTTTTTTACTTCATTGTCTCAAAGTGTGACAATAGGCAGTTTACAGACAACCAAAAAGATAAAAAGGTATTGAGATTGGGTTCAATAAACATGTATGCGACCAAACAAGAAAATTATGCAATGTTAAAACAAATATTTTTGCAAATGAAAACCTGAAAATAATAGCCGACACCTGTATTGAGCTCCCTTTCCTCTGTTACCCTTAAATAAAACCCATTTCATTGTCCGGCTATAAGGGGTTTCTTCTCCCCAGTTTACCACCTTTTGATTCCTCTAACAGGTTTTCTTCCAAGACTGCGCTGTGTTTAGCTCCATCCATCCTCCCATTAATCATATCCAGCTTCCCTGTCTCTGTTGAATAAGAGCGTTCCCCCAGCATGGTGCTGCTATCACTCTCCATCGCAAGTTTTAGGGATTTCAACATATCTTGGGTTTCGCAGATGTAAAATAGAGCCCCCCAGTTCTCCATGCTCCTGACTGACTGGATAGGATTTAATGTTAAAGCAGGTTTTCTCTAATAGGAAATCTCAGATTATAATAGAACAATTTAAGAGGGCTATTACTATTGGGAAAAATAACAATTTCTCTATGTCAAGTGCCTTGTTGAAAATGATTTATAGCCCTGTCAGTTAACTAAAGAAAACCATTTGTTGGCATCACAGCAGTCAAGCCCTTTTAGTAATTGTTGACCTGCATTTTGCACGTTTCCATTGGTGCTTGTGATGCTTTATCTTTACACAGACCTCCAGTTCTCTCATGTAGAAAGGCCTCGCTTGCCATCACCCTGACCTTTTAGCTCTGGATTCGGTCATGATCCACAGGTCTTTGTGTTCTTGTTCTTATTTTAACTCCATGTTTCGTGTCTTCTCAGTCTTTTTTCCTCCAGCTGTTTGGCATTCTGTTGATTTATTGCTGGTCTGATTTTCATCCAGTGGATTATTTCCCTGTTGCATTTAAGTTTCCTTGTTTTCGGCATTCAATCACATCAGCTCACCGTGGCTCTGCCTTGTCGCTGCCGCACTTTGGGTCCGCATCAACAACACTTCTAGTCAGGGGCTCTGACTTTTCCCTTCCAAAACCGTAATACATTTTACTGTCAGGCAGTGGAAACACGTTGGTTGAATTAACAGATTGGTTTAAACCTTTAAACCTTTCCCAGGAGTATGAATCACTCTGAGCTTTACTGTAGCTCTGTGTGCAGCCTTCCTGTCAGAGTTCAGCCAGCTCCGTCTAGTCCGACATGACGGGGCGCTCACTCTAAATGATCTAATTATCTTGGTGAACGGGACTTACTTTGGAGGTTTAAAGACTCAGATAAGTGTCTCTCCTTCTTTCTGTCTACAGACATTTCTATGTTTTTTTTTCCTTGTCTGTAATTTTATCGGGCGATTAAAATTGAATTTCCAGGTTTTGGATGAAACTTTCATTATCACGTTACCTCATGTTCCCCCTGGCTTCGTCTGCTGGTGGACGAATACACGATGAACACGCTCCTGCCAGGGTTGGGTTTTGTGCAAGGACAGGAAGTGGAGGGGAGAAGCTGGCAGTGGTCCTTCCCTGACGGTGTCCAGTTCAGTCTCTGCCCGTTTTTGTTCCTACTTGCCAGGCCTGCTGCTCTGGATGGCAGAGGGCCCTTTATGCAGATGGCCTGGAAGCTTTAAAATCAGATGAACAGTAGCAGCGTGTCAGACAGCGTTGACTGGGAGAGCGCCATGGATTAGCGAACTGACAGTTTTGCTCAGTCATCTTGTAGATCAATAAAGGTTGATTTGCTTGGTTACACATTGAGATTGGAAGCTGGGTCCCTGAGGACCGTCTCTCATCTGCTACGATGGTTCCATCTCTAATCAGGTTTCACAATTCAGAAGGCTCTTCCTAACTTGTGAGAGATTTCTCGCTCTCCTAGTTAAATTATCTTCATAATCTGGATCTTGAAATCTGAAAAAGTTTTAAATGAAATTTTGTGTTTTGTATGGGGAAAAAAAAGGCTTGGTTTCGTTCCTCCTTATTGGTACTTGATAAAAAACTGAATTTCTGTCAAAGAAAGACGGATTTATATTTAAAGTATGTACGTTGTCTTTAATTTTGCAGCTTTCTAGTTTCAGTTTTTGATAAACCCATAGAAACCACATAACCCTATTCAGAAATTTAAACCCTCTTTTTCTAATATTATTATTTTTATTACATTTAACCAAAGATTTAAAGCATTGAAATCCCTATTTTGGGTTTTTACAAACAAAAATGAGGTATCAACGTTCACAAACAGTGCTTCAAACTGCCTGTGGGATAATCCACTCCAGATTTGACAAATATAAGTGCTAAAGAATAAAAAAAAAACACACCTCTAATTTAAGTTAACTCGAGTCCCTAAAGAAGCAATGAGCTACCGTATTACTGAACTAAAATTCACCTTCAGCATTGTTTTTTTTTTTTAAACTACGGTAATATTTTTATTAAATCACCAGGATGTTAATAAAACACTGGGGCAAAATTTGGAAATCACTGTTCGGAAAAGTATTGAATTTTAAAAAGACAATTCAATTATGTTTGTTTTACTTGAGTCTGCAAACTGCTAAGTAATGAGGCACTTTTCTTTTTTTTTTTATCAGAACAATCGACAAAATCATCAAAGAAAATCCTTTTCTAAGTTTCTTTTTCCACATCATTTCAAAAACTGCTTTGTGCGAGAATATTAATTTCTCTCACAAAGCAAATTGCTGTTAATTTAGATTGTTCCCATTGAAAAGCAGACGTAGAGTTTGGATAATTTGCTCTCATGACTAACGAGATGGTGTTGGTTAAAACCAGCAGGGGATGAAATTAATGCAATAAACCACTTCTCTGCTTTCGGAAGCCTCCTTTGTCTCTGCTAAGGATGTTTTCCTAGCCAGAATTTGGCTCCTGTGTGTGTTACTGTGGAGATGATTTAACCCTGTATGTTTAACCCTGGGTTGAAAAACTATTTTCGATGCAGGACATGAAACATGTGCTTCTTACCTAAATGTTATCTTAGAAAAGCCAAGACTCCTAAGTTACTGTTTCCCCCCATCTTTCATCTACTTTTCCATCTCTGCCGTCACATTTTATCCAAAGCACACTCCGTGACTAAAGTGCTTTGAGAGCTTGTTGCCTGAGGGTGCTGAACTGCTTGCTCACCTGTTACCTGATGTCTTTTATCACAACCTTTTACGCTGCACTTCTAGGAGCAAGATAGATGGTAGGAAAAACACATAGATGCTCAGCACTCGCAGACTTGAGGTAATGAGCTCAACTTAGGGATTTGTCCTATAGAGGCTTTTTGTGTCTGGCTCCAGCTTTGAACTTCAATTTTTTTCCAACACTTTGCTAGCAAGGAATATTTAATGGTGTTATGTCACAGATTAGTTTTAGATAAAAGAGACCTTTTCAGCTTCTGAAAGAAAACCTGTTCATGAACGTTAGTATAACAGGTGAGTCAGTTACACATAATGACAACAAAAACCTAACAAAATAAAGAAATATGTTGTTTTTTATTTATTTCCACATCCATGCTTTATTTGTTGTGACACCTATAGTGTAAATGCGCATTTACACTCATGATTTTTCTTCCCCCATTTAGTTGGATTTGTGATGATTTGACCCACATTTTCAGCCGTATGGCCATTCATAAGATTTGCGATTACATAAGCGCCTGAATGATCATTGTGAATCGTTATTAACATTCCTGTCAGCCGCAGAGCTGCTAAATCTGAAGTACAGACTATTGAGAGCGGGAGGGGAGGGGGGGGGGGGGCGACATCAGAGCATCATTAGCATATAAAACTGCTGACAACTCTATAACGAAGAAGTGTTGCCATTTTGCTGTGATTGATCATTAATCATCCATCTATTGAGGTGATGTTAAAGCCTGTGGACGTGAAACAGCAGCTACACTAAACTGTTCACTCGTAGGCCCGTGATTATGTTGTACAATGACGGTGATTTGGGAAATCAGGATTATTTCCCAAATGAACATTGTAGGAATTGCACCGGTTTTAAGAATTTACCTCCTGGACAATCCACCTTTGTACAAGCCGAGCAGTCATCAGTGAAACCAGTTCACAACAAATATCATATACTTTGCAAAGTATTTTCTCTCTCTAAGGAGACCCAGCAGATTGCATCAAATCAATGACGAGCAGCATTCACTGCTCCTGGATGAGCTTGCAGCGACAGTGGACAGTTGCTGGCGTTGAGGGATTGCTGACTTTGCAGCAATTCCTCACACTGAGCATGCATGTACCGACAGTGGAGAGGAAAACTCCAGCAGTTTGCCTCAGCCTCCAGCAGAACCACAAACAAATACAAGCTAGTGTGCTCCCAAAGATAAAATCTTACCATTTCATCATACAAATATGCAACAGAGACGTGTGTAGTATTTTATAGATCTCTCAATCTATATATCAATAGTTTTATTGTACAGAAATTACAAAGAACAAAGCCAGTTCTAAATCAAATCCGCATGAGCCAAAGTGTCATGAATCCAATTTTATTAACTTCAAGCGTTAACATACTTAAAAAATAAGATTAAAAAAGATCAGATACGTATCGGATCTTTAAAAACATAAAGAACTAATAAGTCCGATTTAAAATTTCAATATGCTTATTACTGTTAAGGTCTCCTCCGGTAAAATATATTTCATCTCAGTATTAAGTCTGGCCTTGACAAACAAACCCATGCCACTGTAGCAATATTGTCCTATCCAGGATTCACATCAAATGTGAATGGGTCAGTTTATATCTATTTTGATGCAAATGAGTGTCTTTGAATAGTTATTTTTTTTTTAGTATTGAATATATTGAAGTATTGATTATTTTGACAAACCCAGTGGTGAAAGATGTACAAGTGCTTAATATGACTTTATAAATTTTGCATAGTTCATCAGACACACTTAGTCCTCCTACCATAAATAGATGTTTAAGTTTAGTATTTTGTTTAATTCATATTCATTTGACATGAACTGGAGGACGTGGTAGATTTCTTTCTTTCATTGTGAGTGGTTCTCCTGGATGTGTGGGTGCGTCATACCCTTCTGCCTTTCCTCTGCCTGTTTTCCTCTTGTTGTACAAAGACTCTATCCTCTGTGACACACTGAAATGCTCTGGCTTGGCTAACAAACACTAAGCAATTTGTTTAGAAGTGTTGGAATTTCCATCATTATCGTTCTGTGATGTCATCTCTGGTTTACTTACTTGAGGAAGCAAGTCTTCTTTGTTTTTGCCAGACTCAGTTGCCGTGATTCATCTGTATCATTGGAATAAATGGCATCATTTGCAAAAGGGAGGGGCTATACTTCCGCCGATTATATCTAGGTGAAGAGATGCCAGCAAAGGATGTTACATGATATCCATTTGTAAACGTATCCTAAACCAGGCTTACCTACAAGCTTTGTGGTTTGATTTTTTTCCCCTCCTATTTAGTCACTCGCCATGAATTTTCTTTATCTGCACAGGTTTATATGGGTTTCCCATATTTATATGCCTGTATTAAAAATTCTGCATAGAGGGAATTTTGCATTATACAGGCCTTGTGTTTTAAACGTATTTAAATTAGATCGAAGACAGTGTTTGATTCCCTCTGATTATAGCTTACTAGATACAGTAAATGCTACACCCGCTCAGCCCACTACTGTTAGCTTTTAGTTAGCGAAAGGGGGAATACTGCTAAACCTTTTCGCTTCTTTAAAGACAACCTAGGGCCTTAAAATTTTGCCGTTCATGGCCTTGCTACTACAGAAGCCCACGCTAGCACTCTTCTTTGGCTAAGTTAAACAAGTATCAGTAATAAGAAATAAAATGTAGCATGTCCTATCGACAAAATGAAGAGCATTGGCGACAAGCTACGATAGTTAGCATGACTGTCAGTAAAATAAACAGTCTAGCATTGATGCGTTCTTAAGCAGCTACTATCTTTGGGCTTATTTCCCATTTTTTGGAGGGTTTTTTGGTTTGTTTAGCAGCCTTTCCCGAACTTTAATGTTTTTTTTTTTACTGGTCTCATGCTTGAATAATCCATGATTCTTTTGTTAAGGCATAAAAGGAAGATGCTCAAACATCCTAACTGATATTTAACAGAGCGACTGTCAACAACCTCACCTGTGTTCAAACTGAAAAGGATCATAATCAAACAGTAATACAATGAAACCACGGGTCTTGCTCAAAGTTGTCTCATGCTAATCCATTCCTAATTGTAAATGCAAAAGTTCAGGGTATTATAATGTTTTTCAGAATAGACCATTCTAGCATGAAGCAGCAGTTATTTCTTTGTTGCCCGCAGCATGTGGGCCGTGTGGATTAATGACATGTAGGGCTGCATGCAGTTATTGGCCTAATGTATTCATCAAACCCATCTGTTCTGTGGACTAATGAAAACTTTAATGAGGTTTTAATGTGTAGCCACCTTCTCAGCTTTCATAGTGACAATTCAGGTAATTATGGTCAGGGCGTTGGGGATAAGACTTTCTTTTTTTTTTTAGATTTTTTTTTTCCTGAAGTTGTCAGTGGAAAGCACAGCTTCATATTCAGTTTTTCTCCTGAACAAGCAGTTGAATGTTAAAAAAAAGGCAATTTAAGCAAGGGTATTATCTATAAACTCTTATTTTAACAAGTTGTAAGCTATGGATTTAGTTTTTCAACCTATACAAAATTTGTTTTAGTTGAATGGGGAAAATAACTGAAGCGTCATTGATATGTGTATTCAGACGTAAATGATCAAATGTGCAAACATATCTGCTAATGACACTTAAGTTTGCTTTTGCCTCAGTGCTACATTAAAAGGCTATTTAACAGTATTTATTAAATTAAAATAGTAGTTAATATTATCTTGTTTAAAGTCTAAAATACTTACAGTATTCAAAGGTCAACTGGCTAATTCAGCACCAAACAGATTAATTAAAGTAGTTTCGATAAATAAAACCTTAATTCTGTTTATGAATAGAATACACAGTGTTTTCAATACTTATCTGTCATTAGAACTACCTGAGAAGTAGAAAACCATAGGACGTTTAATATGTGGTTCAATCTAGAGCAGGAGTCACCAACCTTTTTTAAACTGAGAGCTACTTCATCAGTAGCCTCGTGAGACCATCCTGATCTCGCGAGGTTTCAAGGTTTCACTCGCAGATCAGTCTGGATACTCTCCGTTAAAGAAAATTTGGAGCCGTTCACCAAACGAACGTCCAATCAGCGTTGGCTTTGAGGCGGGTTGAGGTGTGACGCAACGGGAAGCGCGTCAGTTCAGTCTAAACAACATGGCGGCTTCAGCCGATTAAACTAGCGTTAGCGTGGCTATCGAGCAAGTTTTATCGGAATTACAGAGTATTTCTCTGCTGAGCTAACGATCCTTTACCTGCAGCAGCAAGAGTAGCTTGGCTTGTGGTTGTGTTTTCGTCGTCGCTCGTAACAGAGCGACGACGAATCTGATTGGTTTATTTGGCCCGTCTATCACCAACATAGGCCAATCAGCTAACCAGTATTTTCGCCCCTTCCCAAAATTACTTCAACGGAAGGTTTCCAGATGGATATGCGGAGCAAATCTATCTGGCGGAGTCAGGTAACTTCATCAGTACTGTATCATACAAAGGGCTGAATTACAAGAGTCCAACCTCACCTTAACTTCACGTAATATAAATTTGTTTTAAATGCTTTTATTTTTAAATCTATATAAATACAAGTAGGACTAAAAGGAAGAATAAAATAGCATTTTAAATGTAGCTCACTGGACCACATATGGTCCTAGGGGGGCTAGCTGGTGCTATCTTCCTTCCATGTAAACCAATATTATCGTGATCTGGTGAATTCTAGTGCAGCCCTAACTTTTCACACCAGTCCTTTTTATCTGACTTGTATTTCAAAAAGCCCACTGATACTAAAATAATCAAACTTTTGACTTTGTTTTGATGTCACTAATATAAAACCACATCTGTTTTGAATCTGTAGTCGGTGTTTGACATAAATCTCAAACAAATTATCTCTTAGCTCTGTCATGCTATCAAAGGAAAATACAACATATTTTGTTTTGTAGTATCAACATATGCCAATGAATCTGTATGACAGAATAGTCTGATTTTACATGCAGAACGTTCGCTGCAGAGGGCTGTATTGCAGTTGCTCACAGATAGTAAAAGCTGGGGAACAGGGCCATAGTTGTGCTCACAGTTGTTGTGCTTTCTGGTTCCATAAAGCTTCCTGTTCGCTTTCCAGGAAAGCTGTTCGAGGACAGTTATTAAACCAGATTGCCTTCGAAAGAGATGCTCCGTGAGTCAGGTCTGAGCCATGCACACGTCAAGGAATAACAAGAACAAGAGTTCAGACAGCTCTTATCTATTCTGAGGTTGGAAGGCGTGTCAGAAAAGGTTGGTTTCCGTTTTACAGCAGCACCTCAGAGCGAGACACCCATCTTATCTTTAAAATGCTAATTTATTATCTCTGACCGAATCTGAAATAGACTCCCTGCACTTTATTATACAGTATCTTTCTCTATTTAGATCAGATCATTTTCTACAGGTACATTTTCTGACTGTATCCCTTCAAGCTACAGTTGTTCACTATAATTAGTCCTTTACAAATGCAGAAACTGCTATTTCCTGAGTGTACTCTTTGTCACTAAAGGTGCAGCGACAGAGGAGCTGAAATGATAGGTTAAAATGTCATATTTTCCCCCTTTTACACTGTATTCTTAGAAGTGTGTCAGGCCTTTGCACGCTTTTGGAGAGACTCTGTTCCATGTTTTCAAGCATTAGACTTGCTAATCAGATGCTAATGCTCATGAGTGGCACAGTTGCGAGGCAAGGCAGCTACAGAATGGTAATCAGCATTGAGTTGCGCTACAACAAAGAGGCTGATTATGTGCGGAACCTTTTTTTTCCGACCACTAACCTCGGTTTATTCACTCGCCTACATGCCACTCTTTTTGAAGTGCTCCTTTACATCAATATAATGAGATTAAGATAGTTTGAGTAGTCTTTTTTTCACGCAAACTTGTTTCTTTGCCATCTTAACACAATATTGACTCTGCAGTTGGCGTGAGAAATGTTGATTGTTACCACGGAATCGCCATCTGCTGACAATGAATCAAACTAAATGTCTCAATGAGCAACAAGCAGCCCTACCCGTCCTGAGATGATGTTAGAAAAGAATAATTCTTGGCATGGCCGCTCGTTAAAGTAACCCCTTTACATGGATTTTTGGATGTATTGTGCTAGTTTCTCTGGGCAGAGGGCCCGCTGTGAGGCTGCGTTGGGTGACAGATGGCATTGTGGCCCTCAGTGGGGCGGTAAAGGGATGTCCATTCTTCAGGTTAACTGCTGAGACAGACTTCATCAATTATGCTTCAGATTGACTGTGCAGTTGCAAATTTTAGTCTTGTGTTTGCTATGATTTCATTCATTGTCACTGTTAAATCAGGGCTTGTGCTGGTGATCTGTTGTATTGTGCCTCCGTTGCTGTTTGTCATGCAGCAATGGCTTTGTGTGATCTCAGACAGACTTTGGCTGACATTTCAGTTTGTGCTTTACTGCAAAAGGAGGATGGATGCCGCATGTACAATGCTCTGTGTGAACTTCCTTTCATTTTGCTTTACAAAGCTTTTTTTCCCCCCAATATTACATATTCTTCCTGGCTAAACAGACAGATTGGATGAGTTGAAGAGGGCCTGTGTTGAGTTATTAGCAGTAAGTATCTGACATCCATCCATCCATCCATCCATCCATCCATCCATCCATCCATCCATCCATCAGGTCTCTGGGAGTTAAAAGGTTGGAGAGGGATAATCCTCTTTCCAGCAACCATATCCATATATACTGTAGCTCCTCAGTCAATCTTTAAAGGTATATAGCCACGTAATATGTTTATAAAAAAAGACCAAAAACCGTTCAATCATGGTAAAATAAGGTTATATACACTAAGCCTCCATCTTGATAATGTTTTGATGGTCCTTTTTGAGCTGAAATTTTTTTTTCAGGTGCGATTAACAAATATAAACAAACCTGGCAACATCCAGCGACAGTATAGCAGAACTATCATAATGGCAGTTTGCTTAATATATAAAGCAATTGTAAATTATGCCGTACTGAGCCAGACCCTCTGCAATGCCTCGCAGTACAGCTGCAGCTCGGCGGTATCGAAACTCAACCCTTATTAATTAAATACCCTGATCTAACTGCAACTTTAAGAGCCTGAATCAGAACATTTAGGCTACGTTCAGACCGCAGCCTGAAGTGACCCAATTCCAATTTTTTTGCCCTTATGCGACCTGGATCTTATCTTTTTATGACAGTATAAACAACACAGATCGGATTTTTTGAAATGCGACCCAGGTCACTTGGATATGTGGTCCTGAATCCGATACGTATCTGATCTTTTCAAATGCAACCTGTGTCTGTACGGCCAGGTCGCATTTATCCGACCTGTACATCATTGATACTCGACAAACGTCACTATTCTGCGTCCTGCTATGCAGAAGCGGGAAGAAAGACGACACCCATAGCGGACTACAATGAGAAGAGCAGTCAGTGGAGAGAAGGCTCGACTTAGAAAATAAAATAATGACCGCAAAATGCGCGCCATGTTTACTTCCGCAAACACTGAGGACGCTTGCTACGTGTGACGTCACCGCGTCCTCGAGTGCGCATGCGAGACACTTAGGTTTAACGCATTCAGTTTACACAGGAGATCACATACAAGTCGCATATATTTGGAAATGTGAACGACCACACAAAAAAAATAAGATTTCACAAAAAAATAGAAATTGAGCATTAAGGCCAGCAGTGTGAACGTAGTCTTACTCGCATCAATCACCTCTGTGGTCACATTTGAGTCTAGGCAGGTTTAGCGTCTGCTTCATTGAACACCAATGTTCATACTGTATTCACAGCGCTATTCCAGTCTTTTCCCTCTTGGAACCATTTTTTTTTTTGCGCTTTCTTTCGCTGGATTTTGGACCATTCATCATTGTTTGGCTGGGAAATGCTCATAGCAGTTAGCCACTTCCTTGTTTAAACCCCTACTGCTCATGCGCAGTACGTACTTCTGTTACTGTTGTAAATAAACAAAAAAGGCTTTATTTATTAACAAATTAAGCAAAAACAAAGCATAAAAACGGCAAAATAACAACTAATATGCCAGCAGGACGTCATAATCTTTCATAAACCTGATATGCAACCAGAATGAACTAGTGACTTATGAAGTCAAATAACGTGGCAATGCAGTATGCACCTTTAAGTTGGAGTCCAGGTTCCCTCTGAAGGAAGCTTATTTTAGCCATTAATAGGAGTGATTTGGATCTTTTATGTAATGGTGAAAACCATAACATAGGCAATTTTGTAAATGCATTTAATGCAGAGACTGACCCTCTATATAGAATAGGCATTCCCAGCCACCTGCAGTCCTGCAACACCCTCCACAAAATGCCTCTATTTGCATCATGTTAAAGATCCACAGAATTTACATAGACTGACCAACAATACTCCCATCACCCCACAAACAATGTTACGAAGATAAAGTTCTGCTCCACTCTGCCATGGCCAAGACGTAGGCCATACTGCTGCTTCTGAATCCAAGTTTTTGAAAAAGCATGTTTACCTAGCTCTACAATGTGGTTTTACCCCAGAGAAAATGAATCTTAATCTGCAATTGACCCAAAACTCGCTAGATGTTATCTTGAATCACCAATCATAGTGGACTATTTTCTCCAAACCGCAGTTGTTAAAATACAAACCTTCTGCAGCTAAGATATTGCATATTTTTAACTTGCTCTCTCAAAAAAAGTCAGCAATGGATTAGCATTTTCAGATGTGTGGCCTAACGGGTGATGCAATTTCTAGATTTACCTAGCTCTTTAATTTCTGCCAGTCTCCTGAAGTAAGGTGTGTGGGCATCAGTCAAAAGTGAAGACATTTGTTTGCCAAGCTGCACACCGACAATTTCACACACAGAGATTTTTGTGGATTTCCTAGTGCTGGTTGCCCTTTTCTTTCAAAGCTCTCCTCCAGGCAGAGTTGAGGAAATGAGCCATTTTCACTTTTGAAGAGCATGCCTGAACTGCATGTTGTTAATTTCCTGCTTTCAGAAAGTGCTCTGAAGCATTAATTTAGTTTTTAAGGGCTTGCACCATGTGACTTAGTCCTTTGGGACTGTTAGAGGTAAGAGCTCTTTCTGTCCATCTCAATTCACATTCTCTTGGCCGCTCCAACTTACATCTATTGCCGCTTAATGCAACACTCTGCAATTAGTTATTTTTAAACTGTGCACGATTTTTTTCTGAAATATCAGATTTCCATTGTGAGGGTTACCAAGGTTCTGTGCCTACAAATTGTTGCCGAAGCACCCCATATCTATTTGTTCTCTAAGTAATTAAATCCCTGTTCTCGTCTTTTGCTTTTCTTTTCAGGTGTTCCTACACCGTCTCAACCAGTATGCAGTCACCAAAATTGACAAAAACATTACAGAGGAAACGGTTAAGGTAAGCGGGCTGCTCTTTGGGTTGTGTCGCTGTGTATTTAAGACCTGAAATAATATTGAAGGTAATTTACACTACCCTCAACATTCCAGAGAAACCTTATGTTTTCTGTAAGCTGATCTTTAAAAAGTTTGGAAATTACACGCAACGCCAAATTAATCCTTGTAATCCTGGTTAAAGAAAAAAAACCAGAAAAAAAACACAAACTAAAATAGCCCAGTTCTGAATGGGGAAAGATGGAGGCGATGCAGGAAGCAGCTGCAAATATCTAATCTATTTATAAATGATTCCGGCTGGAGGATAATAAAGGATGCTCCGTCACTGTGAGGTTGCTTACTTTTTGAGGTAAACACGCATTCAGAGGATATTTACTGCACGTCCGTGTTTTGGAATATGTCCTCGTGTTTTAGGTTTTGTTTGGGAACATGCTGTGCAGAGAGTTTTTGTTTTTTTTCTAGGGAGCTATTATGGCTGCAATGTCACAGAGGGGCTAAACGACATCCAGTCCTACAGAGTTAAAACCCAGCAATCAAGGTCGTCAAGGTTTTTTTTTTTTTTTTTCTTTTGCACAGCATCATTAGGGTTTGATTCAACCCCCAAAAACCAACGCAGGAGCTCGGATTCTCATACTTTGACGCTATTTAAACCGACTGTAACTTCAGGGTGTCCTAAAATCATCACAAATATGACACCAAGGAACACAAAAAAGCAGCATTAACCCACCATGTAAAGACAAAGCAAACAGAGAATCCGATATTCCAGCCAGACACGGTGTTTGCATATAAAAAAGGTTTATTTACACTGCTAAAAGGGAACTAAATGTAAGTAAAATATTCTTGAAATGGGTGTATTTTTCTTTGATTTGAGCAGCTAAATAAGATTATTTGCCAATGGGATGAGTATTTTTACCCCTAAAATAAGATAATTAGATTTCCTGCCCTTGAAATAAGATGATGGAGAGGAATTGTTCTTATTTTATATGCAAATATCTCATTCCATTGCCAAATAGTCTTATTTAGCTGCTCAAATCAAGGACAAATACACAAATTTCAGGAAGATTTTACTTACTTTGAGGTCCCTTTTTGCAGTGTAAAAGTAAAGCAAGCCCTGAAGCCTGAAGATTAATGCTGACAACTCTAGGCAGGGGCACACAGGCAACACTGGGCAGACGCTATGTGAAGGACCTGGGCAGCATCCGTGGAGGGGTGGCTGAGAGACATCCAGGGCTAAGCGTAGTTCGTGGTCGACTTTAGCCCAGGTCAATGTCCAGAATAGTCAGAAGCCCATTGAAGAATCAGGGAAATCCCAAAAAGGCAGTACCTGGCCAGAAACTGAGCAGGTAAGCAGGGACGAACGCTGGACATCTACTCACAGGAAGTTAACATTAGTCTGGCAAAGACTGACTGTGAAAGTCCAGTATATGCAGACAGGGAACCAGGTGAACTGGATACGCTTAGTTGAGCTGCTATGGGAGGAGGAGATCACATCGATTACCGTGTGCAGGAGGAGAATGAGGGAGCAGACAGCGGGCCGCAATCATGACCAAGCCTTTCAAAATATTCATACACCTTACATTTTTTCTAATTAAACAGTCAAAAGAAAATGATACATGATTTTTTTCAACATTTAAATAGTTAATATTTAATGTGTAAATGGAGTCTACCTGTGTGTGATGTATTATTAATATAAGTTCGCTGGCGTATTGGCTCTGTGCCTGTTAGTGAGTGCTATAGGATGAATGTGGCTCTAGTGCAAGGGTCTTCATGTTTGGTTGCGTCTCTGCTCCAGCACACCGTAATCAAATGATTGTGTGACCTCCTCAGTGGCCATCAGAGGCGACAGAGGCCTGCTAATCTCCTATTTATTTAGGTCAGTTGTGTGGAGGCAAGAAACGCCTAAAACATGCTGCACAGTGGATCCTGAAGACCAGGGTAGAACACCCCTGCTCTAGTGTAATCACTAAAGCTTTTAGTGATCAGTGGGACTAGAAATATAAAGATATGTGTGGAAGAAATTGAATCGTCCTTAACTCACCATCGACACAGAGAAACACGTCTGTGGCAGCATCATGGCGTGGGGATGCTTTTCTTCAGCAGAGACAGGGAAGCTGGTTAGGGGTCATGGAAAGATGGATGAAGCTAAGTACAGGACAATCCCTGGGGAAAAAAAAACAAAAAACTGAGACTGTAAGAGCAACAACCTAAAATCTACAGCTATAGTTCCACTGCATGGTTTAAATCAGAGCACACTGATTTGTTGCAGTAGCCCTCTTAAAGTCCAGACCTAAATCTGAGCTCTGTGTCGAGATGTGCAAACCGATGTTCACAGTCCAATCTGAGGCTGAGCTGCCTACAACAAAACGTCAGTCTCTACATTTATACTGCTGGTACAGCTATAATTACAGGAAAGTACTGAAACAGGCTGGCCGAATCAAAAAATGCACCACGCACATTTTTATTTGATTAAAAAAAAATCAGATCCGTTAATTCTTTTCTTCCTACCTCTTAATTATGCGCCACTGTGTTTCGTGACATCTCAATAGGAATGCAATCTTGTTCGTGTTTAACATGAGCAGAGGTGGAAAAGCTCAAGGCACTGTAGGCAGGATTGCAAATAATGAGAAGCGCCCAGCACTTAAAACCATCCTGCTTCGAATGCTTTTGATTTTGGTCAATAGTGCGGCGCTTTCCCCTCCCAGGTTTTGTTCTCCAACATTGAGGAGATTCTGGCCGTCCACAAGGACTTCCTCTCCATGGTGGAGGAGCTGCTGCAGCCTGACCCTCACCCGCACCACGAAATCGGCCGCTGCTTCCTGCACTTTGTGAGTAGCTCTCCTGTCCTCTTTAAGCTCGACGCCGTTTCCGCTGACGCACTCTTCCCTGTAACTTTGGTTCCTCCAAAGCACACGAAGGTCTAGTAGCACAACAAAAAAAACCAAAAGGATACTCCACATGTCATGAATTAATCTCTCTGGATTACTCGCGATGAGACGGAGCACGTGTGATATTCTTGATGTGGCTCCGACATGCTGATCTGAGAACCTATATATCACATTACTTTGATGCAGAGGCCCTGAGGCGTACCGGCATGTTATGGCTTTTAAAGTGCAATAAATCTGACCATCCTTCTGTTGAACTTCTGCTGCGCCCGCCGCTGCTCTCTGCCGTTTGGAGGCAGGTGAAAAGAAAGACGATCTAGCTGCAGCGCACATGGCAGATGGTTTCTCATGAGATAATTTGATTTAGGGAATGGGACACACTTCAAAGCTAAAAAACTGGAAACTTATGACCATAATTCAGTCATAAGTAATCCTGTGAGTGCACAGAGATGCAGCAGATTTAGATGCTCTTCTCTTTGTATTTGCAGGACAGTCAAACTTTACCTTACAGGAGTGTTGCGTTCATGTGAAAATGTTCTAAAATAGGAAAATTATCCAGGCAAACCGTTGATTGATGACAATTGCTGTCATCCTTTTATTTCTGTGGGAAAATGAACGAGTGTAGACAGTCTGAAGCAAGCAGGAAACAAAAGTATCCAGTATGATTATTGTTGCGTTCGTATGGGGCCAAACTTGTTGTTGCAGCAGTTCAATCTCAGGATCTCCACCTCAGTGTTCATCGCTAGGGCTCAGCAGCTCGCCTGCAGACTGTGGCTTATTTTCGCTGGTCTGCTGTGACTTTGTAGGGAGTGATTTAGAGGCTGCGTGATCTGGTCTCTCTGCCGCCTCTCAAAAGACAATCGAGCATGGGATGTCATATGAATAGCTTTGGTGAAAAGTTGCTGGTCATATGTCTGCAAGACAGATGACAGGATATGATGGAAGGCACAACCCCCCACCCTCCCATCCGTCTGATACACACACACACACACACACACACACACACACACACACACACACACACACACACACACACACACACACACACACACACACACACACACACACACACACACACACACACACACACTCATCCCTCAAAACACATTATGTCTTTCAAGAAGAGTTAGAAGAATTTCTCACTGCATATGTCTGCTCGGTGGCCTTTTATGCTTTCTTTTTTTATGGGGTTTCTTAACTTTTCTGTCAGAATTATGTAGATAATAAAACATCTCAAGTTCAGCAGACCCTGCAAAAAAAAAATAAAAAAATCCATGTACTGTTAATTAAAAGGTGGATTAACAAAACATGTAACATTGTGAAACTTTATAAAGCTTTTTTTTTTTTTTTTTTTTACCAAAGCTTTTGCTGTTTTCCTTTCAGTTTCACACGTGCATTTAGAAATTAGCTTTAGGTTGTACATTAAGACCTTCTACAGATTTGTACCTGCATAATTTAGTTTGGTTTAGTTGTCACATGCATGGCTTATAAACACAGTTTATAGTTTTTCTTATGGGTTACAAATAATGTTAACCTTTTTTATCTATTCTAAAACCAGTTCTGATGGATGCTTGGGATCACTTTCCTGCGAGAACAACCAATTGTGTCCAAATTGCAACCATCTATTTTGTGGAAAATAACTAGTACTACTAATAGTAATCCCCTACCATGACGCTACCACTGCCATGCTTGACAGCTGGTACGGGGTTCTTCCCCTTCACTCCTCCAAACATGCCCTTTGTTGTTGTGGCTAAATAACTCAATCTTTGTTTCATTTGAGCGTAAATCATTTCTCCGGAAGGTATTTGTCTCATTTCATTGTGGACAGAAATGCTGTTATCCCATCGTCTTGCAGTTTCCAATCAACTTGAGCTTTGGTGGTCCCTGAACATCATAACTAGTTAGGGCCAGGTGGTTGATTCTTGGACAAAGGTAGGTTGTTCCAACAGGACAATGGTCCCAAACATTAAGCTTTTGGACTGGCTTTCCAGGATCCCTGACCATAAACCAGTGGAAAATGTGGGGACCCAGACTAGCAGTCAGTTTAAACTAACGCTAGCAGTTCTAACCAAGAAGACTGTCGTATCCTGACAGAATCCCGCCGCGGTTGAGGACTACAAAAAAACCCATCTTGGGTGCAGCTCAGATTCAGTGACGTTGTTTATTAATGTGATTATTCAGCCATGAAAAAACAAAAACATTTTAACTGAAACCTTAAAGGCCCAATATTAATGTGACAGCCATGCCGACAGTGAGTGCCTGTACATCTTTCACCAGCACTGTTTTATGAAGATATCTAAAAAGCCCAGTATCAAATAACCTCCAGATGAGATGGAATTACTTATTATGACTGAACTTAATCGAAATGTTGCAATAAGGCCATCGTTTCAAATTGAAGCAGAGCATTAAGAATCTGGAAATTCTGATCAATTTATCAGCGTTTTGTATATTTATTGATATGTCGAAACGATTTTAAGTTAACATACCTAGCAAGAATTCAGCCACTCCAAAAACGGTAAGTTTTTTGTAGTGCTTGTTTCTGTTTTATCACAGAACCCCCCCCCCCCCCCCCCCACCCCCCCAAATCTTTTTAAGGTGTGATGATCAGGTTAAATGTCACTTTAAATGACAGGATGAATGAATTTTTGCATTTCTGTTTAAACCCTCGTTTCTTTTCCCTTCAAAGTGTCTTCGTTGCCATTTTCGCTTCGGCTCACTTTGGCTTTCTGTCTCCTGCAGAGGAGCCGTTTCCAGATTTACGATGAGTACTGCGGAAACCACGAGAAGGCCCAGAGGCTCCTGCTGGAGCTCAACAAGATCAGGAGCGTCAGGACCTGCTTACTGGTGAGAGACATAAACAAGAGAGCATGAGCTTGAAACATGGATGTGTTTCGTGCAAACTGTGACCAGCAGACAGACACTGGACAGTATCGAAGCTTGCCAGAGACACCTCTGGCCCATGCGTGGGCGGACTCCTGGTTTCCGTCCCGCCGTTCCCGGAAAACTTTCACTTCCACATGGGGGGACCGTGTTGCCAGAACAAAGGATGAATGCATCTTTAGTTCCAGCTCACTGAATGTACTCACTCTTGTTTGCTGCCAAGCTTTGAGTCTTGTGATTCGCAACCTTTTACCGCGCATTCACACTTCATTCTTCCTTTTAAAAACGTTGTCCTGCGGGCAGCTTGGACACAGTCATCAGCTGTTTTGTTTGATGATACCCCTTAAAAAGGGAAAACTGAACTTTGCTACACCTTTTTATTTATAGATTTTCCTGCCTCTTGTAAATTTGCAACCTTTTTGTTAGTATGTAATTGATGGACTGAGAGTTTCAGATCGTATATGTGCATGCTTTACCTGTCATCAGAGAGCAGTGGCACCAGTATCTCTGTCTGATCGACCGTGTCTTTGGTCAGGGCAGCCAGAAGAAGCGAGATATTAATTGACATTGATTTATAGCCTCGACCTTTTGGTGACCAAACTTCCCATCTGGGCTGTTTGGGTCTCTTGTTACTTTCCAAGCTGCACACGAAGCCATTTGTTACCATACCTTAGCTTACCTACTGGGAGCTGTAGTGACCAGGGAGAGGATATCCATTAACCTCCAGTAAACCTTTGACCTGTTGCCTGCCAAAAAAGTTTGGTTTAGTGCTTGCACTGTAATTCAGTAGCACGTCAGCTACATTTTGGGTCAGAGGAGAGGTGAGAATGATCATTGCTAGTTGACCTTGTAACGTTTAACTTGCAGCACAAAGGTAAGGGTTGCTTTGATCAAGTGAAGGTCAAATTCTTGGTTTAGCTGCAAGTGACCGTGCTAAGGTTTTAGTACAGAGCCCAAGATTTGTGCAACTTTTCAAATGCTTCACTGGGAAGACTTTACAGACTTGCATGGAGAAAGAAAAAAAAATCTCATTTATTTTGAGATATCAAAAGATTAAGATAAATAGCAATATTCTATGCAGGAATGTATTTTTGTGGAAGTAGTGACTTATCACTAAATAATTGAAATATCAAACAACAACAACAAAGGATGTACTTGATTGAAAGAATGCAAGTTTAATTATATTTTCACAGGTTAGAGACAGAAATTTTAAAGAGGATATAAGCAAGGCATTAAGTATATTTTTTCTCACCTTGCTGCCATGATTCATCATTATTTTCTTTACTTCAAATGCAAAGGTGAAGTCACGCTGTGGGGTGTCAGACAGCAGCTGCTGTGAATCTGGGTTTTAATCATTTAAAACAAGGACATAATTGTTACAAAGTGGATGAACTCTGCCGAAGCTTCTATAAGCAATTAGGATCACTTTAACAGCCCAGTGTATTCCTTAGAAAATGTAGATCCTCACCTCAAGTTTTCAAGTTCTGAAAGGCTGCCAAAATTTTTAAATCCAACATGTTCAAACACACATTCAGCTTAATAGCTCAACGGGATAAGAAAGGTTATCATCACTAGACTTCCTTCAGCATCCCTGTCTTGTCTACTGAAAGTCTTGCTCTCTCTCGCTTTTTAGCAGCCTCAAAGAAAATCACAAATGGCTGCACATATAAAAAATGTTTTTTTTTTTTATATAAATACCTTTTTAAATCTCTCTGCTTTATCTGTCTTCACGTAAAACACCTCAGGGATACAAAAACTTTGTGGTTTACTCTGCCAATCAGCCTGCACACCGATACGTGTTGTCAGTAACCTTACAGCACTTATAGATTGTATATTTACTTATCACATAAAGCTAATATAAGGTGATTGATCTTATTGATCAATTAATGATTAATTGATATGCATGTTTTTATGTTATGTTTTCTGTTGCATCAAAAGGGTCTTTCCATAACATGAAGAGTTTTTTTTTGCAGAATTTTGCTGAATATTAAAAGAGGCACATCGTTATATTTTAACAGTTTATTGTACCACCTATATTAAATACTGAGGAAGGACTCGCTGAGTGTTCAACCTGATCTAAGACTCGGGTTTAAGTTTATTGACGCCATACGCAGTCTTAAAAGGAAGGTGCCTTTCTACCTAGATTTACTATTTTAGCTGTTTATCTCATGTTCAGTCGTCATTAAACTCTGTCCGTAAACCACTCGTACTGTTACAATTTTTAAAATGACATAGCTGGAATTAAATATAAAAACAAAAACACCCTTCACTTACAGATAATCATTACCTAGGTTTGCTTTTTAAGCACAATACATTTAGTGCCTGAAATTCTGTGACGTAATCTTATCTGATCTGAGTTGTGTGTATATATTGTGCTGGTCCGACATTTTCCCCTGACATCATGAACATTTTAACCCTTTAAAAAAAGATATTAGCCTGCTTTAAAAAAAATCTAATTAATTTTATTCTCAGTCTTGACAGCTGAGACTTTATCCTTTTCATTTTTGCTTTGCTTTGCAATTTTCTATACAGCTTTTTCTGCTTTGCACAAGCTATCTTGTGAATGTGAAAGATGATAAGAACAGTGCATCGAATCGCCTTTCAATGGCACATTAGACAGACTGAATAGTCATGAAAACTGTAGATGATGTTTGACTCTTATTTGAGTTGACTCTTATGCCAACGCTAAAACAGTGTATATTGCTTTGTGTGCTTTTTGTTCTGCCCATGCGTCTGCAAATTTAGGGACCTGTCCTGTTTTGTCGTCTTGTACTGGCACATTGGCCTCCCCAGCTGTGGGGAGGCATATCTGAAGTCAACAACCACACTAATGTTCAGTATAATGTATACGAACATAAAATACATCATTTTTGTTAATCCAAAACTTTTGACAGTAACTCTTCTATGACTTGTTACTCTAGAAACTTTTATTATGGTGCATTTTTATTGCTACCATTGAAGCTTTTGACCCAACAGGACCAAATATACAACAATTATTGGTCTAAAGGGGTCAACAATCCCGCAATATTTAATACAAGGGCTCATGGGAGTTTTTATATTGTTAAATCTCTAACTTCCTTCCTGCAGCAGCTGTGATGCACTACCAGAGATTAATCTGTTAATTTCAGAAGTATTTATATTGAAATGTTGTATTATTAATATTATTAAATATTATTCTATATGCTTTGGCTTAAAATACATTGTTCTTTGTTGCTGCTTTGGCAGCTCTTCTATTGAGCTGTCATCTCAATCTCTCCCTTCTTGTTGTTTGCAGTACTAAGCCGATCTTACAGCCAATATGCTAACATTTGCTCTTGCTAGAACTCGATACATTCCTTTTAATGGCCAATGCTGGCATTTAAACATCTGAACAATCCCCAGACGATATTTTGTGCCAAATGTATTTGCTTTATTTGGCCACTGTTTTTTTTTTCCCCCAGTTTGGCAAATGTTTTTAATTGGGATTAAAATGTTGTCAATTTATTCAGTGGGGATACATGAGATTAAGAAATATATACTGTTGTTATTGCGATGACGTTGAACCCATATTTTTGTCAATCGTCTCTTTCTTTTCCATGTAGTGCCCTCACCACTCGTTCTGAGCTTTATCACCTTGGGTTACTAAATTTAAGTCTTAAGGACAGGCACACACCATTGAACTTACAAAATCTTGCTCTTTAATTCAGAATGTAATAACTGGGGAGCTCTAATATAGCAGCCTACCACATATTCATTTGGGATTGCAGTTGAATGCATTGTGCAGCTCTACTCTGCAGGTATGAAACATCCATTTACTAATATGCAAAAATTAGCTTACACACGAATTGTGTTTACATATCTCCACCTCATGCACAGGCTTCTTAGCATAACCATTTCAAAGAACAATTTCCAATGTTGGGGCTTCCAGGTCTGCAATGCAATGCCGATCAGAACTTTTTTTCTGATAATTTAAAGCCATTAGCTCATGCAAAAACAGCACACAAGACTGTTGGACATTCTTTTGAGAAAAGAATTGTTGAAAAAAATTAAAAAAGATCACAGTCTTTGGTATAAACAACCTGGAAAGTAGTTGAAAGGTGTCAAAAAGTGTTCTACTTGAGGAGACACACCAGTGTATAAATATGGTTGAAGAGTTGTTGAGGACACATGAGCTGAAAACCAAATTCTCACAGGATGTTTCTAGGTTAAATGACTTAAATGCTTTCACAAACATTCTGTGGGGCAGAATACTCAAACAGATCCAGGGTAGAAGTCAGAGGATGTCAGAGATATCTACAGCTTCTATTTGGACACTAACCTGGTGCATTATTAAAAATATGACATTAAAAATTCCCGTCCCAGAGCGGAGTAGGAGCCACATTAAAGTTCACAGTAGAAAATGCATTTTTTAGATAAATCAATCTTTGGTTATATGAATCAATCTTTAGGAATCAATATGAGAATTGATTTAGAATTGAAAAATCTATTTATTTATTTTTACCGCAGCCCTATAAACAACCCTTTCACATGATAAAAAAAACAGGGTAAAATACCCTGGACTTATTACACAGCATTAAACATTTGGGCAGTAATAAGAGACATGTGAGCTAATGTCTCTGTCCTGTAAAACTGACTTAAATCCCCCCAAAGTTATAAGAAATGACAGCTTTTAATCCTTTTAGCAGGAGCGGAAATTGAAAGGGCAGCGGACATTTATTGGTGTGTCTGTCTGTCTGTCCTTCCATTTTTTGGGTCGTATTGTTTCCTAAAACTTGTATACTATAAATATTTTGGGGCAGTGGGTCTGTTTTGTTGTGCGTGGGGCAGCACAAAGATGAGCTCGTTGTGGGTGTGCAAGAAGCCACTGTGTTCATTTTTAGCTGTAGCCTTATAATAATGATCGCACAGTAGCATCTCAAACCGAACTCTCTAGTAAAGACATCGGGGAATTTCAGTTCAGTTTGATGCAGTTTATTTATTCAGCAATGATTCACTCCAAATGTCATCTCAGGGTGCTTAACTAAAGAAATGCATCCAGTTTATATATCAAAATAAATACATTTACTCTTTCTCAGTTTTCCCCTTGTTTTAAAGCTGGTGTTAGTATAACGTTCCTTTTGGTTCTTTGTAGAGTTAATTTACTGTTAAATTCAGGCGTTAATCTATTTCCACTATTGCTCTTTGATCATACATGTATATTTATATATCTGATGAAAGTAGCATCTTATCAAAAATGTTTTAAATAACTCACATGGTTATTCATTACTCTTTAATCTACAGCTTGCATGTGACGGGAAAAAAAATTAATCTTTTAGTGATTAGAAACTTGAGTTTTAGACAAATGGCACCAAAAACAAATCTGTGCTTGAGGAGTTGGCATAGACCATTAAAACCTCACCAAACCCAGCTAATGTTTAACCTGCTCTCCTCTTCTCTGCTGCAGAACTGCATGTTGCTGGGAGGCAGGAAAAACACCGAGGTGCCACTCGAAGGTTACTTGGTAGCTCCCATTCAGAGGATCTGCAAGTACCCGTTGCTGCTCAAAGTGAGTATGGGCCCTCATGTTTTGCAGGCGCAGACGCATCTTCGCTTTAGTTCTGAGGAGTTGACGCAGTGGCACACCGTTACAGGACCTATCATGACCGCCTTCCGCCCAGCTGTTCTTCCAGAAACACTGACTGGACCCATTCACACCTGCGCACCCACCTCTTAGCCCAGACTTTTCCTTTTTCTGTGCGAAACGGGAGCGAAACGCGATCCGTTTTCAAAGGCTGTGTTTCTGACTCGATGATCTGAGCTGTCCCGTCTCATTCATCTTGCTGAGATCTATTAATTCACCCGGCATTCCCTAAACAGCCACCAGCATGTGCACAGAGATGCTATAATAATAAGGGGGGGTAATCTGATGCTCAGCCAGTTGAAGGTTTCCAGCTGCCTGGGGCCTCCCCTTCTCTGTAAAGTGACACAGATAGCCGTCAGTGGCTGCAGAGATGTCCACTAGAGTGTAAATCTGCCCGCTGGTAGCCGACATACTGAAACAGTGTTTAAACTATGAGTTTCCCGTCACTATTGGTAGACCTCGGCAGTGATTTGAAAAGCTACTGGAGGGGAGAAAAGTAAAGCGGAGAAGAAAATGTGATACAGTCTTCTCGCAGGTTTTTCACGCCTCATCTAAACTGGAAGACTTACCAGCCGACCAATGTGTTTTGAAAGCAAAGCAGGGTGTGATCATTTTCTGTGTGTACACATGATATTTTTATCTTCAAAGGAGCTGCTGAAGAGGACCCCTAAGAAGCACAACGACCACGCGCTGGTGCAGGAGGCCCTCCAGGTGATGAAGGCTGTGTGCTCCAGCATCAATGAAGCCAAGAGGCAGATGGAAAAGTTGGAGATTTTAGAGGAATGGCAGTCCCATATCGAGGGATGGGAGGTGGGTCTTGGCCAAATGCTTTAACTTTTTATTCCCTTTTTTTGTGTCACTGTCTGGTTTTAGTCTACTCTGACATGATTCAGGGCTTCTTTTACCAAATCTGAAAGTCATGGCTGCTTGTAGAGCACCTTGCAATCTACTCAGTATTCAAGTTATTGTTCACACCCTGCATGCTTCAATAAATGTAATTACGATTGTATGTAAAGAGAAGTGTGGGATTGTGAGGTGGAAGGAAAATCTTGGATATTCCTTACAAATGAAAATCTGAGCGTGTGCCATACATTTGTTAACCTGACAACAGCCAGCTGCATGTATCGCTCCGCCTAGCTCCACTCACATACATCTGGGACACCGCCATAGGCATTGCATTTACTGAAGGCTGGGCCTTATCAAAACTCCTTGCATATGATTGGATAAGCCACTTGTCTGTCATCTTTATCGACGTGCTATTTCAACCAGTCACACCTAAGCTAACCCGTGACGCTGATGAGACCGACGCAGGAAAAAAAACCCTTTTTTTTTTTTTTTTATGTGTTTGCGGCTCTAGTGCAGGGTTTCCCGCAGCGCTATCTTGGCGAGGCGGCCGCGGAAAACGTGTCGTCCCCCCCGCTCCGCGAGGCGGTCCGCGGAAAAGGTGTCGACAATACTTGCCAAATCCGGTCGGGAGAAGGGCGAAAACATGGTTTCCGCCAACAAAAGCCTTCAGAGCCGTTCTCTGATGTTCTTTTAATGAAACAATATCAGATAGATTGGACAACACGGAAGAAATAGCAGCATCAATGCTAACGCTTGCTTCCTCGATGCGAGCCGCCATTGTTATTGGAATCTCACGGTGGCTTCTCCACTACGTCACATCCATGAAACACCCGCCCTGCGTCCTGATTGGCCAGACCAAAAATTTGGTTGGGGAAATCACTTTCAATGAGCCGTGTCCCAGATGTATGTGAGTGGAGCTAGGCGGAGCGATACATGCAGCTGGCTGTTGTCAGGTTATGCATTTGTATCCAGCACCCCTGATACCAAAACCAGTTACGGTTGTAGGTCTACCAGCTTTGCACATTTAGAAACTGAACAGTTTCTTAATTTATTTATTAATTTTTTTTATGGAAAATTACTCAAGCATTTCAAGTTTTGACAGATTCTCATTTGGTTTTGGATCTGGACTTTGATTGGGCCACTCTAACACATGAGTGTGGTTTGACCCAAGTCATTTTGTTGTAGTTCTGGTCGTATGGGTCACTGCCCTGCTGAAAGGTGAACCTCCACCCCGGGCTCAAGTCTGTTACAACCTCTAACACTAAAGAACTGTTTGAAATATTTGTGACTTTTATGCCTTTAATATCTGCAATTTAATGTTTTTCTTTTATTCAATGGATTTGTGGTGAGGCTTTGTTATTTTATAATTTCCTTTGATATCCTGTAAGGCACCTGGAACTATATTGTGTACCAAGAATTGTGAATCTTTGTCATTATGTGACCATAATGAGGTTTTGGGGAGATGCCGGCTGGGAATTCACACAGATTCACACATAACACAGAGACACAAACAAGACATGATGTTCAAGCTGAACGCGCCGACAACACTTCCTGTGAAACTAAAGTGTTCGAGTCAAAAGAAGACAGATAGGAGTCAGTTTACAGACGATGTAAATTACTGTGCAGTTGAATTGATGTATCAGACAAACGCTTCCTGAGAGCTTGAAAAGTGGGCAAATAGTCATAAGCAACAATTGAAATGTTCAAGTTAACTGATACGCAAGTCAAAAAGACAGTTAGCAGTCAGTTTATAGGATGATGTAGAAAATACTGTACAATTGTGTGAATGTATTAGACAGACATTCCTGGAAGTTAAAGGAGCAATAGGTAAGATATTTACGGTAAAATCAACCTAAATCATTCTCATTTGTCAACCAGGATGGAAGCAATATTCCCTATAAATAATTGGTCCTCTCCATCAACAATGCTCTAGTCAAGATTTTCTTCTTTCAAACTTAGAGCTACAGTGCTGATCAACTTCAATGCAATGTGTATCCCGTGTTTACTTCCTGGTTGCTGAGCCCAATCATATGAGAGTTCCCAGGATTGCCAAAACAGAGCGCAGCATTTGGTATTTTACATTGGCTAAAGAGCAGCAGCTTGCTAACATGGAAGCCAGTAAGAGAAGCGGACCAGCAATAGAGCAGAATACCACAGCATACACTTGTCCTGTGGAGATAACAATTCAGTGGAGTTTCACACTAGTTAGGACCGTTTAGAAACGGCAGGCTGTGTGTGTTGTTCCGATTTTAACCACGATTCTCAGTCGGATCGAGAGCATGTGGAATCAGCAGCCTGTTTGTAAACATGTAACAGACTAAGAGCTGGGATTGGTGGTTTATTTGATTCTCAGCAGGGGGCGATAGCCCTCACAGCTTTGGGTATGAATGGTGCTATAAGTAAATTTGCCTGGCCTGCTCTTGCGTAAGCGGTTTTGTTCCTGGATTGGCCTATATTTGTTTCCGTGTCCCTACTTTGTATCAACTCTGACCAACTTCCCTGTCCCTGCTAAAGAAAAGCACCCGCACAGCGTGATGCTGCCACTGCAGTGTTTCACGCTCTTTTACCTTCATATGCAGTATTTACGGAGATCAAATTAGCCACAGGTGGACCCTGTTTACTAAATAGGTTACTTCTGAAGGATGTTGGTTACACTGGATTGTATTTACAGGCACCAGAGTCAAGGGGTCTATATGAATCTACACCTATCGGACTTTAATGGTAATTACAAAAAACATGCATCATTTCACTTTACAATGGTGCCCTGCTTCGTGTTGGTCTACATAAATCCTAAGGTATGTGGCTGTTATGTGATAAAACGTGGAAAATTTTAAAGGGTACGGATACTTTTGCAAAGCTCTGTAAGCTGTAGATAAATAAGAAGGGTTGTACCTTTTGTAGCCTTTTAAGATTCCTCATCCTGTCGTATGAAAGTAACAAAAAAATTGTTTTTTCCCCACATGGTTGAATCTGAAGTCAAGTCTTCATCTTGTTTTGTAGATAGATTTAATTTCTTTGGTGTACAGCATTTTGAGTGTTGGGGGAAAGTTAAACAAACCCAGTAATTGTCAATGGAAGAGTACTGGAATAAGAAATTAGAAGATGTAGCTAATTTCTATGGATTTGTTTTTTTTTTAGGGGAGATGATAGATATGGAAAGGTTAAGAAACACCATTAATTGCCTGACTACCTTTGACACATTAAAGGAATGTGTCAAGCTTTTCAGCCGTGTTGTTTTAGCATTAGCAGGACATGTTGTGTTTCAGTGTAAAATGTGCTGCAGAAGCATAAACAGATGTGGAGTTTTTCATCTTGAGTTGATTATCTTCACAGGGCCGAAAGAAGAAAAGTAAGGCCAAGCGACTTGTGTATAACTGTGGTTTGCTATTCGGATCTAAATAAAAATAATCAGACAATAAAGATCCAGTACAGACGCCGATATGCTGAAATCCAAGAATAGGGCAGTGCGTCTCGGGTTCAGTGTTGGGTGGGGTGACATCTTTTACTCAGCGCAGTCCTGGCTGCTGCTCCTCTGCGGTTTCTCGCCTGCACTTTTATTAATTACAAACATTAGCTCTTTCTGGACCTGGAAAGTCTCGACGGCTGCAGCCCAGGCTCACCAGACTCTGCAGCTCCTCTGAACAGGCTGGAACTAAACACTGGAGGGGAAAAAAAAAAGAAGAAAAAAGAGAGCGAGGCTTGAGTGATGGTTTGCATTTTGTTTTCCTGTGTGGGTGTTTGAGGAATGATGGGAGGGATGAGATGTGATTGTGAAAAATTTCCCCCCTCCGTTTCTCCTGTCCGGGATGATTGCTCATTAGCACTGTCCTGCCCTGTTGCTGGCCTGCCTCGGAGGCCTCCTGGCAGGTTTGCGTACGTTGCGTGGGAGAGACAGGGCGATGGCCTGCTGTGGTCACAACTGTGATGACTGCCAGCGTTTGGCAGGACGGTGATTGCCGGTTGGTCAGCGCTGGAAGTGTCTGTGTTTTGTCAAAGTTGGGTCATAGTAATGTTGCAATTTTAGACCTCAGTGCGGTTGTTTCCATCTGGTTTTCACCTGGATTTCTGTTCTCTTGTTTCATTTTTTTCTTTTTTTTTTAAATCTACTGCATTTTTGTCATAGGGGTTTGCTGAATTTGGCCTTTTTTGGGTTTAATGTTTCACTCATCCTTTCCCTCGTTTAATTGGATTCCTGCTTGTTCCCTTTAAAATACTGCTCGGTTCAGTTGTTTGACTCCATAAAAATAGAGGCACATTTAAATAAATATCCCTTAAAAGTTAAGTTTGTCAGTATGTAATTCACTGTGGATATATCCCAACAGATTTTTCGGTTAATTTTAATGATGATGGCTTCCAGCTAATAAAAAAACCCAAATTCATTTTCTCGGCAAGAATATCACATAAAATAGTTTTTAGTAGAAACATTTTGGCGTTCTGAAATGCATGCCCATATTCTTTTCCCTATATGCACCAGTACAGTACAGTAATATCTGTAAGGGCTCTTTCAGACTGACTGCTGAGGCTGAGCCCCAGAGGTGTCGCTGATCAAGGTGTTGATTGATGCTTTGTGACTACTTGCATTACCTACATCTTATAACTTCTGTAATTTGTTTACCAAAAAGTTTAGCAAAGCAGCAAATTCTAAAAGTTCACGAACATATGTTTTCTAACTACACAAGTGATCTCGCATCTATCCTGCAGTGTGTGGACTGTCAGAACCTGTATGTCATCCCCTCTATCCAGCAACCCTATTGCTGGATAGAGGGGATAATCTGCATTACTTGGTCCGCTGTCCCTATTCTTAATAGCTGACAGTCTCTCTGAGGAGATGATGTCAGAGCAAGGCTGCTGATCAGTCAACCACAGTGATACCATGGTCATTACTGCAGGTTCTGGTACTTTTTTTTGCCAGTGTGAGCAGGTACCAAGTTGTAAAATAAAATTAAATCAGCGTCTACGTTAATCTTGTTAGCAGAGGGAAGCATGAGGTGCTCGGAAATATCCTGGTAGAGCGCTGTGCTGACTTTGCACTTGATAAAACACGGCGGACCAACCCAAGCAGATGAAATTGCTCCTCAAATCATCACTAACTGTGGAAACTTCACAACGGACCTCAAGCAACATGGATTCTTCCAGATTCTGGGAGCTAGATAGAAGCAAATGTCTGATCCCTTTTCTCCTTAGTTGCATGTAAGACGCTTCCAACGTTGCCCAACAGTTGTAGCTAATGTCCTGCATATAGTTTATAGTAACCTGGCAAGCCAGGTTGATAATGTGTAGCACTCTCCGTCTCCGTTCTACACATTATCAATCTAGGTTTGCTCCCATCGAATCCGTTTGGGGAAAGGAGGAACCTTCAGCAGAACTTTCCAAGCTGATTGGGCGAAGCGACACCTAGCGCCCGCCTACCAAAGGTTGCTTTTAGCACGTTATCAAATAAAAATGTCATAAGAAGCAGGCGTCAGGAGAAACCAAAACAAGTTAAACAAGTCAAGACATGCTTAAACCTCTTGCTTTTCGTCCCACCTTAAGCCATAATACTGCAGCGTGATTGAAGCTATCTATTCTTATTGGTCTGACGCAATATTTAAACAGTCTGAGAATTTGGGGGGTTTATTTGCTATAATTCTTATTCATCAAAATTAACAGCAATGAAAGCTTCAATCAAATCTCAGTAATGTAATGAGTTCATATAGAATGCATTTTTCACTTTTTGAGTTGATCCTGAAATAACAGTTTCAGTGACATTTTTATAAACCTGTTGTATATCAGCGGTAAAATATTGTTGTTTGAACAATCTTCTAGATTTGGATCCTTTATCTTGATTATGTTTGCCGTTGTAATGTCTGGTAGTTGCTTTGACTCCATAAGAAACACTTTTGAAAATTAGATAATGGTGCCTTGAAGTGCTTTGACTTAAGCAGAATTAGGCTGAGGTGCAAAGGAAAGTTGACTAGAAGAGAGCAAGCCATCTTTAAAAGTGTCGTGAACAATAAAAGCTAACACTTGGATTGGCCTTGAAGGAAATGTAGTTTTGTTGTCTCAAATAGTTTAATGTCATTGTTGGCTCCTTCAAACGATCTAAACAAGTTCTGTGTGTCTGCTGTCCACATATTCACTTGCAGCAGATTAGTTTAACATCTGGTCAAAAGCCTCAGGGGTGACCAAAAAAATAAAAATAAATAAATAACGTGGAGGAAGGAATAAAGGACCAAGAGGAGAAGAGAAGGGAGAAAAGTGAGAACTGCTCATAAGAAGGGAAAGGGAGGAGAAAGGGCGAGGAGAGGAAAGAAGGAAAAAGCCTGAAAGGTTTTGGCCGGCTGATGTCTCCAGCAGGAGGAAATGCTTAGCACATTTTCTGCCTCTGCGAGCATGTGGGGTTATTTTTAGCTCCGAGAGAGGCTGATCAAACGGGGGTGCATAAATTCCCAGAGCGCGCAAAGTTTAGGGGAAAAGACAGCGCACTTTATCACTTCTGCAGCTGGACGCCCAAGAAATGTGGCGACCAGGCACAGCGACGCAGCTCGTAGCCCGGCTGGACGGGATGTTGTTCTTTAGACTATTAACCACGCTGTGTTTTAACGTCCCACAGCAATCTGCCCGAAGGAAGGAGGGAGTGTTTTCACAGACCCCTGAGAGAGGAAAGGAACAGGAAAGGCAGGGCTATGTAGTCCCTCATCTGACCAGTGCTACATCTGAATACTGAGAGATAGCAATATTTCCTTTTCTAAAAAGTAATCCTCCAAAAATATCACAGCATTCCTACCGCTTGAATTTTTTTTCTCCCGATTTTATTATGTTACAACCACAATCTATTTGAATTTTTATGCGATAGAACAACATAAAGTGATGTGAAACAACAACTTTTTGCAAATATATGTTAAAGGAGTCATAACCTGGTATTTTACATATACAATCCTTCTGAAAATGTCTTTAAAATTCATGTTAAGTCATTTTTAGGAGAAAACTGTTTTAAATATAGCTCACTCAGACACTTTTTCATACCCCTTTTCTTTTTCGCAAGGGTACGCATAAGAATTTGACTTGTGTGTTTGTGCGATCATGTGTTCTCATGGAGATCTTACTGGTTAGCAGCGTGATATTAGCACTTTACGTGATAGCGGTCCTTTTATCAGGCACACACAAACACGTGGAGCAGTTTCCAAACATCCACATAGCAAAGCAATGAAATGAGATTTTAAACCACAAACTCTATAAATGTGTATATTACATGGGGATGTCACATTAGCAACATTAGCAGTTTGCCCGGTCTCTTGCCCAATAAGTAAAAAGTTATACAAGGAACAACACTGATTGCACTGCAGAAGAGTCCCTGACTGTTGGTTTAATGCACAGCTAGCTTATAAAATAATATCCCGGCATTTGAATTTCTGACAGAGCACTGCTTAGTCCATCATGTGAAACTGAAAAACTATGACAGAAGTGCAAATCTACCAAGTTATGCCCGTCCAGCTAAACTAACAGGCCTAGTGAGGGGAGCATTTATCAGAGAAGAGACCCATGGTGACTCTGGAGGAGCAGCAAAGATCCACAGCTCAAGTAGGAGAATCTGTCGACTGGACGACTACTAGTCATGCCCTCCACAAATCTGACTTTAATGGAAAAGTATCGAGGAAATCCATTGTTGAGAGAAAGCCATAGAAGTGTAAAACGCTTTGGTGTCCTCAGGAATTGATAAAGCGCTATTCAAGAGCAGGTCATTTACTATTTTATAATTTAGATACACCATCTCCCATATAACTTGACAGATTAGGTTAGACGAAAATCTCCATGGACTGTGATGTTTGCAGATGATCTCGTGATTTTTAGGTACTTGGGGTCAACAATCCAGAGGTACAGTGAGTGTTGAAAAGAGTTGAAGAAATGTGTCTAAGTAGGTTGGACTGACTGGAGAAAAGTGTCAAGTGTGTTGTGAAATAAAAGAGTTTGAACGAGAGTAAAAAAAAAAAAAAAACGGATACAAGACAGGGGTGAAAACAGCCATGTTGTATGGTTTAGAGACAGTGTCACTCAGGAAGAAGCAGGAGGCAGAACTGGAGATAGCGGAGATGAAGGTGTTGGTGTTCTCTGAGTGACGAGGATAGATAGAATCAGGAATGAGTGCATCAGCTAATGTTAGATGTTTTGGAGATAAAACCACAGAGGCCAGACTGAGGTGGTTTGGACATGTACAGAGGAGGGGTAGTGAGTACATTGATAGAAGGATGCTAAGGCCGGATCTGCCAGGCAGGAGACCTAGAGGAAGACCAAAGAGGATCTTTATGTATGAAGTTAAAGAGTACATGAAGGTATTTGTGAGAACAGAAGATAGTTAGATGGAGACAGATGATTCCCTGTCCTCCTGAAAGGGCAAAGCTGGAAAACTTTAACCATCTTTTCTGCAAGAGGAAATAGTAGGCTTGAGACTGGGGTGGTAGTTCACCTTCGTAATTAGAACAATCCCAAACGTAGAACCGGAGCTACAGTTAAATGGTTTAGTTTAAAGACTTTTCACGCGTTAAAAACTGACCTAAATCCAATTTTGTCCCGCAGTTTTAAAATTTGTTTTCAGATGCCATCCAATGTGTTTGAGCTTAAGTGGCTTGGCTAAGAGTAACGGGCAAAGGCTGCATTCTTGAGATGTGCCAACCTGGATATACAGCTGAACTTAGGTGCTCCTACAAATCAACTCAGTTGGCCTCAAAATATATGCATGTCCCTGTCTAGCACTTCTTTATACTTAATGCTTAAATATTTGGACTCATATTATATGACTCAACAAGGTAATATAAAGTTTTAGTCTGTAACATAACAAATTGTCAATAAACAACCCAGTGCTGCACTTTTACGAAAAACTAAAAAAATCTTTTTTTTTTTCTTAAATCATGAAAATACTCTGTTTGATGAAATCCTTCTAATTATTCTGCTTGTCTTTTGTTTCCAGGGCTCCAACATCACAGATACGTGCACAGAGATGCTAATGCAGGGCATCCTGCTGAAGATTTCAGCTGGAAATATACAAGAGAGAGTTTTCTTCCTGTTTGAC
The DNA here is from genome assembly GCF_011125445.2 of Fundulus heteroclitus. Lineage (NCBI taxonomy): Eukaryota > Metazoa > Chordata > Actinopteri > Cyprinodontiformes > Fundulidae > Fundulus > Fundulus heteroclitus. The sequence goes on from NC_046381.1 coordinate 15,910,968, forward strand.
AAGCTTCTGGTTTATTGCAAGAAGAAAAACAGGTGCATCTCTGGTCCTTTTATCATGTGCCATGTCCCCTTTTAACCTGCTGCAAGTTTTAGCATCTTCTAGTTTGGACTACAGTACAGTTTCCCTCTTTGTGTTACTTTTGCTTAAATCACTAGTACCAGTATACTGCTACCCTTGACATTAGTTATGATTGGTGCAAGTTAAACCAGTAGACTCTTGCTGATTCACGCTTATCATTGCATTTCTGTTAGCGAAGCAGGAGATACATTTGGAACGATGTTTGAAGCAGTATATTTTTCTGTTAATACAATAAACATTATTTTCAGAAGCCTGACGTTTATGTTGAAAAGGATTTTTTTTAAATTGATTTTATGTACTTCGGAGACACTGAATTTTGGATTATCAGTAATTTAATTTTATCAAGTCATAGTCATAAAAATTACCAGAAGCAAAAACTTTCAGCATTACATTCCATGTGTACTGAATCTGTATAATGTAAGCATTTCACTTCCTGAAATGAGTGACAAAAAAATGCTGAAAGTTTGTGCAATATTCAAATGTTTTTAAATGTACCGGTAGACCTATAGATATTACTATTACGATGTTACAAATGGACAGAACGGCGTAAGGTTTTTAGTTTATTCATGTGGTTTTTACTTTGTGTGTGGAAGGCGTTTGAAAAACAGCAAAGCATCCAGCGAAGGCCCACGCTACTTGTTCAGAGGAAGAATCAACACTGAGGTGATGGAGGTGGAAAATGTGGACGATGGCACAGGTAAGCCCTGCGGTGAGAAATACCACTTTGGTTAGATTATAACTGATTTATCATGCCTCTGCAGATGTAAATGGATAAAAGTGCAAAATACGCAAAGAAGTTGTAGATTTAATCATCAACTTAAACTGTGTGGCATTACTTTGTTAGTGGTTAAGATGGTATTTACATAATGCCACTTTTACCGTCTGTGGTTACATTTCCCTGAGAATGTACTGCTGCTTGTTCTGGGTGAACTCCTGCGTTTTGTGTCTCTTGGCCTCTCGCAGCCGCTGATTATCATTTATATTTGTAGATTTCACCTTTTACCTTCCAGCAGACTTGGATGGACAGACGGGTGTTGGTGCTTTTTTTGGCGGGTGATTGATGGGTTTGGTTCTGGAAAGAGCAGGAGGATAAACATGCGAAGCAGGCAGCAGAGCAGAAACTCATGGGTGTTCTGCGCCACGGACAGGAGATCCGAGTCTGAAATCCAGGGTGACGGGGGTATTTTAGCTGGGATTCCTGGGTAATGAAAGTGCTTTCACTTTTTCCCCCTGGCCAACACTCACTCCCACTGCCTGGGGTTAAAAACCAACGCCCTGGAGGAATCCCATACATATACAACACCACACTACAGTATATATGCTTTTAGCTACAGTATGTTTAAAATTGATGGTTGTTATTTTATGCTTTTTGTTGCTCCTGAACGAACAAACAGCTAAGCGTGAGAGTATTTAAATTGTTCCTACAAAGATAAAAAAAAAAAAAAAATCTAATTTAGCTACATTATAAGGGTTTACTTCAGTCTGTTGATATCTTTGCTTCTTTTAAAAAAAAAATCTTGTTGTATATTATTTTTAAGCCTATCATGAAATTCATAGTTTTTGTGACAAATAGATGTGGTTTCTGATGCTTTTTTAAAAAGACTGTTTGAAGTGTCGCAAAAAAATAGAATCGAATATGTTTTGATGATAAACACGAACATAGATGAAAGAATAAGTGTTTTTTTTTTGTTTAACCACAACTTTTTCCTTCTTTATGCTAATTTTCAGTAGCTTTTACCATTCTCTTTAGCTTTTGAGCCACCCTTTTATTTTTTTAATGGTTTTATATGTTAACTATTGCCTTTGTTTCATTTTTACGACTTACGGCTGTTTCCTTGTTTTCCACGTCTCTTTTTGCGCCAGTCTCCTGCTGCATGTGTCGCTGGTTAAAGCTTAACATGCTGCTGTTTAATCCAGATGTTTTGGCCTGGTTTCTAAACCATTTGCATCAATAAGTCTGGCCTGTGCCTTACCTCTTCCTCTTGGTTAAACAGACACAGGATGAATAATGAATCATCGTCCCAATCTGTTCGTTGTTCCAGGAATTTAGTTGGATGAGCAACAACAATGAAAATTTTCCGTGTTAATTGCGTGTGAGACTCCTGGACAAAAAGTGTTTAAAACCTACTTTTTGATTTGATCTGTCTAACTTACGCAGGATTCTAATGATGTTCGCAGCAATTTGTTTACGTTGTAAAGATCCGGGTTCAAATCTTTCCTAAAGGATTGCAGCAATAGGTCCCACACTGTTCATGTTGTAAGAAAAGTGCAAAGTTTGCCCACGCAGTTGTTTTAAGACACGCCTTGTATTTTCTCACTGTGGGACAATAAAGGATATTTCTATTCCATTCTAGTTGTGCTATAGATATTTTAACAATTTTGGGAATTAGGCCTCTTTCACTCTGGAGTAAGATGGCACCATGACATTAAAAATCAACTTGAATGCAGATTATAGTGTCCGGAGGTTTCATTGAGGACATTTTCTGGGGTACGTAATGAAAGGTGTGTTGCTCCCTGTTACTTGTGATGGAGCGTAATTGTTCAACGGCAGTTTGAGAATGTTTTGGCTCATAATCTTGGCGGCAGCATATCTTGGTACCTGGTGCATGCGGTACGGAGGAATCTGGTGCTTTGTTACTGCTGCGTAACCCAAGTGCGCTTGAACTTAAGGTTATCAACCGATGGCTCCTTCAGGATTTGCTGCAAGATAACTGTTGGTATGATGTTCTTTTTCTCATTGCTTGATGTATTTGCGTCAAATTTAATGGGATACATGCCCAGGGCAGTCAAAAGTAGCCGGTCAACGGCGGCAAATCGCCGTCTATAGCAGCTCTTGCCGCCGCCTACATTTCCCCAATTATATAATGGAGCGATATTTGTGCCAATCCGAGCTCAACTCTGAAAAGCTCTTCTCGCGCGACGCTCGCGGAGAAACAGCCAAGCGAGCGCACAGCACAGCTGGTGTTGAGCATGAAATGAGCAGGTCGAGCGTGCGAGCAGAGAAGGAACTGAGCGCGCGCGAGACGTGTTGTCTCACCGCGCGCTCGGAAGTTAGTAAATTGTCATATATTCACCTAATCTGATATGGTGCTAGTAATTCAAATTCAACTAAGTTTATGCAAATTTGTTCAAAACCTTGTTAAAACATGATGATAACATGTGAAAAAATGTTTTAAGAATAATCATAAAAAAAACAAAGGTTGCTTTTGAAGAATTGATCATTCTGCTTTTTATTGAATTTAAAACATGCACTCTGACTCTATTCTTTAAATAATCACCTGTCTTGAAAGCTTCCAAAATACATCAGGGAGACTCTATTTTTCAAAATTCTCACCTCCTGGGCTCAGGCACCGGCATAAGTGCACCCACCTACCTGATAGTGTGTGGCCTGCTACTGTAAAAAAGTTTGACTGCCCTGCACGCCTTCCACAAAGTTCCTCTTTTGTCTCATTAGCCAAAGGAGTACCTCCCGAAACGTCTTGAGAATCATCAAGACGTTGTTGGGCAAATGTTAGACTGACCTTTTCCTTGAATATCTTCCTGTGGAGGTCATTTATGTCTCTTTCTTATTGTTGAAGTATGAACACTGATTCTACCTGTGGCAAGCGAGGTCTCCAGTTCTTTTGATGCTATTTTGTTTTCGTGACCTCCTCGATGAGACGTGAACGTCGGCTGTCGTTTTGATAGACATGCCTCGGCTGGGAAGGTTTACCACCGTTCCATGTGTTCTCCATGTGTAGAAGCCTGTGGTTTTGTAACCTTTTCCAGATTAATTGATGTTAGTAACTTTGTTCCTCATCTCTTCTTGTATTCCACTAAATTGAAGGATTATGTGTTGCTTTTTGAGATCTCGTAGCCTACTTCATGTTGTCAGACAGGTTCCATTTAAGTGATTTATTCATGTGGTTTGTCACAAATTTTTTTTTTTATCTGATAATGTAATTTGTATAATCATCAGAAATATTTAAGGGTGACAAAAGAAGCTTAACAAAATATCTGTTAGAGGCATGGCTATGCTTATTCTCAGTTATCCTGGTCATTGCAATGGTTAGAGGCAAAGTCTTCTTCAGCTGTAAGGGAATCTTCTTGTGACTGAGAACATAAGACCAACAGATTGTCTTTCTGCCTGTGGGTTTTTTCTTATTTATCTCAATAAGATGGAAGAGCGGTAACAAATGAGCCAATTCATAGAGCTTTGAGGTGTCCGACTTGGAAAAACTGAGTATGTGAAAAGTGTTTGCGTTACTAAAGAAAAGAGTTTCTCTACAGCTTTGTAGTTGATATTTGTAACGCACAGCCACAATTGATAATGCCATTTTAACTCAGATTCTTCTAAAGAGGTTTATTTGGGCCACCTTGTGTGTTTTTTTCAAAAAAATGTTTCTTCTAGCTTGTACCCTTAGTTTGTTGTATATTGTCATCTTCAATGTAAGCACAAAGCTGATGCCTGTCCCCTTCGGACATGAACTCAAAAACTAGATTTACAAAATGGTCTTTGTTAAACCTCTAAAGTGACTTGTTGAGATTGTTTCTGACAATGTGCTTTCCTTCTGTGCTGCACAGCTGACTACCACAGCAGCGGGAATATTGTTAACAATGGCTGGAAGATCCACAACACGGCCAAGAACAAGTGGTTCGTCTGCATGGCCAAGACCCCAGAGGAGAAACAGGAGTGGCTGGAGGCCATCATGAAAGAAAGGGAGCGGAGGAAAAGTAAAAGGCTGCTTTAGTTAATCAGAGTTGTGTCATATTGAGTTATTAGCTATAATCTAACTCCAAGAATGGCTATTTTAGGTTCATTTAGCTCATTTTTAGTTTTGCACTAGATAAATGTTCCAAATTGTGAGACATTATCCCCACTCAAAGACTATTGACGCAGACGGTGCTACTTACCCAGCAAAATTACAGGGCATTAACCTTCTCCTGCTTGTAATTGATGCATAGTCCAGGAGCTGAGTACAAACATTAGTAACTGTGACTTTCATTCTGCAACGCCTTTCTCCTCTGCACAGGTCTGAGGCTTGGCATGGAGCAGGACACGTGGGTCATGGTCTCAGAGAAGGGAGAGAAGCTCTACCAGCTCATGGCCAAAGGGAACCTCATTAAGGACCGGAAACGCAAGCTTACCACTTTTCCCAAGTGCTTCCTGGGAAGGTACAGCTTCTACTTCTAATCTTGACTCTTCAGTTTGGAAATAACTCTCAAGAGATGCAAACAACAATCTTGCGGTTTTCGTCTTGTTGCATTAGTAAGGGCAACTGGATGGCTATTTACCGGCTCCTGAAGCTGCACTAGAATATAACTCTCGGCTATGTTTGGTATTTGTATTTTCATCCATAGAGGCCTTTTACAGTGTGAGGAGTATGTTACACTGAACTTTTTTGTAATACAGATGAATTACCCTTTCTGACCTTTTACTTTTAAATAGGCAAGGCTGTCTAAAGACAGCAGCAGCTGGGAAAATAAAGAATGTATATGTTTTTGAGAAACCGTATATCTGCAATCTTAGTCATGGGAAGATGGAATCTAGTCTGATTTAGCCGATTAATTTTATTTAGGGATTACGGTTTTGCTGTCCTTGGATGAATTAGTCATTGAATGAAAGTCATAAATCAGAAGAAGGTATTTCTGTCTGGTTCAGCTGTCCGTCTCCCAGCAGCAGTAGTCAAAATACTAATATTTAAATTGTCTTTCTCATCTTGTATGTTGGGCTCATAGTTTGTACGTATCCTGGAATTTTCCCTTATACTTTGTTGCTCTTTCCAATTTTGTCCTGAAAACTCTGAACATAGGCCATTTTCCATTAGACCTCAAAAACCCACCTCATGTTTCCATATGGGGGATTTCAGTTTCCCGGGCTTCACTTTCCCAGGAAAAAAGTCCTGGTCTTAGTGTAGGACGCTTTAAGAAGCCTGGGGCTTTGCATAAGTGGCAGAGTTGTGTGCGGCAAGGCTAAACAGTCCACCATAATGAGGAGCAGTAAGGACATGATGAGTTTACAAACCTATCATTTTAAATGAATTTATCAGAAAAAGTAGTTTTAGAGGAATATAGCCACGTTATATGCTTAAAAAAATGTGTTAAACTTAAGAATAATTGTGTTTGTGATCAATTTAATTTGGTGGTATATTTTTTACATCTGGACATATAAATTACTTCAAACTACAAATAGCTAATTGATGAATGAGAGTAAAATGAAATAACAAAATAAAAACATTTTAAACAAAACATCAAGAATATGTGAAGGGGGAAATAAAACCCATGTAGGTATGTAGTGGAGACGAAATGACTGTGACACAGTTCCTTGCTTACATAAGTGCAGCTAATTATGGCTGGCGTAATGAAATAGGAGTTTCTGAGGACAATGTTAATTTGCTGTTTAAAAAATACATTTAGAGCTGTTTGGTTCAAAAGAAATGCTTGGCATATTTTACCTGTAGGCTATGTATCTCATTGGTATATTTTATACCATGATGTTTTGGTCTTGTTTTTATTTTTAATGATCTAAAGATTAGATTGAAGCTGTTTGGGGAAAACTAACCAGATGATGTTCAGGCACAGACTTTATTTTCTTTAACTTTCAGGTTTCTTCTTTTTCCATGTAATACATTTTTTTTTCTTGAAGATTATTTTGATTTATAAGGGGACTGAAAAGCTGTTTTTGTAAAGCAGTCATGTTTTTAAAAGCCTGGAGGATAAAAAAGAAACGCTAAAAAAAAGTCCATTCAGGCATAGTTGTGGCCAAGTTACATGGAATGATGGTTTTAAAAATCAGTACTGATTTCTCCTCTGGTTGTGCGGACAACTTCAAACCGTGTGGTTTAGAGAAGAAATGAATCTGTCAGCTGAAAGGATTAAAAGGATCTAAAGCTAGTTATGTATGGTCAACTCTGTGAGTCTGAAGCGATCAAATCGTGAGAAAGCAGCACGGAAACGCTCCCCTGTGGGATAATCCAACACCTGGATGACCAGTTGTGCCTGAAAAGACATCTCTGGTCCATCTGTTCTCCCACAGCTCAGATGATTTTGGAGATGACTGCATGGAGGCGTAATTGTTGAGTAAGAAACAGTATTGCGTAGCTCTGATGAGAACCACATTGCCAATGGCTTCAGCTCTGCCCACTTCTTTCATTGGGAAACATGCTCCCACAGCATCATTTATTTTATTTTATTTGCTTTGTTTTTGACTTTTCTATTTAAAGCTGAGGGCGGGTCTTCAACTCCTCCACTTGAAATGGCACGATCCTATTTGTGGTCTGTACTCTGCAAAAGAATAATTCATAAAGGAAATGTGTGTGACAGCTGTCTAGCTGGATGCTGCTCGTTGCATTTTAAACTGGAAATTAGCAGCAAAACAAAAGTGTAATTTTATTTTTAATGCATGAGATACACTACTGTCGGCTTTCTTGACAGGTATTGATGATAAAGTCAAGGAGTTTGCCAAAATATATTTGGACACGTTGCCAGGAATGTGATATTATCATACCATTAATATTATCATACAAAGTAGATGTTAAGTTATATTTTATTGTTGTCGCTAAATAAAAATAAACCCAATTGGGCACATTTATTTTATTCAAATGAAGACAGTCTAAATGTAAAATAAATATACTACTAAAAATTCAGTTTTTATTGAAGAATAAATTAGGATACTCCATGTTTATTCCTGCATCAAATGCCACTTATCATCGTATCAATGTACTCTTTACATTTTGTAATCTCAGACATTTAGGTTTGTGTGCTCATTACTGTAGAGTTGTGTGACGCAGTATGTGTGCACAATATCATACCGCACCATGGTGGTGAGAGAGGGGGAAAAAAAAGATCTAAAGGGCTTTTTGAAGTTAGATTGTAGATGTAGAAACGGAGTCTGGTCAGGGATTTAAAGAGACATTTAAAGTATTTGAAATCCATCATTCCCCTTGACAGATAAGGGTTTTCAAGTGGCATGACCTGTGCATGTTGCTTTAAAAAAATAGTTTTAGTAGTTCTGATCATCAAACACTGTATAATATCAGAAAAAGGTTGCCTGAGTAAATGCTAAATGCACATTAGGATTTATTAAAGAGCTTTGCCCAGTTTTTTAAATCAGAAATTAAGAGTGATTAACCCCACATTAAAAAGAGAGCTCCATTTAACCAGCCACTTCCAGACTGGATTACTGCCACACTGTAAAAATGTAAAATCAAACCTGTGTTTGGGTCAGAAGTCACTGATTCAACAACAGGAAAGAGACCAACTACAAAACCACTGCTGAGCAAGAAAACAAGGACCTATTTGATTTTATTTCCAAAACCTCATTATCTTTGCTTGATATTTTGTGAACTGATGAGATGAGATGATCCAAAGCCTATCCCAAATCGATTGGTTTAAAAAAAAAAAAAAAAAAAAACACATACCAAAAAAGGAAGTTTTTATGAGTAGCCCAATCAAAATCTAGACTTAAATCCAATTAAGATGCAGTGGCATGCCTTTCATGTTCGTAAACCTTGTAATTTGGCTAAATTAAAACAAATACTCCAAAGAAGAATTGGCCAAATTCTCTCCACAGCAAATGTAAAAGACTCATTGGAAGTCTTTATCAAGCAGTTGAAAGCAATTGTTCCTGTCTAGGGTGGCACAACCACGTATTAGGTCTAGGAGGTAGTTACTTTTTTGTTAACATAGGGCCAGTTTGGTTTGGATAGGAATAAATGTAAATAAATCCTGATTTTAAAACTGTACTTTAAACATCTATGGGCGACAAAAAAACAAAAAACAGAATAGTTTCCTATCGGGGGCAAAAGCTTTTTCCTCACCAATGTATTCATAGGATTGTGTTTATCCCTGGGGTTAGTTGTGGTGACAGAAAACCTCCACGATCAATGTTTAAACGGTGTAAGATGTCAGAATTGGGCAGATGAGGCTTTTGTCACTCCAAGAACTCTGTCAAGTTGTCTTTTTGGCCGAACATTGGCTACAGATCGGCTCCGCCGTGGTCTGGATGTCGCCTCCGGAGGATTCCAGTGGTGCAGCTCCTGGTTGTGTTTGTTTGGCTTTTGTGGGGAGAGAGGACTTTGAGAACTTGTGAATGCACCATTCCTCAGCCTGAATATATCCACAATGTTCAGCCTGCTCCCTTTAATTCGTCTGCTCTCTCTCTCGCTCTCCGTCTCTCTCTCTCTCTGTCAATCACTTTTAGTAACAGAAACTAAATGAGGGAAGATTATCCCATTTAGCTCATTTGGACCATCAAATCATCAGATGTTGTTTGTTGCTTTATGCAGTTGGTTTGTTTTCTCTTGTTCAAGTTTTTCAACAAAAGAAATCACAAATCCTGACATCCAATTAAACCCTATGTTTGATAGTGTTACACTTTGGATCCAAAGTAAACGAAACCCCAACTAGGAAAAAACACAAGGAGTAAAACCCAGTGGTTTATCTTATAGTCTGACCCAGGACAGCAAATAAACCGTTCCTTTGGGATTTCTCCAGTCCTGAAAACTTTTCCTCCACTGATCAGTCTTGTCACCTTTTTTCCCCTCCTCTGTTTTTGTGTATTATGTTTGTTTGGGTCTACGAGTGAACAAGCGTGCAGTTATGTCTATGCTGTGTTGTTTGTTTTCCCCAGTGAGTTTGTTTCTTGGCTGATGGAAATTGGTGAGACGGACAACCCAGAGGAGGGGGTTCACCTGGGTCAAGCTCTGCTGGAGAACGGCATCATCCACCACGGTTAGTTCCTTCTCTCCTCCAATTCTGTCCTCCTTTCAGTAGTTCAAGATCTCAAACATTGTCTGCTGGAGTTCAATTACTGAGACTGTAGCTCCTATTCTGACCTCTTTCACTGCAAAAATGGAACTAAAAGTAAGTAATTTTTTCTTGAAATGTGTATATTTTTCCTTGATTTGAGCAGGCCAATAAGACTATTTGCCGCACTTGAAATAAGAGCAATTGATCGCCATCATCTTATTTCAAGTGCAGGATATATAATTATCTTATTTTAGGGGTCAAAATACTCATTCTATTGGCAAATAATCTTATTTAGCTGCTCAAATCAAGGAGAAAAACACCCATTTCTAGAAAAATTTACTTTTAGTTCCCTTTTTGCAGAGTTGTCTCGTTGGAGAAACGTTGTGATAAGCTAAAGCTCCAGAACCTCATCTGGCTCCTTATTCCCTCCTCATTGGCTCGTAATAACTGGTCAACAGATTATACTGCATGAGCAAGGTTTTTAGGCATTTTCTAGCAGGTGCAAGGGTATATGTGTGTCTTTGGTTGGTACGGTTAGTGACCTCTGAGCTCGAAGGTCAAAACATGGACACCATTGTGTGTACAATCAGGAAAATGATCCCAAACAAACATCGGTCTGGTTTTAAAACAGATAATGCAGGCTAACTTTAAAGGGGACCTATTCAAAATTCACATTTTGGCATGTTTTATACTTCCATTTGGGTCTCTAGTGCTTCTAGAAACTATCTAAGGGCAACAAACTAAACAAAAAAACAATAAAAGCATCCATTTTTTTTTTTGGCAATAACTAAATACTTTGTTGGTACCTGGAAAATAAACTATTTCAAAAGCCTCCCATTTATTATGCCACAGTTAGTGAGCACAGACCCTAACTTAGCAACCATTATTATTTTAAATGGAAGCATAATTGATCCCGTTTAAGTTTCTCGAATGACGTCAACTATTTTGAAAATCCATGGCGTCTCCTTTCATCGGGTTTCTTTACCAGCAAATCGTTCAATTTGAACAAACTCTACCAATATGCTGAGAAGAAAGGTCAGCTGTCCAATCAGCATTATGGCAGAAACGTCCTCATGGCTACAAGCAGCATGTGGTCACTGTGTATTTTACAAAAAAACGTCTAATAAAATATTTATTGTAGCTTTATAGCTGAACCACTTTTGACCATGTGTCAAGTTGTGAAAATCCCTCATAAATTGTGCAACTAATTCTCGTTTATTTAACTACATTAATGTTTTTAATATGATCGTTTCACACTTTATTTACAAAAAGCAGTCAAAAAAAAATCTTTGGAGCCCAAAATTGTTGTGACTATCATGCCTACAATAAACATGTGTAAACATTTGTAAATGCATGATCCCAAAGTTGTTTTTTGCTTTGCATTCAGAATAAATGGTGCAAAATCTGCTTTACCTTCAAAGAGTAACTAAATCTCTCAGCGGCCTGGTATCGCTTCCAGTCTTAGAAGTGAAATGGGGTTTCTCAGCGGAGAGGAATCGCAGAGCTCACTCTGCGCAGTCGGCATCCCCCGAGCCTCCGAATGTTTTTTCATAAGAACCTTTAATGGAACCTGCAGAGCCGCAGCCAAGAATATGAAGCCAATTGTTATTACCGCTGGAGGGTCCACATAAAAGCAACCTAAAGCGAGCGGGGCGCGGCGCTCTCTGAGCAGCTGCGTTATCTGTGACAGCTTTGCATGAGGTCCGATTCTTCTTCTTGTCTAAAAACATTTTCTTTATGGAGCCGTGCTTGCTTCACTGTTTTTAAACCTCTTATAGTTTAGAGTTTAAAGCCAGACCATAAAAACAAAAAACACCACCTAAGGGTTTGAATTTTTTGTTTCATTGCTAAGACATCTTGTCAGGATTTTTTTTTTTTCATTTCCCATCTCAATATTGTTTTCCAGTCACAGACAAGCACCAGTTCAAGCCCGAGCCGGTGCTGTACCGTTTCCGATATGACGACGGCACCTACCACCCCAGGAGTGACATGCACGATGTCATAGCCAAGGTGAAGGTCCTGCCTCACAGGAAAAAAGAATCACATTTTACCAAAAACATCTCTGACATGAGACGCCCTGCCTTTTTTGTTTTTCTCAGGGTGTCCGGCTGTTCTGCCGTCTTCACAGCCTTTTCAACCCTGTCATCAGGTACGTGTCCGTTTATTTTTCTGTTCCAACTGGGGAAGGTGTGCCAACAGTATATTGTATTGGGCTTCATGTGTTATAGGTAATTATACTGATAGACGGGGGAAGATTCTTGAGAGTGATTTTATTGAACTTTTTATCTCATCGAGCCTAAAGGTACATCTGAAAGAAATTAGAATGTTGTGGAAAAGTTAAATGCTTTGTGCCACTCATTTCAGAAAGCAAAACTAGTACAATGGATTTATTACACATACAATCAAACATATCAAGCTTATATTGCTTGTATTTGGATGAATATGGCTTACAGATAATGAAAAGCCAAAGTTCAGTGTCTCAGAAAAACTAGAATATTAGAGGTATATTCATTTCTGTACGCAATACTGCAATGTTGGTCCTTTTGCATGAATTACTGCATCAGTGCGGCGTGATATGGAGCCGATCAGCCTGTGGTTCTGCTGAGATGTTCAGGAAGCCCAGATTGCTTTGATAGGAGCCTTCAGGTCATCTGCATTATTGGGTTTGGTGTCTCTCATCTGCCTCTTGACAATACTCCACAGATTCTCTGTGGGGTTCAGGTCAGGGAAGTTTGCTGGCCAATCAAGAACAGGAACACCATGGTCATTGAAACAGCTTTTGGTACCTTTGCCAGTGTGGGGAAGTGCCAAGTCCTGCTGGAAAACAAAATCAGCGTCTCCATACAGCTGCTTTGCAGAGGGAAGCATGAATTTGATTGTTAGCATGAATCCAGCTGTTCTCCTCAGAGTTTTTTTAGAACGCAACAAACAGCATCGTGACGACAAAGGTCCGGAGTAAAGTAGTGAAAACAAGTGGCGTTAGGCTACTAACAATATCCCAAACTTTGGACATCTTGCACTTTTCAAACAATGTGGCAAAATATGGTTTCACACCTAAACTGGCCAGCCAGGCAAGGAAAGCATTAATCAGTGAAGCAGTGAAGAGAGCCTTGGAAAGTCTGAGGGAGCTGCAGAGAACCACAGTCACCAATCTGCCCTGTAGAGAGAAAAGGTGAGAAGAAAACCAGTGTTAAAAGAAAGTTAAAAGACGTCATTGCACCAAACCATGGAGGGGGCACAGAAAACCTTTGGAAAAAAGTTGCTGCGTGTGGCTGAAGACTTACACTGCCAAAAGCCTTAAAACACCATCCGCATGGTGAAACCTGGTGGTAGAGGTAAAACTCTGTTTAATTACCTGCTTCAGTAAGACAGGGAAGCTGGTTCAGAGTAGATGTGTAAGTGGGCGGAGCTAAATACAGGACAATCCTGTTAGAAATCCAGGTAAAGTCTAAAAAAGCAATCACAGCAGTGCAGGTTCGTTTCCCAGCAGATTGACGCTAAGCAGAGCCAGAGCCACAGTGACTTAATTAAATTAAATCAGATGTATGTGTCAGAATGGCACAGTCAAAGCCCAGACCTAACTTCAAACCACTCTCTGGGTCAGGACTCTTAAACTTTATAGGTTCATAGATTCTCTCCATGCAACCTGACTGAGCTTGAGCTATGTTGCAGACAAGAATGCACAAGAAGTTTGTTAGCTTTTAGGTGCACAAAGCTCGCAGCGACCCAGGGAGGGTTTCACACAATGCACGGCGCGCCTTTTCAGATTTTTACTTGTAAAGAATTTTAATACTCGTGTACCCTTTCCCTCCCACTTTACAGTTATCCACTGGTTTGTGGTTATGACGTTATAAAGTGTAAAAACATTCATGAGCTATGAAGAAGGCAGTGTATAGTAGATAATGTTGCTAATTTTTCAACTTTATGTTTGGATAATTAGGAAATACAAAACTATATACGGAAGTATTTTGCAACAAGTAAACCCTGGCTGAAACAAAAAGCAACCTCACCAGCCACAGCCTAGTTTGCTGTTTATGCCGATTTTTAATGGGGCCTGAAGAAAAGCTTTCATTTCGCGGCTGCAAAACGGCACCACAGCCGGAGGGGCCGTGCCTATTCCACATGCCCGCTCGGCGCTTTTTGCACAGTTGTTTGCGACCCCAAGCGCTTTAAGAGTGCGACATTTGTGTGCCAGATTTCTTGACGTGGCATTTGAGGTGTTTGTGTCGCTCGCCAGATGATCTGCGCTGTGCGCTCTGGCTGAAAGCTCAGCACAATGCACCACAGGGCCTGAGAACGCCTGAGCTTAATTGGACAGTCCAGCCTCTGCTTAATTGCGTGGAATTTCCTGGCAGAGCAAGAGAGAGACGAGTCAAAACGGGGGAGAGGATAAACTACTCAGCAGCCCCCGACATATGCGGCCTCCTCCCTGCAGCTCTGCTCCGTCCTCTCATCTTATCAGCAGCTCCTCTCTAGACCAATACAGTGTACACACTTAAACACTACAGAGGTGATTGGAAGAGCCCTTTAATCTACACTCTGTGGGGTGAGGGGGGGTGAGACTTAGACAAATACATCAAAGGTCCGTCACAAATCATCTTCAGATAGTTTCCAAAAACTGATGTCTGAGTTTCTATATGGGGCTCATGAGTCATCCAGAAGCTTAATAGCTATTAATGTACACCAGTTCCAGAATAAAAAATGAGCTGGTATATTGTTCTCCGGTAATTTATCAGGCCTGAGCAGTTGATTAAAGCTTGAACTTTCGGCTTCCTGAGGATGATGTATCGCGTTGCTTGCTTTGGAAAGACGGCTACATACATCCCCTGCTCAAAAACGGTCAAAGCAAACTTTCCCCACCTTCAGACGGCAAGTTAAAACCATCTTATTTGACCTTTCACTCCTTAAATCGGCTGTTTCCGTGACCTGGATGCGTGGCTACCAACCGGGGACCCTCCTTATCTTAACCCCCCCCCTGCCTTTTTTTCTTTTTTCTCTCTGGCAGCCTTACATCTCTCCAGCTGCATAAACTCCCAGCCTTCCGGTCCTGGTTTCCCTTTCAAGACAGAGATGCAGAAGCGTCTTTATCTGGTCAAAACGGGTTGTTTTGCATGGGCATTTCTGCTTGTTGGAGACAGAGCGTCCTCCCCCTCGTACCCCTCCCTCGCCTCGCAATCTGAGCAGCACCAGCTGAGACGGGGCTTAAACTTGGCCCCACAAGCCTTGTTTTAGCTGTCTGGGCGACGTGAGATTGAAGCGTGTGTCTATGTGTGGCATTGTGAGCGCGTCGGGGTGATGGTTTGCTTGCGGCGGAGGGGGGGGGGGGGGGGGGGCGCAAGTCGCGGCAGTTCAGGACTTTCCCGGCCCTGCGGCTCTGCCCCCAGATTGCGTGTCCCCCCGGGACGCCGCAGCATTCATGGGAAAGTCACGGTTCCATTTCAAACAGCATTCCCGGGGTCTGGCAGAGTGCAGCCCAGTGCATAAAGTCGAGAACAGCAACGCCATGCCAGCTTCTAACCGAGGAATGCTGTTTTGCTGTCAACAAACCCAAAGAACTTACTTAGATAAATGACACAACTGCAAGCACTTAAAAAGTAGCCGCACCTTGCTGACAGCAGGAATTATGAGTCCGCCTTTTGGCATTGTGTTTAAATAGACCAAGCAATTACTCCCCTGCACGTTCTCCTGTCTCAGATCGTTATAGTAAAAGCAAACGGCAACAACAGCAATCCAGAGAATCTCTTTATAATCCTGCCATTGAAAATGTCTGCTTTTGTTCCTATCCAGGGATAAGGACTATCATTTACGGACCTACAAGTCAGTGGTCATGGCTAACAAGCTCATAGACTGGGTTATAGCACAGGTAAGCTGCATCATCTACAGTGCCTTGCAAAAGTATTCACACCCCTGAGACCTTTTTGTCACGTTACAGCCACCAAATTATCTGCATTTTCTCAGGCTTTTGTGAGATAGACCAACACCAAAAAAGTAAACTTCTACACAGCTTTACCTCTCAACGTGTTTCTTGCTCTTTGCTGTCTGTTTTCTAACAAACCATCACAGAGCTGCTGTGTTTATGCTGAGATTAAACAACTGGTCTTTTTTTTCTACACACTTCAAGTGGTTGCTCTGGATTTTATTTAGGGGTTACAGAGTAAAAGTTTTCTATCTATCTATCTATCTATCTATCTATCTATCTATCTATCTATCTATCTATCTATCTATCTATCTATCTATCTATCTATCTATCTATCTATCTATCTATCTATCTATCTATCTATCTATCTATCTATCTATCTATCTATCTATCTATCTATCTATCTATCTATCTATCTATCTATCTATCTATCTATCTATCTATCTATGAGATGGATGGATGCATACAATGTGTATGTTTAGATATACACACACAAATTGTTCATTGAAAATAAATTGATAACTGATTCTTTTTCTTGCCCAGATTAAAAATTACAGTCAGGCGAAATGACTTTTATGGCTAAAGATTTACCGTTATGATCCTGCGGATCTGATGCTTGTTACCGAATGCTAATCTACAGCGCGACGATTTTCAACCATCTTCTCTGCTTCTTCCGAGCTGATTGGAAGCAGATTTGTTCAAAAAGAGACAGCCAGAAAAAGATGGAAGTGGTTGTTGTCATAACAGGTCGCTCACTTCCAATGTGCTGCTGAGACGAGGGAAGCCACATGAAATCTGAGGCTCTCAGGGGAGCCGAGAGGAAGCGAAGGAAGAAAAGCAGACTTGATTGTATGGCTAAGCTTTATTGACCCTGACAGGAAGTGCTCAGCCTGACAGATTGATGGCTCTGTACAAGATGACAACAAAGAAGCGAAACAAAAGAACATGGTAACCGCAGCAGAATTAAACACAGATATTTCATGATTTCATCTGCCTTCCATTGCAGTTCTGTCTCTGGTTTGTTTCTTTCCTTGCTGTTTTGGGGGGTGGGGATTTGGATTTGGATGAGTGCGACCTGGGCCAGCGGAGTTGCTCACACTTCCTGCAGTGGGACTTCAAGTACGGTCACACTGCACCGTCTAGACATGACTTTGGATGTGTTAAGGTGCTGAGCGGCTCCGCTGGCCTCAGGGTGTTTGGTCAGAGGAACAAAGCAGGAGTGCAAGTGGGCCATTTCAACTGGACCAGCACACAACCTTCTTTGTTCTGTCTTGCTTTCTTTCAGTTGCATCTCTTGCTTGTTTTTTCTATCCAGTGTCCACTCTGTAAGTTTTTTCTTTCATTGTCTTCTGGTGCAGGGGGACTGCAGAACAAGAGAGGAAGCCCTCATCTTGGGGGTAGAGCTGTGCAACAACGGCTTCATGCATCACGGTATGTCGGTCTGGGTCGCTTGGCAGAAACAGCGCTGTTCAGTCAGTCAGACCTCTCCATCATCGACTAAACCGAAGCCGAATGCTAATTTCAGAGACTCTACTGACAGGGCGCCTGGCATTTAGCATCCGGCCCGAAGAACACAGCCATTCTTGTTCTCTTCCCACTGAATCTTTTTGACACAGTACAGAAATAGACTCTCTTTCCAATCCAGTGAATGAATTTGTGTTTGACGGCTCACGGATACCATCGCGCATGTATACAGGCGTATAGCCCAAGCTCTGGGGTAATGGATGGTTCAATTTAGCTCTGAGAACCTCTGCTCTGGGAAATGCAAAATGCACAGTTGCTATGTTTTTTGTTTATGAGCCTCAGGGTTTTTTTTCGAGTCCACACTTCCTCTATGCCAGGGTTGACATCATAAGGGATGCAGTGCAAATGACACCGAGTCTCACCGTAACCCCATGATGTAAGCTGTTCTGAATGCGCACAGGTCAAGCCACACAGTAGAAATTAGCAGCACATCTAAAGAACCCCAGCCATCAAACCTCCGTTTACTTCCGCAGCCTCCAGGGTAATTTCACCATTCGTGCCTACGAGTTATTTGGCCTGACAAAGTAGCCATTAAAACTGCTGCCGACGTATCTGATGTTGAAAGGAAATGAGTGAAGGAATGTCAGAGGGAAGCTCTTTTTTTTTTTTCCGACCCGTTCTCTGGTCTTTTTTTTTTTTATCTCAGAACTGGAGTTCTGGTAGATATGTAGGACTTCAAAATCGATATTTATCTAACAAAGCAGCGATTCCCCCTCTGTCTATCTGTGGGTGTTTCCCAATTTACATGGTTGTATTTGGTTATTGCAGGACTTTGGTTGAGTACCTTTTTTGAGGCTGCTGTCATGCTCTCAGCGAAAAGTTGGATCTCATTGAGCAACCTCTAGTTTAGTTTCCAATATGGCTGCCACATAGAACGTAGGCCAACATAAACTATTTATCTGCTCTTCTGACAGTTTGTTACTGACTCAACCAGTGGCATATATTACGCTGGTAATGTATTTGTGAACATATTAGTGTAAGGTGCCCTAGTAATAAGCACTGCAACAGAAAGGTCCCCCCCAACTTGCATCCAGAGCTCCGTCCCAGCTCTCAGATCAAACCCCTGAGACTGTTTAAAGACATTTTAACTCACCTGCTCACTCATTTATTCACTTATGTTACTCACCTGTTTGCTTACCGGCTTATTGAACCACTTACTTATCACCTAGAGACCCATTTACCTACCATCTTACTTATCTGTTTTCTTTCTTACTAACTTATGAACCTCTTGGCCTTCTTACCTACTTACTTATCTATTTAATTAATTACCTAACTTACTGCCTACTCACCAAGTTATTTACCCATCGGCTTACTTAACCAGTGACTTGTTTACTTAATTGCTCGCTTTCCTACTTACTTATTTACTTACTGGCTTACTTATCTACCTACTTACTCATGTACGGACCTGTTTGCCAACAATGCTTGCTCACCCACTTAAAGTGTTTACGACTAATTAATTACTACACTGTGTCCCCTACTATTTTACGTGGTCAAAGATAGTTGGTGAGAACTGAATGTGATTAACATTTTTCTTTAAAAAAAAAAACAATTTCATATACTTATTTTAAACATTAACTTTCACATTCCCACACCACAAGACATTTTCACGTAATTTGTTTGAAAAGTCGGCCCGTTATATTTTAACACAAATGTGAGACCTGTTTAGGTTAACGTATGTTCTGTGTTTGTATGTGCTGATATTTATTTGGAGCGCTGCCTCTTTCAGTGTTGGAGAAGAGCGAGTTTAAGGACGAGCCTCTGCTCTTCCGTTTCTTTGCTGACGAGGAGATGGAGGGATCCGACACCAAACACAAGCCCATGAAGCACGACCTGAAAATAGTAGAAAATGTCATCGCAAAGTCTCTCCTGGTGAGTTCTTGTCGAGTCAATAACTTCTGGTCGTGTCATATGCTAAGACTCGCTGCAGTTTGCCCGCAACTTGGTCTAAAACTAAAGCCCGGTGAATTCGAATGAAGGGCACAGCTCTCGCTAGGAGACGAAAATAAAAATACAGTAAAAAAAATAAATAAATAAAAAATAAACCCAACAAAAAAACATTTTATACTCTGTCTGTATGCAAGACTAGCATTCCTTACAGAAGAACGAGGAAAATACTACAATATCTGCTATCTATCCAGAGCAATATCTTCTCCTTCTGGTGTGTCTTTGTTCGTGGGTGTATGTTTGTGCTCTGTTGAAGTGTTTTGCTCTGCTGGCTTGGAGATTTGCTGATGCACAACATGTTTTTTTTTTTTCTGTCCAGATAAGGCCAAGTGATGGAAGCTACGGATTTACCCTGGAAGAAAGAAACCGAGTCCCCATCATCAAATGTGTGGAGAAGGGCTCTGCAGCTGAGGTGAGACGAGTAGACGAGTAGAGCATTAGGACCAGCAAAGTTTGAATGAGGGCCCGGATCTGCAGCCGAAGCGACGTTGGGGAGGGAGGGTGGGGGTTGTGTTGCCTTTTTTTTGCTGGACGCCACATGGAGTGTGGCCAGCTGAGCTTGCACCAGAACTGAGAGGTCAGTGTTTACAGCCAGTGGAGGAGGTAACTTTAGATAAAGCAGTCTCTGTAGAGTGAATTTCACTGACTGAAACAAAGGCAGCGCCACACACAGAGGAACAAAAGGCAGGCGGGCTAACTGGGGCATCAGATATGGATGCTTTGTCCAGAAGATTCCTCACCGGGTCCACGGTTGGCTGGAGTCGGAGGGGTTCGCTTTTCAAAAGAAGATTTCGCTGCCCTGATAAAATCTCCTTATTTTTCAGCGTTCATTTTTCAGTGAAAACTAGTGAAAGGACTTAAAAGTGGGTGAGTGCCACAAAAAGAAAACGGGAATAGCAACCAAAGCAGTGAAAACTTTGTGATTTTCAGTTTACCTAAACCAGGGATGGGCAACTTCCATGATAAAGAGGGCCACATTTTTTTCAGCACGACCATTGGAGGGCCACATGACCACGCACTTCAAATAATTGGATATGAAAGACGCTACAAATTATTCTCAATAAGAACAAATTTTAGATGAATTTATATCTGTATGTTTACTGCACCAACATATAACTATTTTCTGCATATAAATGCATTTTAATGTCCTTAAGCAAAAGACAAACCGTTTGCTTAAAAAAAAAAATTGCAAAAAAGGAATTTAAACTCCATATCAATGCATTCAGGAGCATGGGTTATTTCAAATTTACAAAGAAAGAGGCATAAAACGGAACAGAACTTAACTCAAACAATAATGTGTCTATCCAGAAACTGTGTGGGCTTTCTTACAATACTGAATGCTCTATAATTGTATTTATGTTACTTTTTGATTATGCACATCTGTTAGCTTTTTATTCTGAAAAATCTAATGTCCCATGCTCCTGAATGCACCATAGCTTTCTGACGCTCACGAATGCATCACACTGGTCTGTGAACGTGGTGCTGCACGTTTGATCTTCTGCTTAAGACAAAACTTTGCAGTTTCAAAACTCACGTCGGCTCTCACGGTTTATGTTGTGTGTGAATGACAAGAGACCAAAAAAAAATCCCCTATTCATTTTAAATTTAACTTCTTCCTATTTTGTCTGAAAAAATGTGACTTTCTCGTCAAGTTTTCCCTTTATTCCACTGCTAGTGGCCAGGGCTCTTGACTTTCTTCCTCGCTGTTGCAAAGCGGCCCGTGCCCGCTATTGTTTGGGTACGGCCCCCTATCGGTCAAAAGTATAATTACATTTTTTTTATTTATTTATTTATTTTTTTTTAATCATTATTAAATTATTATTGATCTATTCGCGAGTGATGACGAGGGCCGTGTGCGGCCCCCGGGGCCGCCAGTTGCCCTATAAGGAGGCCAGCATCGTTACTGTTTGGAGTCCTCCGAGTTTACCAGACCATTACTTATACAGAACTGCAGATAGGACTTGTATTATAATAGCTTTCCGCTAAGCTAAGATGCTTTAATTCAATTCTGGTGAGAGATTCTTGTTACTGATAATGGGCATCAACGGATTTTACTTGCCTCCACCATCAGAAAGAGACTGAGCAAAAAATGGCCTGCATGGTTGAGCTCCAAGATCAAAACCATTGATGAGCAAAAAGAACATTAAGGCTCATTTCAGTTTTTCCAGAGCACATCTTGATGATTCCCAAGACTTTTATGAATATTTTCTGGACTGATGAGACAAAGGTTTAACTTTTCAGGAGGTCTGTCCCATTACATCGGGCATAAAAGTAACACTGCATTTCAGAAAAAGGGTATCATGCCAACAGTAAAATATGACGGTCTGGGGCTGCTTTGCTGCTGCAGGACCTGGAAGAATTGCTGTGATAAATGGAACTGTGAATTCTGCTGTCTACCAAAATATCCTGAAATAGCAAGTCCGGCCACCTGTTCATGACCTCGAGCTGAAACCGAATTGGGATCTGGAGCAGGACAATAATTCAGCAAGTCCACCTCTGAATGGCCGGCAAAAAAAAAGAAGACTTTGGAGTGGCCAAGTCAAAGTCCCGACCTGATTCCTACTTAGAATCAGGTCTGCTGTGGCATGACTTTAAAAAGGCTGTTCATGCTCAAAAACCTTCCAATGTGGCTGAATTACGACAATTCTATAAAGATGAAAACTCCTCCCCAGCACTGTAAAAGATTTATTGCAACTTATCGCAAACACCTGATTGCAGCTGTTGCTGCTAAGGGCGTCCCAACAAGTTTAGGTTTAGGGGGCAATAACTTTGTCACACAGAGCCATATGGGTTTGGATTTTCTTTTTCCCTTAATAGGAAAAATCTTTATTTAAAAACTACATTCTGTGTTGACTTGTGTTGTTTTTGACTAATGTTTAAATTTGTTTGATGTTAAGAAACACTTGAGTGTGACAAACGTGCAAAAAAGAAAAATCAGGAAGGGAAGGAAACACTTTTTCACACCACTGTATGTGCTCCAAAATGTTGTTTTCAAGCTTTACTGAAGTATGCAGTTTAAAAAAAAAAAAAGCAGCAACAAACAAACAAAACCTTTCAAACCAAAGGACACACTATCAACTGATGAACATGGCGGTAGCGGCATCATGCTGTGGGGCCACATGTGGAAACATAAGAGTGGCCTTCATATTCTGCAACTCCTACTCAAATCAACAGCTTAACGGTGAAAACTGGGCGTTCTCACAGGGTCAGGGATTGGAAACACACATCAAAACTGGTGTGGGATTAGATAAAGCAGGCTAACTTCAATTTTGTGTGTGTTTGTGTGTGTGTTTTCTTTTTATGGTCAAAACACGTGACTAAGCCGCTTTAAATTAACTCCACCAATTATAACTACTGGGAATAAGCCAGAAGTGTCCGGTCCAAGAACCAAATTCCTGTATTTAAACTGAAATTTCCCCTGGGAAAAAAAATTATTTAAATGGATAAATAAAAGACATTACCATCATGATTGTATGTAATCTTCCTACCTGAACCGCAGCTGGTGTGCTGCGTACCAGCACGCTTTTGTTCTGGTGACGGCCATGAGTAATAGTTTAAACCTAATAACTAGAAACCTAAGCCCGAGCGTTTTAAAGTGGGGCTAATATGAAACTATGCACGCTAAATCCCTGGGGTGGCGACCTATTTGTCTGTTTTAAAAATAAAATGGACAGGTAATGGGGAATGCGATCAGTTCCACCTTTTCGCTTGTGAGGTTTCATTTGACCGCTCCAAAGAAAGCACCGACACATCCTGGAAGGTTTAGCCGTTCTACTGGGTGCGCATATTTTTTAAATCTTCAGTCTTGGGCAATAAAATCCATTAGAGGATCCAGCTGCATAATGAATAACAAAGATAAAGAGATTATATGCATTGTTACTTTTCAAAAAATTCTTCTTTTTTTTTTTACTGAAATCTATTTCAGATGGCTGGCCTGGAAGTGGGGAAGAAGCTATTTGCCATCAATGGAGATCTGGTTTTCCTGCGGCCCTTCGCTGAAGTGGAAGTTCTCCTCAGGCAGTGTTTCAACAGCAAGGGACCCCTGCGGGTGCTGGTCAGCACTAAGCCAAGAGAGTAAGGCAGATTCGTGCATGCACTGAACTGTGAAAATCACCTTTGCAGTCGCACGTCTCATCTTGTCTTTTTTTTTTATTTTGTTTTTCTCTGTAGGACTATAAAGATCCCAGACTCTGCAGACGGTTTAGGCTTCCAGATCCGAGGATTTGGCCCCTCTGTGGTCCATGCAGTTGGAAGAGGTAGGAGATATCCGTCTGGCTGCATCAGCAAATGGGTTGCATTTGTTGCCGGTGGCACAGCTGGCAGGCAGCTGCTTCTTCGGTCTTTGGGAAAATGCGTGGCTTGGATGCTGCATGAAACGTCACAATGATTTCCATGCACCTAATCCCTATTTTCCCCCCACCGCATCATTTTCTCTGTAGGGTTTACAGAGGGCTCGCCATTCATCAGAATCCTCCTCTACCCGTGCTCTTGCCTAATAGAGCTTGTGTAGAAGCGCCGCTATCAGAGGTGGAACAAAATGGGCTCCAATCAAAAAACAATCCATAGCCTTGTCTGGCTCTCCTCGGGGGAATTGAATCTTGTTTTCTTTTTTTTTCTTTTTTTTTTCCTAAAGCAATCTAAATGGGCCGGGAGGGTTGAAGAGTGCAGGGTATGCACTTGCATGTGGATTGTGTCTGTTGACTTCATGCCGCTGTTTCCTGGGAACCTGCTGCGTGTTTAAGTAGGCGCGCTGAGCTCAAAGTGTAGGAGGTGTTTAATCCCTCTGCTTTTCACCACACCTCCTGTTCCCTGGTGGCCGGGGTCCGCGGGAACAGGTAATACCAATTAGGAGACCTGCCTGACACCGGGTGTGCCAAGAACTATTGATTATTGGGTCATATCATCCATGAGCTTTGGTTGCTGATGCTTTTTTTCTTTTTTTTTTTCTTTTTTTTTTTGAGGGGGGATGTGTGAACAAAGAAATTGGTGTCCATTTTAGCTGACACTACAAACTAAGAGGATGCCCGAGAATCTGTAGTAAAAAGAGAACAACCAAGAAGTAGAATTTCTGCATTTGCATCAAGACCAGCACCGTTGTCATCGATCTGTTGACTATTTGCTACTTTTGAACTACAGTTCCACAATAGATTGAATCACAGTTGTCATTGCATCAAGTCACAGATGGCAGCTGATGCAAACCTTTTTAAGCATATAAGAAAATGCATCTTAACAGTTTAAATTTTCAAATAAGCAGAGAAAGGATTAGAACTTGTTGACATCAAGATATGCATCCCAAGCTCAGTGGTGCCACTTCCTCCACCAACTTATATACGAGGACTGGATTATAAAGTTCTTGTATAATTTTAGGTGTAGGTGCCACCCCGGAAATATTAGTGTCCCCTTTATCTGCCAACTTCTTCTAAAACCTTCTGGAGGTGCCTCTGTTTGAGATTCTAAAAGACAAATAAAACTATTGGATTGAATATTTAGCATCTCCTTTGCTTCCTCTTATTGCTTTTAACCTCAAAGTTCCCCTGTGATCTGAATTCTGACCTTCAGAGAGGCCTACATCTACTTTAGATAAACGGCTTCCCTCCTCTGGACCCGCAACTCTCCTTCACACGCCCCCTGCAAACGCTTAAAACAGGAAATAAAGATGTAAATACAAAGCCAAAGAATGTTGACTGCTACAGTTTTGTGTTCAGGATGTAGACAATGTTCTTGACCTTTATTCTCCCACCCCCCACCCCCCCACCCGCCGACAGGAACTGTGGCAGCCACCGCCGGTCTTCACCCTGGCCAGTGCATCATCAAGGTAAATGGCATCAACGTGAGCAAGGAGAGCCACGCCAGTGTCATCGCTCATGTCACCGCGTGCAGGAAGTACCGACGACCATCGCAGGTGAGGCGTCGGGGGGGGGTTGGGGCATTACAGGCGAAAGGGGATTGAGTACAGTATAAATCCATCTGGACACTTGCATTCATCAAAAGCTTCTCCTTTTGGCATAGTTCTACTCCTTTTCAATGACCGTCATTTATAAAACGTGTCGGATCAAGTAAGCGAAACTAACAAAATAAAAGACGAAGTCTGGGAAGGAAAACACTTTTCAGCGCCCTCTACTCTCACAACCATGGTTAAGGACGTGTTAAAAATAAAATCGAATAAAATCATAAAATAAATCAAAATCTTGATTGCGGAAAATGTTGTTATTTATAATTATTTGTTGAAAGTCATGCAGCAATTATTGGCACCACTAAGAATTCCTATAAAATGAATTTAACTATTTCTTTTACAGGGAGTGATTTATAATTTCCATGAATTAAGTTGTCTAATAACTTTTATTTAGGAACTCCTGAATTCTTCTTAACATGGAGTATTAATGTGCCATGAAAAGGGTTCATTTGCTTTTGCCACTCTTCAGAACGGGTGTGGCAAGTTAACATCCCTTTAAATTAAAAGAGATGGATACGAGGGACTCGCCCAAATTAGCCACTGTTTACGATCAGCAACAAATAAAAAGTTGAAGTTGCACCAATGAGGGACATCTCAGGGTTAGCAGGTCTACGTGAAAGCCTCTATGTCACAAACGTTGAGTGTGTGGAGTTTGTTAAACTCTAGGCTAAGATTTTCTTAGGAACAATTATTTTATTTATTGTTCTCATCCAATCATTGTCCTTAATTTAAAGGCAGGGTAAAGGTTTTCTCACATTTTCAGTGAGACTGCACTACAGAAACATGATATACATTTCTTTTAAGGGTTTTATATCAATAAGTGTGAAGCTGTGTGTCATTTTGTGTAGTTGGGTTTGATTTTTATGCTCTTGTTTTACTTACAGTTTTCTTCCTCTGAACGATTGCTTGCTGGTGGTGACATTTCGAACTATAAGCTGATCGATTGGCTTGTTTTGTTATGGATTGGTGGCAGGGGAAACATGCGAGGCTGCAGCGGGCAACGGAGAACCAGAGAAAATGGAAACAAGCAGTGTTATAAGCACAGCAGCCTCTTAGCTCCCGTTTTACCTTTTTCTTTTTTCTTTTTGTAACTCCTTTTCTGTTTCTCAAGGGTCATTACACAGAAATAATAGTGTTTTTTTGGCTCCTGCAGAGCTGACCTCTGGCTCATAGTGAAAGAAGACTGGTGGACTGCCGAGTGAGGCGGTAAAAGATCTGGAAATGACTGGAGAAAGGGGGTACACATGAGGCTTTTTTTTATTTTTAAGTTATTCTGGGAAAGTGGTTGAAAGCAGACCAGAGTAGGAGGAGAGACCACCTGTTAAAGGTGGGAACGGGTGAAAATAGTAACCCCATGGGTGTGTGTATCATGTCAGCTAGCATAATGTATCATTACAATGGAGCTCTGTCGGGATTCTGAGCTTAATGATGCACTACAGCAGGAGATCTGGTTTATATCTCGAGTGGACACAGAGGAACTGCCTTCTCCCTCGTCTTCTGCATTTTTCTGTGTGCGTGATGAAGGGTTAGATGCGTGAAGACCGGAGAGCGGGCACAGTGTGTAGCCTTGGCATAAAACGCAGTGTTGGGTTGGGTGTGGAAAACCTACGCGCCTGTGAGGCATGCTAGAATGGCTTGATTAGATTGGCATGAGTTTGTTTTTGCGTCCTTGCCGAGCGCCGTGTTTCCATATGTTTGTAAAGGCTTTCTGTTGTTTGCTCTGCCAACCCAACTGTGACAGTGAACAACATGCAGATAGGGCCGAAAGTGCTACGGCCTTCAGCCTGGGCACACACAGAATACAGTTTTAGCAATATGTCCACCACCTCTTAATGGCAGGCTGTGGTAT
Source organism: Fundulus heteroclitus (assembly GCF_011125445.2). Lineage (NCBI taxonomy): Eukaryota > Metazoa > Chordata > Actinopteri > Cyprinodontiformes > Fundulidae > Fundulus > Fundulus heteroclitus. The sequence continues at coordinate 15,937,962 of NC_046381.1, forward strand.
TTTTTTTTTATGAAAGTGATGCAAGAGAAGGCTGCAGATCTCTTGTTACTAGAGATGCACTGATCCGGTTTTTTTATTATTATTATTTCTGAGCACCACACTACTACTAAGATATAACAACAGATTTTGAAATGTTTTGGTGCCCTGCTTAAGGTGAAAACAAATATTTTTTTATATTAGAAACAGAAACCTGTTCACACTGCTGCATTAGAAAGGCAGTTGTTGTAAACCAGGGTAACACTAATTCAGGATATTGACAAAATGGTAATGGAGTTGATATTTTAAGCAGTTATTAGCATCTTTTACTATCCATTAGCCTGTTAGTATGACTAGCATAATTAAAACTGCAGCTGCTGTCTGTATTTTCTAGAGAATGTACAATTATTGCCTTAACTCAATGTTGTAATCTCAAAAGGACAAAAAGGACACTGTTCTGTACTTCCTTTAGCCTTCCTGTTATCCGCTGAGAGTCCAGCTCTCACTCGCAGCATTAGTGAACAGCAGAATGTCAAACAGTTTTCCTGGAAAGGGCCCTTAAATGTCTGTGCTTCCTCTTACTTTATATCAGACATGATGTTAATACTAGCCTACTGTCAAAGAGATATTTTTTTAAAAATGACACTTTTTGGTGTGTTTGAATTTCTGTTGGTCGCATTTGGTGACAAAAACAGGTTTCTATTTACAGTCTCCATACTTAGACTTAGACAACTTTATTTGTCATTTTGTATGCACAGAGTGCGTACAGAATGAAATTTCGTTGCATACAGCTTGTAGATTGCAGTAAAAATTAAATTACAGTATGAAGACAACAATTTAAATGTAGGCAATGCAGGAGAAGTCACGGTGTACAGGTGAGTATTTGTTTTTAAAAACATTTGTATGTGCAGAATTGATTGTGCAAAGGGCATTTGTGCAAGAATAGAGCTTGTAATTTACAGTAGATTTAAAATACAGTATAAGGTGCAGTATAAGGTGCTGCAGTGATTTTAAAGTGGGAAAAGTGATTTAGAGTGGGAATATTTGAAACATCAATTTATGGCAAATCTTCTTGGATTTAATATTTGCAAATATGTAAAAATCGTTATCTTACGAATTATTTGGAACAAAACAGTCTTGTTTTCTTGGCAAGGAATCACAACAACAGATAAGCTGTTAGATTCAAAAGTACTACTTTCTTTCAACTAAAAACAATCTTTCCCTTAAAGCTGTTTTTGAAATGTCTTTGAACCATGAATCATTTTTGCAGCAAGACACCATTAAGTGGATTTACAACAACAGCGAGAGCGCTTTGGAGGAAAACCAGAAATCTAACCAGAAACCCACCCTGGAGGAGAACGGAGACGGCTTTGAGGGCAAAGTAGAAGGTGACCACACACGCATGCACTAGCATATTCACAAAGCACATTGCAATCACCCATTTGGGAGAACAGATTGTGGTCCAGGGTGTTTGTGGATGTAACACATGCGAGTTCACAGGAACACGCTTATACTTTCTCATACTTACCAGTGAGACGAAGCCCTTAAACAGCCTCATCTGGATTGTGTTAGTCTGAGAACAGCCGCTTCCTCTGGCTCATCAAGTGTTAATTTCCCTCAACAATTTATAGATCCCAAAGAGAGAGTAAAACAAGGAAAGCTATTCCCCTTGCAGCAAATTGCTGTAGAGCACAATTTATTGCCATATTAAGTCATTGCATTAGCATAGGGCTGCTTAATTAAGTGGAACTGCTCATCATTTTTTTCTGCGGGAATAGAGTGAGAAAAGCCATGAGTAGTGAGACTTCTCTTGAAGTTATGTGCTGACTTGGTGGTCTATAGCCACATTTATTGCTGAATGTGATGAAGAAGTTGATGCTTGCAACATTACAAAAGCGCATCCCAAAATGTATGAATTTGAACTGGTTTTGTTTGTGATTTAAAAAAAAAAAAAACCAAACGTATTAAAACTTGTTTTCCTTTCATATGATTTTCTATTTTTAGAAGTAATGGACAAACTCAACACGATTGCCATCATTGATGGGAAGACGGACCACGTGAGCCTCACTGTGGACAACGTCCACCTGGAGTACGGAGTGGTGTACGAGTATGACAGCACAGCCGGCATCAAATGCCACGTGCAGGAGAAGATGGTTGAACCCAAGGGGTTCTTCAGCCTTACTGCTAAGGTATTCATTCGCTTAATCTACTTTTGAGAGAGTTACGACACATTCTGCAAAGAAGTCAGCGCGGTTTGCAAATCATTTAAAACAGATAATCCTGTTCAGAAACACTTTTTTGTTATACTGGGTAAAATGGTCCTTCCATCCTGAAAGTAGTCAATACATTATGTATTCAGAAGAAAAGAGGTAAAACAATCGATCTCTGTGGGAGATGCAGGCCTGTAAAAACTCTGACCAATCACTGCCCTTCACTCTGAAGAGCAGAGATTTGTCAGAGTTTTTGTCCTGCCTTATGTATTGGTTGTCCCTCATGCCAATGATTCTGATGAGCTTATGTAACGCCAGCGTGCGTGATCGTTCCTTGTTTGCTTCAGCTTGCTGGCTGCACATGCACACTTCTAGTGTTTATTTATCCAGTTGGCTTCGGTGTTAGCCGCTCATTTTAGCTCCTCTGCTCTCACTGTGTACTTTGAACATGGCTGAGAGTCTCAAGAGGCAAACTGCGTTCACTTTTATGAGAAGAAGAGGAAGATGGAGATGCTGGAGATGCTGTTGTACAAACTGTATAAGGGTGATTTTAACTCTGTGACACTTTCTGCTACAAAAAAAATAAATTACAGAGTGGTAGTATGAAACTAAGACAGAAGCATGACCTCTGTGCGGTCTGTTAATTGATAACTACTTTTGTAAACTGCTGGCTCAAATCTAGGCATCTTTTCTTTTCTGTCTTTTTAATTGAAATACTCAAACTCCATTCTGAGTTTTCCTATTTCTTATTGCTTTGAGAAAGACATAATTTTCTGCGATGATGGACGTCGAATTCAAACCAAGGCTGGATTGTGCACTGCTTATAGAAGCTGGAAAAAGACTGACAACCTTTGTATCAGACTCTGCAGGCCTTAGTTAGCACAATGTTAAAGGTCATGGCAATTAGAAAAAGACTAATTATACCTTGTTTTAAAATGTTGCCAGAAAAACATTATTTTCTCAACGAAATGTAGTAGAATCTGAATGATGTCCTAGATCAGAGGTTCCCAAAGTGGGGGTCGGGACCTCCCGGATTGTAGCGAGAAACCTCTTGGGGGTGATTAGATGATTTGTTGTTGACATGCTGAAAAGATTTAGTATTTCCTTATTTTTGGAAGTGAAACCAAATTAAAACTTTACAAGATGCTCAACATTCCTCATTTTAGCACAGTTTGGGGTTGGTTTGTTTTTGGACTGTTTGATCTTTCCTCATTCCATGCTCATCTCTGCCACCACTCACTCTCCTTTATCAGCTTCTCCTGCTGCCACTAATTTTCTCCAAGCCGTTACACCTGAGACTCCGCCTTTATTTACCTGCCTCACTCACCACTCCCTGCCAGAACATCTCTTCTGGTCTCACTGCCTGCAGGGTTTTACCCAGCATTTGTGTCCTGTGGACCTGATCTCGCCCCTGCCCTCACCAGTGGGCTTTACTAGTGCTCGTGTGTGCCGCCTGGTTCAGATTTTCTCCTGCAGACTCTATTTCTCGCTCTGCCCGCGCTGGGGACTCATCGGCATCATCTGTTCGAGTCAGCCTCTGTCTGCATTATCTGGTCAAACCTGACTCTGCCGTCTCCAGCCATTTCTCTCTGCCTGTCTCCTCTGTGTACAGTTCAAATATCAGGTTCCCAGAGCGCCACGCTTTACACACAAGGGGAAGATTATGCTTTTTTGTAAGAGTTCTTAGAAAAATACTACTTTATTCTCATAATTTTATAACTTTATTCTCGTAATATCCAAAAACTCTGGCACTGTTATTTTGGGCGTCACCCCTTCGCTAGATCAATGGAGCGTTGTTCCCTGAAACCAAAGTAGAGATGTTCAGTCTCGGCGCCCGACATCACATTTGGGGAAAACACACAAAATATCACAGCAGCTGACGAATAAAGTCTTCCTTCAAGCCAAGCTGATCATGAACTCATACAAATCAAATCTCCAACAGGATGACTTAAATAAAAAGAAAATAATTACACTATTGCAATGCCAAGTCAAAGTCCAGATCTCAACCTTTAGAAACCTCAAACAATTGAACTATTTGGGAAACATGATAAAGATGGGCTTGCTGTACGTTCTAATTTTTGCACCTTTAAGCCCCATGTTTGCTACTTTGACCTTATAAAGCCCTGATAAATGGTCCTCTTCAGCTGCTAGAAGCACATAGGTTGTGCTTCCAGCATTTTTAATCACTTCTATGTTTTTTTTTTTTTTTTTTTTTACCTTGGTTGGACCTTGGTTGCATCATGGCTCCTTATATGCAACTGCAGATTCTCCATCTCTGTATTCTCGTAGGCTCTCCCACTGGCTGACCTTTATCTACAATTCTGTTCTTGGACTTCTACCTACATATTTATGTCTACATATGTGGAGGAATTTTAACTGATACGGCCCAGCGATATCAGGACTTCATCCTCATGCAGATCCCGAGAGTCAGAACTGAACTGGGAAAAAAGGCTTTTAGATACTCTGCTCCATTCCTCCACCTGGAATGATGCACAAAAGGACTTGAAATTGAGAACCCTTTTATCTCTGGCGAAATTCAAATCTCTCACAAATGACAGAGTACAAAGCATGATTGGATGTTGTGACTGCACTTTGTAAACTGATAATTTTAGTTATCAGTTTTGTGTGTGATGTATTTAAATGTGTATTTGAGCTGCCACTTGGCCAGGTCACTCTTGGAAAAGAGGTTTTAATCTCAATGAGTTTGTTTACCTGGTTAAATAAAGGAATCTACATTTTTTTTTCTGTCCACTGTAAATCCTAATTGTTTATTTTTGGCATAAACAAAAACAAACAGCTGGGGAATCAGCTTTGACCTTTTTTGGATGATTAACAAATGTGTAAAAAAAACTTTGCAAATGCAAACAAATAAACAAGATTCAGGGAAAATATTTGAGCTCGAACAGGAAAATGAAAATGTCAAGTTTCTTGTGAATACAATAGATACAGGCTATTTTTAATTAAAGTTAACATTATCAAGCGTGTTAATCTGTGATGCTCTGATAGTTAGGGTTAGGCTCTGATAGCAAGAGCACTGCAGTGCGTCACATTTGAAATTAGAAACACATTTCACACGAAATCGTACTGTGAGTTGCTTCTGCGTCGCTCAAACCACCATCTTTTTTTTTTTCTGCATAGGCTGATGGGCTTGAAGCTAGTTAGAACTGACAGCCGTATTTTAGTTATTTCATCTCCCGCCTGGTTTAAGAGCATGCTTTTTGCATCCCAGCAGCGATGTTCACAGAGTGATCATTATTGATTTAAGGCAGCCAGAGGAGAGAGAATCTGCTCAGACATGAAGATGCAATGCTTGCTGAAGTGAAAAAAAAAGGCTTTTGCAGCATCTTTCTGCTAAATCTCATAATGAATGGCGTCTCTCCCGTAGCAAATTAGTTCAGATCAGACGTGGGTG